>NC_143451.1:4842222-5447500 GCF_987193195.1 Phasianus colchicus | reverse complement strand
TATAAAGAAAAAATTGTTCTAGATGTAATTGAAGTCATACATTTTTACACGACTTCTGCTGTACATCCAATTACTGCTATTTATCAAACAGCAGACAACATTGAACCTGGCAGCATAAAAAACAAATTTTACTAAGTCAGGGAAAAAAAAGGAAAAAAAAAAAAAGCATCAGAAAGGGAAGGAAAAAAGATACAAATAATAAATAATTCAATATTCCTGAGGAAAGCTCTTGCAGAAAAGACCTGACTGATTCAAACATCAGACGTGAGGCTGACAAGAGATATATCGATTTAGACAATTCTATCATTATTATTCCAGCCTGAGTCCTTCAGAAAAGCTGTTCTTTTTGCCCCTGTTTTTATTGCTTTAACTACCATCCTTTTCTCTTATACCTTCCTCTCTTTCAACTTGTACTCATTACAGCTTTAATCTCAGTCTGGATATAAAACAATAAATAGAAATCCTGGGCTCATTCATCTGAAATGTATGTTCAGTTTTCTTAAGACACAATAGTGGAAAATATTATATATATATATATATATATATATATATATATATATACACACACACACATGACTTTAATGCTTCCTTAAATTAGGTCATCGCGTCTTGAAGTTTCTGATTTTGAGAAGAGGCCTTTGACTTCATGATTAAATACACACACGACAGCACTATTCACCTCCAATTTAACTTTGCTAAATATGTACTTCTACCAAATTTATCCCCATTTCTAAGTTTACATTACACGTGCAGGTAAGCGATAGCAAAATTAACTTAGCTTTTAGCTCATTTTCCTTACCTAAATAGAACTATATTGCTGTAGACGTTCTCTAAAAAAATCCTTGTAGGTCAACCCAAATCACTAAAATGAAGCTGTATAATTACTGAAGAAAGCATTTCTCCATTAGGCATCTGCAAGCAGAAGTATTTCTATGCTGTTCGATGTGTTAATTACAACCAGATAGGATATGCCACAGAAAATTAACAGTCTTGCAAAGACATCAGAGGTAAACACACAAAACAGGAGCTGCTTAAGGGTCACGAGAGCAAGTCAATTTTGAAGAAAGATAAAAGAACTGTCATGTATATGATTGCCTATGAAAGAGAAGAGGGCAATCCTGCCTTGTTATCATCAGTTAATTAGGCACTACAGTCAGGCATGCATACACTGCAACATTTGCCATGGTAATCAAATGTATTATTCAAATGTGAAACAAAACAAAAGCAACTGCAACTCTGACAAGGAAGAACACAATTTGCCCACACAAAGGTGCTGAATTAACTTTATATAAGAGTTAAAAGAAAGCTCGGGAATATATTATTTCAACTTTCTCAAATGGCACAACCCTTTAATTCAGACTTAAATTCCACTTCTAAAACAAATATTCTTTTCCAAATTTGATTCACACACAATGTGATGACCTTTGCAAGCAAAGACAAGGATAATAAAAAGCAATTGATACTACAGTAGGATCCAGTCATGTCTTAAATGTAAACATGACTTGGTGAGACTAACAAATGCATCTAGACAAAGCATGCTATCTCATGGGTCAAAAAAAAAAAAAAAATAATAATAATAATAAAGCAATGCACAACATTTTCCCTGTCTTGAACTATAACTGCAAAGCAAAACAAACAAAACCCTAATAATTAATTTCCAAATAATCACAATCTGGTCAGTTCGGTCTCACTAAGGTTCATACCACTACACTGTACCACAGTCTTTTCTTCCACTGATGCAAAATGGAAGCTTTTGGTCTGCTTTTTATTAGACTTGACAGAAAACATCACATCCTAAATTCAACAAGAAATTTAAGATAACAACCAAGGAATGATAGCAAGCTAAAGGTTTCCCATTTTCAATATTAAGCTCCTAGATTGTATCGCTATCAGCTCACCTACATTTATTTTCTTTACACAGGTAAAGATCCACAAGCAAAATCCCACTGGATTTCTTCCAACTTAGTCAGACTTTCACCCTGTGGTGGTGACTCCTCACCTACAATGAGAGCTCCCTGCTATCATTAGGAAATGGGAGAGCAGGGGAGACCTCCCTCATTCAAGCCTGTAGAAACACAGCAGAGTTGAGAGTATGGAATGACAGTTAACAGATGCTGTTCCTTGTCTCACTCAATATGATAGGGCAAAGGACCCGAAAACAACTGACGCAATCAGATGTACACACTAATGTCCCACCTTCCCACACATCTGGGGTCTCTGCATTTCTCAAGATTCCCAGTTCTTCTAAAGCAAACATGGCAAAGGAGCATCTGAAATTGTCAATTCCCACTGCTTTATAATACTGTCCCCTCACTTTCTTGCAGAACAGATGCCAGCAAGCAAGAATAGCGACTCTCCAACCAGCCACAGTCACTCCAACTCTCATCTATCAAGCATCAATATGATAAACCTCAACTAAAAAGCAGAACATAGGCTATCTTGTGTACTTTAGAAAGACCAAAATGTAATTTATAGTTCCTTATGCTCATTCTTCAGAATCGCAGATATATTTTGACTTCTTAAAGCTGCACAATTAGTGAGTAGAGCTTTGTTGTACTTTGACACAACGCATTCAAAATACATTAAAGAAAAATATTTTTGTTTGGTGTGCAGGTGCAGTCTAGCTTCAATGATTAAATTATTCTACAAATACCAATAAAAAGAAGTAATAAAAACACAAAATTATGTGGCAGGGTATTATCTATTAGGTTATTATTTTGAAGACATCTGCCACGGAAAATATATATCCATAGTGAAAATCAATGCAAACAAAATATATCTAACAAATCTGTTCTTCTCTATTCTCTCTCTTTTTCAATCCTTTTTCCCAAACAATATTCTCCGAGTTTGACCGTCTCAATCAAATAGGAGAGAATAATATGATACAGAACTCTCTCTTCTGATCACATTAGCCTAACACGGATCGCTATGAAACCTCAGTACATCTGCAATCTCAAAGTCTTCAGAGTCCAGGCATACAGTAATCTGTGAGGAAGAAGTAATATCTGTTTCTCCGGCACGGAGATTTTTCTTTTAGTCAGTCTGTCACTTCCCATTTCAGTTAACAAAATGTTGAATGCCGCTCATCCTTGGACAAATATCACAGCTCTACAGAGTAGAAAACAGGAGGAATTGTTTCCGAATGGAGATTTAACACAAAAACAGATCTGCAAGAGATTCCACCAACTCCAGGCATACATAGACTCTGGTGAAAGAACAGAATGCTATATATGCCCTATTTTTCTGTGCTTGCTTTGTAAATGCCTAAAATTTAGCTCATACAAAAACAAAATTAAAAACATACAAATGAAAACAAAACCACCCTGAGACAATTCTGCTTTCCTACCGTGCAAACAAATGGGTTTCACTCTTTTCTCTTTTAAATCAATGAAAATGCTTACTCTGATTGCAGACAGAAGACGTGACTACTAAATTAGTTAAACATTTATCTTGCTAATACAAACAAGTATGTTTTCATCACCTAGGAATGTGAGTATGTCTTGTAGTCAACACACATAGCACCTGGACTGATGAGTGGTGTGGGTACAAACCAAAAAGTTGGCATTCTGCAACATTCGCTCCATTTATTCCACTTTATATTTTATTGCATTCACAACTCCCTGACTTGTTTAGCTGGAATTCAAACTGAGAATGAAGTAATTAATTACCCTCTGAGATTCACAGTTCACTGTATTTGTTACTCATGTTACATCCGCGCTGCCTATTGTTTCAGAGGCTCTGGAAACCTCTGGGACCTTTGTCAAGGATTAATAACAGAATGCTCGTCCTATAAAAGCACATACAGCTGTTTGATATGTAAAGAGAGGAATGGTTACATAAGGGAAATCAGTGGTGTTCTTGTCACTCCGAAATTGTTTAAACACGTGAAATGAACCAAAAACATTTTACCTTCTGTATTATTCTACGTGGCCAAAAACAAAACCAAAGTAAAATAAAATAAAATGAAGTAAATCAGTAAAAACCTTTCAATTTTCATTCCGTAAGCAGTTTTTATGTCACACACATGAGCTTCTCAGACATTTCTTTGCATCCACCTGAACTTTCTCTGATTTCTGCCTCTACGTGAAAACACATTACACTTCACACAAAGTATAGAGAACCCACAATTCCCTCACTAATACACACCTGTCTCACAATTGAAACGCAAGAAGGCATCTTTCACTGCTTCTCATTTTGCTCTTCCACAGATTCCAGCCTTGCTCTATCTTGGCAGGCTCTGAGACAGGGCTGTGCACAGCTGTGCAGAAGCTGTGCCTTGCTCAGGTGCTCTGGACAGAAGCAGGATTCCTGAGCCAGGACTGTCCAGAGGGGACCTGACTGCAGGACTGCATCACTGCTATCTGTGGGAGGTTATTCATCAAATGAAACCGAAACCATGCCTGCCCTTCCTGTGATTACTACGTAGCATTAATTGAAAGCCAAATCTGAGATATGGAAGTTGAATACATTATTTCTTCTCCACAGAAGTCATACTTAAACCTATTAATTTCAATGAAGAAGTTAAAAGCTACTTTTTTTTCCCCTTTAATTGAAAATAATACTTCAATATGCCTCTTTTTACCTAAGACATTTACAATATTTAATGTATAATAGATCAGCTATTTACTGCCCTAACTTTCCAATCACATTTTTGGAAAAAAAAAAAAAACCACAAAAAACACAAAAAACACTTGAACATGAATTTTTAAAAGCAGAGAGCAAAAATTTTTTTTTTTTTTTTTTTTTTTTTTTAATCAAGGTACTCTTGTCTTTGGTTTTCATTTTAAAACATTTAACTGGTACGGAACTGACTTTGTAAATGGTTTTTTCCCATACAAGAGAAAGCATGCGTTTGAAACATAACCCATCTGTATCAGGTACAATTATCTACAAACAAAACTGTGCTCCCATACCTGCATGATTCACAAATGCCAATTAAGCATCCTGCAGAAGATCTTTATTCTATATAGCTTTTTTTTTTTTTTTTTTTTTTTTTTAGCTTTCATGAGAGTTCAACAGCTCCCATACTCCTTGCAGAGTCTCAGCTTTTTAACATTTATTACTGATGTACAACATAAAAACTGATTTTCAAGAATAAGGGTAAAACGATCCACAACATTATTCTCATCAACCCAATTTAATATTTCAGCCCCTTAATTTTAAGACATTGCAGTCTTATCATTTTTTTCCACGCTTTAATTTGTTTGATTATTAGGCAAATACCATATCAAAGCAGTGAGACTAAAGAGAAATTTCACACTCTTCAACTTCAGTGAGGAATGCCCACCAGCAAGAAACTGAACGCAATCCAACCTTGAATTTCTCAGGCTTCTCTGAGTCCCAAAGAGAGCAGGTAGGTGGTGCTTAGAGAAATACAGATGTCTGGGAAGACTCGGTGCATTATGAGAAGCTTTTATTTTACATAACCATTATTTCCTGATTATAGCAGTATCACATAGCATTTTTCCCCACATCTCTAGGAAAAAAACACAACACTTCGGGATTTTAACAATCTCTCAGATTGTGTAAAATAAATTAAACATGCAGTACTATGCATTATCTTTCAATGGGATTGTGCTCCGAATGGGTATGGATATGATTACAATATTAGCTTTTCCTCTTTTGCATTTAGAAAATTTGCTCATACTGATAGAAAAAATAAATAATAATAATAGAGGTATCCTCAATCCACTAAAATAAATACTTCTGTTATATTCTGTTGCTTCAACAATGAATAAAGCAACCATGCAGGTTTATAATATCAATTCACAGGGCTCTTTCTGCTTCAGTGAACTGTTACTGAAAGGTTCAGAACAAAGCTACAGGCAGATCGGACAAAGCTGCTGTAACAGGATTTACATTATACTCAAACTGATAAGACCACATCAGAGAACTGCTCAATCTTCAGTACCTTTGATTGGAATAGCACAAGGGCTGTGAGTATTTTGGCTCTGAGCACCTGATCATAGCATCTGTATTACACCTACTAGCTTCAGTGCAGATCTAATCTTACACTGGTAAGATAATTTATGCTTCCTTTTTTCCTTTCCTACCTTTCCGCCAAACCCCTTTGGATGGCAGTAAAATGGGAGCGCAGGAAAGCTACAGTAATACCGAATAATCTATTACGTGTGCACTTAGGAAAAGGAACTCAGTACTCATACATTAACATTTTTCACTATCTGTTTTTATAGTAGCTAAAATTTTCTCAATTCAAGTAAGTGATTGCTTGCTTTTTGGTGGAGGGAGGGAAACGGGATGAGGAACGCCATATTCCAAATGTAGGCAATCTCAGTTCTCACAATATAATTAAATTCTACCAGGTGAATTCACTGCCATGGATTCCTTACAAGAGCTGACTTTTCTTGTGCAGACTGAGCAGACACATTTCTGAATCCATTCCTGTATAAAGTAACTGCTACTTGTCTTTTTTTCCCCTTCCTTTTCTCTCACCACAATTACCTTTTCAATCCACACTGATTATGCCAGACTAACCTCAAATAATCTTTTTATTTCATTTTTGCATTCAGTAAGCGTTCTAAAAGAAACTGTGCACAGCAATAAATTCCAAGCTTTAGTTACACAAGGCAAAAAAAGGAAAACAACATAGCATATATGGAACTTAATTCTATCACGAGTGATTACTCATTACTAGCTACAAGGCTAATCCCTAAAAGTTTCTTGCCCAATGCAATAGCTAACACAGGTTTTTTTTTTCTTTTTTTTTCCCATCCCCATCCCCAGCAGACACTGATTATACCTTTCCTGGCAACCGATACAGCACAGTCCATGATCCGCTCTTTTTGACTTAAACCATGCTAATACTTGAGCAACAGTTCAAAAATAAGTATTGCAATTAAAATGCACATTGCTTTTCATGTCAAAGGCACAATGGCTGAACTCACCAGGGAGGCAGGATAGAAACTGCTCTGCGCCAAGTCTCTGAATTGATTCCTGCTGCTCTGAGTGCTGTTTGCCTGAGCATTTTGTGCTGCACTGTTGTGATCAGTCACAAGTTTGGGGCTCTTATTACCTCAAGCAAACCTTGGCTTTTGGAAGCAAATTCTCTTCCCAGAAAAACCTGAAACAGAGCTGACTTGTGATATACAAAGCTCCCGACTCAGCAAGACAAAAAGCAAACAAAGGAAAGAAACATCCTCACCGAAGTTATTAGAAATAAAGCATTCATAGCAACTTTGGTTGTTGTCATGTTAAAAAAATATATATATATAAAATTAAAACTTCAATCGTTTGAACATATCATGAGAAAATAAAAAATACTCCATCACCCAAAATTAAGAAAGCAACAGAGCAGAGCGCTTCAATGGATTTAATGAGTAATCATAGACTTGTTTTTATTATTCCCATACAGCATGTAAAGAAATAGCAATGTGTCATAAGAAAATGCATTTTTTAAGAACACGCTACCCATAAATGACATCACTCTTCCCCATCATACTTCTTCTTCCTAGTGCTTAGTTACTAAGAAGTAAGCGTGCTCCTAATGAGGTCGGGGAATATGCCTCTACTTCTGAAAAGGGATTAATGGCTGTTTTCACGACTGTGTGCACACACGTTCCAAGCAACTTGTACTTAAGCTGTAAACTTTGCTTTGGCTACATGTTCTTTGGCAGCACCTGGTGGAGTTTGGATAAAACTACAATAAAGCCGCAGAAGAAAAGTTACTACAGCTGCAGTGCTTTTTATAGACATCCTTCTGATGAAGTCACTTCTCTAAAACATTCAAGTAGCAGGAATCTCAAGTTCACACACAAACAGATCATTTCTTAGATTTTCCAAAACATCCATGTGTATTTGTATAGCACCATCACATTTTAACCACAGTGCCTAGCCTCAGCCTTGAGGTCAGTATTCACGTGGCTTTACACTCTTCTAATATAAAAGAAAGTAAACAAAAAAATTCCAATCTCTACCATAAAAAAACATGGAAGAAAATGAAGATTTGATATTTACTATAAATCCAGCTGTCACCACCAGCAAAGGATAATGTCAAATAAACTGATAACTGTACACACACACAAAAAAAAAGTACAATGAAACAACAAATGTTTTTCAAGAACTTTTAGAGAAAGCATCAGCCCCCTTATTGTCCTCACCTCCCTGTCGACAACCAGTAAAATCTTTTCCATTTAGTCATTTGCAAACAGCAATCATTCAAACTAATCAGAGAACTAGTAGGTAATTAGATATTACCTGCTTTCAGCGCAGAGCTTCTAAATTATAATGTCCTATCAGAAAGTATTTGCACGAGGGATGGGAAGGGGATGACTCCTCAATGTACCAGTATAGGAAGTACTTAGCATTTTGTGAGCCAGTGGCTGTCAAATAAGTCTCATTTGAAATACTGTAATTAACAGAAGGGAGCCTAACATACTTATCAGAGTTAGCCACTCGTATTCTAATCATGCTGAAGAGTTTTGAAGTCCAGAAACATCTTTTTTTTTTCAATCCCACAGCACTGAAACTCAGCAACACTTTACTCCCAACCTTTAAAAAGCACTTGTGATTTATTTTCTCTTCATAGAGTTGAGGAATAAACTAATGAAATAAAACTACTGACACAGGTGAGATAATCTTTTACTGAATACTTTTAACTTATTAAGATCAATCTTGAAACAAAATTTCAATAACTAAATGTACGAACAGCCAATACTCCCACATTTTTACCTGTCTGTTCCAATGAAAAGAGCATAATATTTTTAAGCTTATGAAGACCCCTTTCCCTACACAGTTTGGTTTTACAATATCAAAGGTTTTTATCAGGCAGTGTTCAAAATGCAGCGTGAGATAAGTGTAGGACCACAGGTACTGAATTAGCTTGAGCACCATCGTTCACCTTTTCCATCCATCTTTGATGCGCTCATTTTGCAAGCAGTTTATGCTGGAGGCTGAAATCTAATCCAAGATGAGGTATGTATGGCAATGGGTTACTGGAAGACTACTGAGATACAGAGCTCTCTAATAAACACTGTTTATTTTAAATTAGGTTCTAAGCTTTAAACAACAGAACCACTTCTACTTCCCCTTATGCCTATCACCTGAGGACTAAAAGCTCTTTACAGACATTAAGCTGAACCTCACAAACCTGACAGTTCTGATGAAAGGTATGTGCATCACCAGACCCACCACAAAAATGCAGCCACCTGTCAGGAGAGGCACAGGCGCACCATGATAGCTACAATTGGTTTTGAGAAGAAACAAAGGGAAAACATTCATCCTGTTCAAAAAAGAAAAGAGAGAAGAGAAAAGCAATAAAAGGAAAGAGAGGAAGGAAAGAGAGGAAGGAAAGAGAGGAAGGAAAGAGAGGAAGGAAAGAGAGGAAGGAAAGAGAGGAAGGAAAGAGAGGAAGGAAAGAGAGGAAGGAAAGAGAGGAAGGAAAGAGAGGAAGGAAAGAGAGGAAGGAAAGAGAGGAAGGAAAGAGAGGAAGGAAAGAGAGGAAGGAAAGAGAGGAAGGAAAGAGAGGAAGGAAAGAGAGGAAGGAAAGAGAGGAAGGAAAGAGAGGAAGGAAAGAGAGGAAGGAAAGAGAGGAAGGAAAGAGAGGAAGGAAAGAGAGGAAGGAAAGAGAGGAAGGAAAGAGAGGAAGGAAAGAGAGGAAGGAAAGAGAGGAAGGAAAGAGAGGAAGGAAAGAGAGGAAGGAAAGAGAGGAAGGAAAGAGAGGAAGGAAAGAGAGGAAGGAAAGAGAGGAAGGAAAGAGAGGAAGGAAAGAGAGGAAGGAAAGAGAGGAAGGAAAGAGAGGAAGGAAAGAGAGGAAGGAAAGGAAAAGAAAGAATAAAGAAAGAAAGAATAAAGAAAAAGGAATAAAAAAGAAAGAAAAAAAGAAAATATAAAAAAGAAAAAGAAAGAAACTCTATAAATGTAAGTTACACTTTCAGTGTCATAGTGGTGGAGTGTAATGTCTCCCAACCAAAAGCAGACCCAACTTCAGCTTCCCATCAGTAACAAGAAGCTCAGACAAGTCTTTCTGCATGTTTTCCGTTATATTGATGTCATGGTTTTGTGATTTTTGGTTTTCGGTATTCCACATCATAACATCATGACAATTGAAAAGTTTGCAAAGGTAACGTTAACCCAAGATGCTGAAATCTAGACACGACCAGATTAATTTCAGATTTTTGAGCTGGTACTCTCTCTCTAGAAAACACTCTGCAGAGTACTACAAGTACGTATTTAGAACAGAGTTCAGTTTGCATGACTGCACATTTCTACATGCTTCCAATATTAGGAAAAGATACCTCTTCAATTCTATAAATCAGCATCTTGCCAACCTCAGATACATTCTTCAACAAACATTTTTAAGGCTTTTTCATGTGTGTCTGTGTTCATGATTCAACAATCTCAAGATGTTTTTCTAACTTCTCATTGGCTTTAAAACCTCTTTTCCTTTTAATGAACAAGGCTGGTGACATTCAGAGCATGCACATCTTTCCTTTACCATAGATCTGCAGTCAGGAAAAAAGAAGAAAGGTAGGAGATAAAAGGTCCAGCATCTGGAGTTCAAGATCCAATTTCTTTAAACGCATTTACTTGAAGGCTCTAAAAGCCACGTTATAGTTTAATCTTCCCCAAACCATTCAGTTTCTGCTAGATTTAGCACTTTTGTCCCCTTGTATTCACAGACTTCATATAGCTTCTCCCAGGCTGGCAGGCCAACATATTAGAAATAAAATGCAATTCTGGTATCTGACACTTCAATTTAGCTTCTTCAGTAGCAAAGATCATCAACTGCGCTGCTGTCTCCCATGACAGAAGATCACCTAAATATCACTTAACTGATGAGAGCTCTGTTGGTAATGCATACACTGTCTCCCTACTACATTACCACCATGTTGCCTAGAACAAAAATCAATTTTTAATTGACTGGATTATTTGAGGAATGTGGTCCATCCGCTGTACAGTGCTGATAGATTCTCCCAGTTTTCCTGTCAGCAAAGACTGTAAAATTTCAAGCATCTTCAATACGGTAATTCACAGATTCATCCAGAAGCCACATGAACAGGACAACATTACACTTTTTCGTCACTATCTCTCCGTTATTCTCTTTTCTGGCTAGCAAAACTAGGTCTCCAAACCACAGTGCAAGTGAAACAGTAACAACACAGAAAATATAAGGAGGTCAGGACCAACATGACAATCATGCAAAGGATGCAAATGGCTAAGGAACTTGAAAAATTCCTTTCAAGTTTGGCACTGTAGAGTTTCAAGTGTGAAAAATCCTAGAACAATCTGCAATACCCCAGCAGCAACCGAAACACTATTACCATTCTCTTCAGTTATCCTGGCTGCTCGAGACACAAATCGAAGCAGTAAAGGCAAAGGGCTGACATTAAACGGAAAAATACAAATGAAAATATATCATTTAATCAGCAAATCCACAGTAAGCCACTTCTATGATACGGTGTAAGGTATTCATCAATTATCTTTTACAGATACTGTAAACATTTTGGTCACTTCAAAGAAGTTGGCTGACAGGTTTCTTAGGTAATTTCACTCTCCCTTTCTTAATGCTGAAACAAAAGATAGCTGCACTGAAGAGAGAACAAAACAGAAAATTCTACCTTGTACTGCAACTGGTTCTATCATACTCAAGTACCAAATGCTGCATGGTACTCACATTAGTTTTAACTGACTCATTCTAAACAGCAGTGAAATTTCTATAATTAGCCAAGTCCCATAAATCGCAGATTTAACGTGCTGTTTTCTCATCAATAAAGATATGAAAGATACATTTAAGCTTATGAAGTTTGTGTCTCATCTCACAAAGGTCCAAAACATTTATTTATGTATACGCACATGCAGCCCCTCCCCCCCCTCAGGCTATGTATCACTTCATGAAAGTTATGAACATCTTTGGTGCTTTACAGTACCATTACAAAGTACTATGACTGGCATTTTATCCTGTAGTCTGCTGGACTACCCTCAGCCAACGCAACTTCGGTTCAGGAACTCAGTTCAGTTCTCTCCAGGGCTACTGCACAGCCCTTTCTGCAGCCTAGAAGTTAGATATAGTGAGCATCTCACAGCCTGATTTGGGCTAAATATGACTGTAAACAATGAGCCAGCTGCAGTTTGGACCAGGTCAGCATCTGCACCCCCCTGTTGGAGTGGTATTCCTGATGCAGTACTACAATTCTAAAAGCCAGATTCCTTGGATCCTCAAACATGCCCCTCATCTTTGGTGTCAAAATTCACAGATTCTGGGACTTGATACTCACAGAAAAGTCTCCTCCTCCACTTCAACAACAAATGCAAATTCTGTTTTCTCAGAGCTCCATCTATTTGCAAGCCTCTCCAAGAACTCCAAAGGTTTAAAAAAAGAACAAAGTATTTCAACAAATATATTTTTTTGTTTACTCTCTGGCAATTCATGCCAGTAACATACCCCAAATGCAATCAGATGTCAGATAAAAACAAGTCACTTTCAAATATAAGAAACAATCAAGGACTGAATATTTCAGTAATTGCCAGCCAATCAGGATTCCAAAAGAAGAAAATGTTTAAAACTCAATTTACACATTGAAACAAGACAAAAAAAAAAAAAAAAAAAAAAAAAAGACTACAATTACTGTAGAATACCAGTCAATAATTAGAAAAATTAGAATAGGCCCTTTCACCTCACATTTCAGAATCAGCAACATGCTTATGGTCCCCGTTGAAAGCTATTGCATATACTGTTGATGCCCACTTCCAACCACTTATGCCTTCATCCAAATACCCCTGAACTGCTACAGCCCTATGAGCACCCTGAGTACAATGACTATACTGTCAGGGACACACAGGTTATATTTAGGGCATGTCAAATTTCTATTACTGTCTTTTAAATACATTTTGAAAAGCATTCTGTGATTTTAGAAATACCATTTAACATCAAGTCATCCAGGAAGGAATCTTCCTCATCTATGTATGAGATACAGACTTGGCATTTCTGTTTCTCCATTCACATGAAAGCAAAGGACAAGGCGTGCAGCCCAGATTCAGTTGTGGCTTCCCTGATGCGATGTCAAGAATTAATTCAGCTTCATAGCTTCAGCTGCAGCTGCATGAGCCACTGAAATCTATGGTTTCTATTGCACACGTTCACAGGAAAACAGTTTCCTTCTCGCTGATAGGCAGCGAGGAAATCCCGGAATATTTTCAAGATATCTGCACAACTGTCTTCTGTCAGCCTATGTGCGTGTAGCTTTTAAAACTGAAGGCTTCTGGGCAACCTGCATGGCTTTTTCCTAAGATTACATGAATCATACAGTTATGTATGCATATAAATTCATTTATCATCTTCTTAATACAAAATATAAAAATAAAACCATACCTGAAACCTTAAGTACTTGATTATTAAAACTACTTTGAGTATTTTGTGATTTACAGCTTTTAAAACTCATCTTCACAGCAGACCTTTTCTTTTAAATTCTCACGTCTAACTGGGAAAACATGCTACTTACAAAAACAGTTTATAAAATAAACATCAATTTTGTCAAATGATATATACGGCTGGGCAAGATCCCTCATGAGAATGACTCTTGAAGTTGCTGTCCCATTAGCACTTCATACTTGGATACCACAGTTCAGCTTTGGCAAATTCACAGCATGGTGCAGTAGTCTAAACCATTTAAAAGCCAATTCATGTATTTTGGAAGATTACATTCAAGTGCTTGTTCATTGCTGGTCATGATAATAGAAGAGTTGTTTTGTTTTGGTTTTGTCTTAATGAGCTGAAATTTAGCTCAAATATAACTCTGACTGAGAGTACCCTCCGGATGAGTTCATAGTGCAAAAGACTACAATCTCATTTTAATAAGAATAGCAATAATATGCTACTCTTACACAGTACATTCCTTCTATTAGCACTGTTTTACAAATCAAGAAAATAAAACTAATGCTAGCCTACTAATGTGATGAATGCTAGATACAGGACAATGTGCAGACACCTGATTTTACCCCAAGGAAAATCAAACAATTTCCAAAACCCTATCACTTCCTGAAGCTCGCCGTTGATATTTCAGAACACATTTGTCCCTTGGATATATTCAGAAAGCATTCTACAAGACAACAAAATGCATCTTTTTAATAACAGCAGCACATAATTCTTCACTGCTACACAGATATGAAAGTGCAAATGTTTATTCTATCCCCAAAACACAGGTAATAAGCCTTTGTCTTTGCCTTTTTTTTTTTTTTTTTCATTTCTGCTTGCTTTAAGCATTTACCTTAATGAGCTTTGTTTCTCTGTACCTCTGAAGATTAGTATTCTGCCCAACAAAACAATTTATTGCCCAAAATGTTACTACCGCCGATAAAATCTTCGCTGCTCCAATACTTCTGGCTTGACAGCTAATACCCTAATGTTTCATTTACAGCTGAACAATGCAGCTTATCTCTACTAAAAGGGGAATTAGTTAGTAGTAAGAAATAATTTCAATCATCTGTTCTGCTTCCAAAGTAAAGTGATGACTTGTGCATTCTTGCTTCTATCTGATGACAGGTATGTTGCAGTTCTTGGAATACAGAACAGGTCTGTCACATAAGCTTTGTAATTTGTACAATAGAGCTACATGGATTAGAGAAGAGTCAGGTCTTTGCTGTCAAAAAATCTGCAATCAGCAGTGTGCGGCAGTCAGCACTTTTACTTCACAGATAGGGCACTGAGTCAAGGGAAAAAAAAAAATCAGTTCTGATCAATAAATAGCTTCATTTTGAAGCTGTAGCTCCTTGTAACATTCCAGGAAGTATATGGATAGATGAAAACCCCTATTAATAACAGATCTGCAGACCTATTCATCCTTTAAGGACTGTCCTGCCCCAAAACAGATTTGATCATCACTTCACTATATAAGTATCTAATTATTAAAATGGTAGCGTCATTCTTCAATTCTTTACTTGGACACAACAGTTTTTGACAGTACAATAATTAAAAGCTAACATCTTAATTCAGTACCAGCTTTATTAGGAAAAATGTACAGACTTGAGGTCACACTAACAAACATGTTGTGGACAGAGGTGAAAGATGCATTAAATTAAAACAGTAATACCAGAAAATGGGCTACAATTAAAATAAGCCTGCGTTGTTGTCTAGAGAGATATTATACATCAATCTGATGATAATTTCAAATGGTACATATGAATTTTCCAGTCATATCTATTTCCATAGTCAGAAATGCTGACTTTGTTCAGCTTGATATTCTAAGTTGTAACGGGCTTGTTACCCATACATGCTGGACCTTCCTCAATACTGCATAATTTGCTTACGTGCAAATGGACTAGTTAGGGAAAATGCTGCAATAATTTTAAGTGCAGCAAAAATAAAATACATTCTTTTTATAAACAAAAATAGAAAACAAAATGAAATACATTTGAATTGTCTGCAGCACTACATCATTAAAGTGGCTTTAGTCACTTCCTGCTTAGAAATTTAAGAAAAAGCTTAGGCTAGAAACAAGAGGGCCCACTGCTAAGAGAGTTGTCAACATTTAAATGGACAGTACTATGGACTGCAAAGTTCTGCTCCCCCCCCCCTTCTTGTTTTTTTTTTTTTTTTTTAGGTAACGCTTGTTTTCATGCAAACTGTAATTTATTTGTTTGATAGGAAACCTTCACTTCAACCCAACAGACAACGGAGTGCTCAGAAATGACAAATCTGATTTCTCCATAGACAGCAATGCTAAATTAATTAGGCATGACAAAGAGGCACTGTCATTTGGCACTCGTTATATACTCCTTCCCACAGAATCTTCACTCATTTTGTAGTGGAACTGCAACTGATTTGACATTAGTTCTCATTTCTGTAATTATATTTTTTTCCTGTGGCTCTTTCTAATCCTACAGCATACTCTTAATTTTCAAATCCATTTGACAGTCAAGAATCAATCTAAAAATTAAGTTACAATATACTATGTTACAACATACAACAAAGGGACCAAAATATTCATTTCTACTTCAACCAAGGTAAATAATGAAAATCTGTAATTCCTTCTTGGCTCCCACGCCACGTGGCAAATTGTGTACGATGGCCAAGAGATTGAAATGAACAAACAACTATTTTGTATAGACATATCCCGGAACCTCATAGCATCAGTTTAGTAAAAAGCCAGAAAAATGCAAAAAAGTGAACCACCTCTGAGATTCAAATGCATTCTGCAAAGGGAATTCCTATACGCAATTCAAAACAGAGACTAAAAGAGTGTGTTAGACAATGCTTCCTCTAGTAAGAATGTAGTTAGATTGCTGGAAGTGGTCACAGATGTTAAACAAAGACTTTAAGACTTCCTTCTGCATCCAAGATGTATCTTTAAGAGTGGTTGAAATGAGCTAATGCCACAGAATTGCTTCAAACACCAGTGATTTCTTAGTTTGAAGCCACAAAAGGAAGCAACTATTAATTCCTGAATATCTTCCTAGCTGTACTTCAACCTCCTACTTGTATGCCTACAAATATCTCAACATGCGACACAAAGAAATTCTCCTTACCTTCTGAGATTTAGACATAATAAATATATAGTTTATATATGTATATACCGTAATATATATTTAGATGTGCTAATGAAAATAAATATGGTAGAGTGCTTGCAGTTCATATAAAATATCTAAGGCACTATACTATGCAACTTGAATGACAGTTCAAAATGCTTACATAGCTGATGGCTTAACAGGACTAGCTGTTCAAAAAACGCAAGGTGGGCAATGCAAAGGATCTGTTGTGCAGGATAACTTCAGGAGCACTGGAAATAATAGAAGCATATGAAAATATATTTACACAAGGCTAAGTCCTGGAGGACCTTCTCACTGGAACCTTATTTAAAATTACGAAAAGGCTTTGAGAATGAATATTATCAAATGGGATTCTACAAAATCTTGTAGGTGAAATGGAGTCAGGTTGGATTTTTTCCATGATTTATGACAGTAATGACAATGTTTGCACACACAGAACCTTAAGTCTTACGTTTGGCCTGGAGTTGCTGTATTTTCAGTGGACCGTGCTGTACTTTTGAAAATAATATTAATTCACTGATGCACTCATTAAAACTGTAAGCACACAGCTATACAGAGCTTTAACAGCTATGACAAAAGAGGCATCGAGCCATTTCTTGACTGAGATTTTAATTCTGAAATTAATTTTTTGTGCACAGTGTGTTCTTGAAAAGTTAATTACAAGTATGTTGTTAAACGTGAAAAATTTATACGTGCAGTTGATTCTGCACGCGGCAGAATGGTCTTTATATAGTGTGATATTTGACATTTAGTATAGCTTCAGAATACATCATTCTTTCTCTCTGCACTTATTAGCAATTTTAAAAATATATGAATTTGACAGCACATGCAGAAAGATGTGGAAAATATCCATTTGCTGCACACTCTGTCAGTTCAGTTGTACCTAAATGCTTAAGAAAACGATTCAATGACTGCGGTCACTTCTGTTATTTTTTTCCACCTCAACACACATTGTGTCAGCTGCATTTCCAATTAACCCTCCCCTGAAATAAGGCAACTCGGCACAGTCTGTCATTTTGTTTTATACTGATACAGAATTTAATTCCTCCATCACATAATAAGATGGGCTATTTGTATTTGCACAGTACCCTAAACCTCACAGTTAGCATCACAAACTAACTGGTGTATCCTCAAAGACTTGAAGCCACTGATCATCCAAATGGTGTAAATTTCAAAGTAAGATTTTTCCATGCATAAAAGATAAGGTTCAGGAAAAGTATCACTATCACCAAGGTAAGGTAGTAACAAGCGTGCATTACAGAATGTGGATGAGAAAATGCATTTCCTATTATTCATGCACAAATTTAGCAGGTTAATCCCATCAACTGCAGGGATTTTGGCAGTAGAAAGTGCCAGAGCATCTGTGACTTTGACTTTTCTTGGAAAGAAAGCAGAAATTGAAGGTAATTCCTAAATCAGTGAGGCCAGCACATGGACTAATTCTCACTAATAAAATTCAGTTTATTACTCTCTCTTACAATTTGGTAATTATCTCACTTCTCCCACTCCATGTTGAACCTGTTACTTGTTGATGTGAGCCTCACTAATTTGGCTTTTTAAAGGTTCTTTACTATTTACCCTCAAATTACGACGGACAGCATATCTCTGCCAATAGAACTTTTTAACAGGAGTGCGGACAGCATTTTAAGCTGCTTAACGCAACATACAATGAAAGGAAACATATTTCCTTTTCTCAAGATTTTTTTGTTTGTGGGTTGTTTTGGTTTTTATTTATTTTTTTTTTTTTGGTGCTTGTTGCTTGACTAAACAAGCCAAGCTCTTTTCTAACAATATCATCCTCCATCCCCCTTATCCTACGGTATCTTGTCTACAACTACTGCATTTTGCATACATTCCCCATGACCATGAATAGCCATGTTTGTACTCAATATTGAGGAAATGCTTATTGCATCTCTTCATAAGGTTTTGATGTCTCGTGTTATTTTATTTTTCTTAGATATCTGAAACCACAGATGCTCATTCTATTTCCACATAGCACACAGGGCTATGTAACATCCCTGTTACTTCCAACTGATGGGATCTCACTTTGTAACATAAGACTCTGTCACTAACTACTGGATCTCAAAGGTTATATTAGCAGTCTGTATTAGTAATTTTTACTGTTCCAGACTATTTGAAGTCCAATCTTTTCTTTATACATCTTGGTCCTTCCCTGGTTAGAATTCTGTAATTGTGCCTTTCACAAATCTAATAAATATATATTTCATTCCTTATGGCAGGTACCTCATCAAAAGTTTATACATGATAACTGCAGATTAATGATTAGTGGAGAAGCTGTGTATGGACCAAAGAAAAACAGTAAACAGTGATGCCCTGAAACCGAAAACTTAAAAAAAAAAAAAAAAAAAAAAGAGAGAGAGAGAGAGAAGGATTTATTTTTTTTTTTTTTTACTAGTTTTTGAAGGGAAGAGTGATAGATGAAGGATAGTGCTCTTCCTCTTTATATCTTTTTTGCCCATCTGCAGTTTGGGATTGCTTGTGACTTAGGAAAAGTCTTGGACAGTTTTCAGTAAATTTAGCAAAAGGATTTAAATTATGTACATTTAGTACCTGAGGTCAAATCTTCCAGGTCAGCTACGATGACCTAGAGAATTGAAAGATCTGCTCTTCAGACCATATAAAATGTTGCCCTTTGTCAATTATTATACTATTATAATTCTAATCAATACTGTCAATACTGTACTACTAGAATGGAAGGGCAAACTGACACGATGACGTTTGGGGCTTGCCAGCAATTTCTGAACGTTCAAAGAGATTTTCATCACCTTAATAATTTTAAATTTTAAGCAGTTCTATGAAATACTTATGTTTCTCTGAGATCTTTTGATCAATCATAAAACTATCACTAAGCAGCTATTATACAAGCAATATCAATCACAAATGCATCTCACTGACTAACAAACCACATGAGATTTCAAACACATGTGGCTTACTGTATTATTCGGGAAGGATATGTAGGAGTCTGTACAAATCGTGGTCAATTACTGTTAGTACAGTAAGTATGCAAGTCAGTGTAAGTAGGGAAAGGCTATAAGAAAAGCTTCAAATTAATAAAATATACCTGACAGACAGACCAAAGTGTAAAATCCCACAGATCAAATGGTTTCCAAAATAATACGTTTGCTGGCATATTAAATAAATGCATATATACATATACATATATACATATATATATATATATATAAAACAAAGTTCTTCCAGATTTTTTTTTCCCACTCCACTTTCTACAGACTCGCCCTGGCATACCTTCCCTTCTGCTCCAATTTCAACAGAACTAGCCTCAATTCAGCTTCTCACCATGCTGCTCAGCTGTTTGCAATAGCAAGCTCTAACCTCACAGTGAGGTCCTGAATATCTGGTCAGCATTTAAAACCAGAGGACTCTTACGAGTAGTTTTAACAGACGTTTGCCAAACACACAGCAGCAGTAATATCACAGGTTTGCTTTATCAGCAAGCTCTTAACTCTGATCAGAATGGAATACCCACACAAAAAGATCTGCAATTTGGTTTCCAAACCCATTCCACATTTTATGGCTCCTGCCACAGAGCACTGCTTGATGCTGTGACAGCCAGCCAGGAGGATCTGGTACGTGAGCAGCAAGCTTACCGCATGCAGGTCACCGATTATGCTACTGATTTTATATCGCTATCAGTGGCACTCAAGAAGCATGAAGAAGCATGATGAAGGTTAAAAGCACCATAACCCATAACTTCTCCCCTATCAAGCACCTTTGTCATTGTGGCTCATTATTAATTTAAGAAAATAAAAATCGTTACACAACAGCACTTAGGATCAAACAATTTGCAAATTGTCCGTCAGCTGTCTGCCTGTCTTTCCTTCATAAGAGACCAGGAAATTAGAACCAGCCACAACTGACTCCTTTTATGTGAGAATTTCCTAAAACTTACGGCTCATGAATATCAGCACTCCAATAAACCCAGTAACAGTGACAAAGTGTATACGTTCCAGATAATAGTACAAAACCTGGCAGTAAAGTTAGAAACCATTACTTCTGTGATATAAATGGTTTTTCAAAAATCAATAAAATTATAAATCCTCTATACAGCTCATGTGAATCACGTACTGTAAATTCATTCAGATGAACTATTTATCACCTATATTACTTTTGTTTTATTATCATGAAAAGCAAGTATTTTAAGTAAAAATACCTAGAGTAAACTTAAGAGATTTGGGAGGCTTACAGCTCCTTGGCTTAATTGCATTACATGTCTGTACCACTTTAGTCTGAAGTGCTACTTATGCATCATTTCGTTACAGCTTCGCAGCAATGCTCTGAAGTCCTTTGCATTCAGTGTATTCCCGTTTTATCATTTGTACACATTTTCATTTTACTTATGTAGTTTAAGAAATGTCAGTAAGCATGTGAACTTTACATTTGATAATCACTAACAATCAAAAAGCAACTTTTTTTCCCGTAATTAGTAAATTAATCATCCATTGTGCTGTGAATTCACAGGCTATAAACTGTAGGAAATATCACTGCTTTCTAGCATTATATTATCTATAGACAGGAGAACTGTCAGTGTTTAATATATGTTAACAAGAATGCCAAGCACTTACATTTAATTAAAGCTATACATCATTCTAGATAATTAGTAATAATTAAGAAGAATTACCACCCTAAATAACGCAAATAATATTATTTCAACTGAAACTTGAGGTCTGAATTCAAAAAACCTGAAATAAACCCTTGGGAATGCAAATACACCATTATGCAAACTGTTTTCTTTAAGTATGATATAATTTATGTAATGAAATAAATCTATGCTGTTAAAATATTTAGCAGAACTGAGAATAATGAGTAGAGATAGGATTAGTTTAATTAGTTTACTGAAATGGAGTTCTCAGTGGCTAAGTGTGATGTATTAGCTTTTGTCACTTGGAATAAAAAAAGAGGTAATTAGCTCTCATTCAAATATATTGTTTTCTTTGAAGAAAGAATATTTTAGCCCATGTAACAAAAAAGAATACATGGAACATAAAACTTATCTTCGTCATCCAAAAGTACAGCTATGATAAATCAGAAAAACAATAGGAAAACTGTAAGTATTTAGCAATATGATCTTGAGTAAATAGATTTAGTTTGCATTGACAAAATTACGCTGATTCCAATGAAGTTAGAACTACTTGATTTGCAGAAGTCCATTCATAGTTTCTCCCTGCCTAATTTAAAAATTTATAACAAAATTTATCTCTATTCAGCAATTATTTTTCTACTCAGAGAATCCTGTACCGCAGTCCTAAATCAAGGCATCCATCAGACTGACTGAAAATTAAGAGAGAGAATGTCTTCCTCAAAGACATTTCCTGCTGAATTATAAACACATCCATTGTGAGGTCACTTAAGTATCATTTTGCAGAGTAAGCATCGTTTCTCCAGCAGAGTACTATTTAATGGTAGTCGTACATTTCTGAAGACAGCTGTATGGAGGATACTTCACAAGGAAAATGTTGTATCCGTCTTTTTGAAGAACACTGTGTATTTGAATACCAAATCTACACCAGACTCCAGCAAAAACAGAGATACTATTCCTCTGTACCAGACGGTAGCAAAAATAGGGATATTATTCCTATCAAACCACACGAATGTATTTAAACTAGAATCTAAGGATCCAAGAAGTTGTTCCTGCATACCATCTGAACACCCACGAAAAAAGTGCTAACAAAGATGGCAGCAGGAGGAACACAGAAAAGGCAAAATCTTGCAAAGAAATTATTTCTGTTTTTCACTTTCTACAATAAAGAAATTATGAATGGAGCAAATTTCATTTTACTTTAAATAAACAAGGAGAAACCCTCTGCTGTACCATACTGAAAAGCCTCGGGCGTTAGTATAACAACACATGCCATCTATCATTTAAATTTGTCCTTTCTGCAACAGTACTGTTATATATGTGGGAGCTGATTTAGAATTCTGGGCTGCAGTTTGGATGATTCCATACACGAGCTTAAAACAGTTCTTGAACTGATACAAAGCAAGTCTATCACATACACATACAAAAAGCTCTCCCCCGTTGTATCTTCCAGCCATACCAACTTACACATAGCATTTCAGTCAGAACTTCCTATTAATTATGAAACCATGAAGAATACATCTCATACTTGGGCTCACTTGACGTTTAGGAGTGTTTATGTTGATCGTTTGGTCAACAGTAAGGCAGACACCTGAGCTCTGATGAGCAGAAGGAACAGAAGCCATGCAACATCTTCGCTCTCCATGCATTCATCAGCTTTTCCCACACATATCACACAAACTGCAGAGATTCACCTTCCAGAAAAACATGTGCTGTACAGATTGCTCTGAAAATTTCAATGAGTACTTGCTTTTGTATGGCAGCAGTAACTGTTAATAACATCATGATTTTTAAGCGAGTCATCACATTGTTATTAGTGGGCAAAGTTGTGATCCATGCATCTTAGGAAACCATCAGTGTATTACTAACTGACCTGTTGAAATACATGAAAACACCTCATTAACTACTGCTGCTGCTTTTGTTGGGTCTGGAAATATGCTTTCCCTGAAGAGACAATGCAGGGTCCAGAAAGTAAAAGTGTTCATCTTTTAGTGTTAAGGTACAAGCAGGCTACCTTACAATAGTGTTTGGACTTCTAAAACTCAGTACATTATTCATCTGCATCGTAATGAAGAAAAGAGGGGAACTATACAATTTAATTTGCACCTTTTAATTCTGAAGTCTGAACAATAATTTCAGAAGAAATTAACTTGCTGCATGATATAATGAAGATAATCAAATCAGAGATGATTTAATAAAGCCAAAGCACACAGCTTTGTATCCAGGAGAATCATACATAATGCATAAAGTTGCCGCATTTGGGCATTAGGTCAAATATATTAAGTAAGTAGTAGTTATTCTGAGAACTGGCTATGAAGTTAAAATCATCTTAAGGATGGGCAGTAATCACAGAAAAAAATGCTATGTTTCACTTTTTAATATTATAATTGACCATTTACTACATGGTTTGCATGAAGCTGCAAACTAAATTGCTGACTGGCATTTTCTACACAAACTTCTTAGCGTCTCAGATCACCTCATTCTATCCTTCTCACCTCCGAAGGAAAATACAGTGGGAAAATACATAGCAAAAATGCTGAAATCAGCAGCAAATTCACAGGGTGATGGAATTCCCTTTACAGTCACACGTTACAGAGGACGTGATACAATATCAGCCCATATATTACAATTCTAGAGATAACACTAATCCCTAGGTGCTGCTAGAAGTGCTAACTCAATGAAGCTCTACTTGTAATCTTTAAAAGAGGAAAAAAAAGGAAAGAAATGCCTCCTTTTCCTCATGGAGCTGCACAGAGATAAAGATGTAGTGAAAGAGCATCCAAAGCTCAAAACATAATGACAGAGCTGCCCAGAAAAGGTGACCTACGGAGAGATTTAGTTTCTATTTATTAAAAGAGAGAAAAAATACACACCAGGTTGAAGCAACCACAGAACTAGCACTGCAGTTTCCAATACTGCTCCAGTCCCCCTCTGAGTGCTGACCATCACCTAAGAGGCAGAATTTCACAATTCATTTAAGGTCTGCAGCAGGCAAGTAAGATTATCACATCTCTGTACCCAAGACCCTGCTGAGTTCATACATTTTATGAACCAGCTGAACTTCTGTGGTGTGATAGAAGGGAAAGCAAAGCTAATATTCTTCCTATAGCAAGAGTTCAGAGAAGACTGAAATCAGATAAAGACAGAATCCAACAAATCCTTGCAGAAAAAAGTCTAGAGGCTCAACTATGTAGAACAGTCATATGACAACTACAAAGTCCCTTTCAACATTATCTAATGTACGGAAAATCAAATCAAAACAAGACAGAAACAACCCACACCTTACAATCTGGGGAAAAATCCTTGCTAGCTTAGCAACCTCTACCTACGCTCTGAGCATTTCCACCCACCTGCTGAAGAACAAGTATGCTTCTCTATTCCAAGAATAATGTGTCCTGCTACTTAAAGAAGATCATCTACATAAGCTAACTCAGCTAACTTGTCAACACAAACACTGTCTGCGTGAGAAGAAAATCAAATCCAAAAATCTAGTGATCTGAGGCATGGGATCGGTTTGAGGGAATTGGAGACATCAGCTAATTATGGAAATTAAGTAAGTTTCTTAACCCGCCCTACAGATATCCTTTTAGGTCAGTAACAAATCCAGTATTATCCCACGTAATATAATTTAGTGCATGTTAACTATGATGAGAACGTAAAATAATGATAGCAAAGCTAGGCTACTCTTGCAAACGGACAAAAAAAAAAAAAGCCTACTTAAATTGTACACAAATAAGCTAAAATTTGTTTTCTTTCCAGTTTTGTTTTCATTCTTCACCTTGGTGGAAGAAGGAAGGGTACATTTATCATTACAGAGTCTGGCAGTGAATCATAGGCAAAGTACTTTGTAAGCTGATATAACTGTATAAAGCTCCTGCATGGACTCCATTCAATGCAGTGTAAGAGAAGTTTTGGTGTTACACTATTACAAGTACTCCATTAGCAATGCTGATGCACACATTAGGCAACGATGGACGTGGATTTGGACACAACAGTAAGAAATCCATCCGTTTTTTCAGTTTAGTCAAGCTATAAGAGGAATCAAATTTAATGAGAAAATACTCTTGCATTTTTTCCAGTTACATACATTTAAATCTATTTTGCTCGTTAGAACAAACCAATGTTAACAGTGTGATCGTACCAAACTCATGCAAAGCGTGCATTCTTTGTCCATAAATCCACATACTATGCAGACACCAAGAAACGTATCTGACACAGTTCTTCATTACCTCATTTCCACCACTTAAGCGATAAGAAAAGACTAGCACATAATACAGTGTGGCTGCTGAAGCAAAACAGATGGACTCCATAATGATATTACAAGTTGAAGGTCAAACCTGATTAAAATAGCCCCTTCTGGACTTCTGGCCTATATATTTTATAGAAAAAGAAGTTGAGCCATACTTAAATCACATCTCTTATCTGGAATTTATTTAGTATTCCTACACTTTCTTTTAAGATTATGAAAAGAACTGATTCAGCTCTTTTAGTAACTGTTAAAACAGAATTGCTCAAAGAATCCAATTTTCTGTGAACTGTACGATGAAATTTGGTATGATGTTAGATATGTCACAGTATCACTGAAGCTCTTAAATAACAGAAAAGTTAAATACGATTTTCTTTTCTCCTCTCAAGTTCTACAACAGTAAAAAACAGAAGGGAAGAAATAAAACATCAAAAAAGATACCAAGTGAGAAGAACGGACTCAAGAAAACATACAGTTCTCTGGATAATGTAAGTTGTGAATATAAGAGGAAGTAATACAATTACTCTAAAAGCTTTTCTTCAGGCACAGTTCGTGTTTTCCACTGCGCGGTCATCAATCACATGACTCTACTCCCTTGTTTACCCACAGTCTTCAAGTCAAGATAAATGAAGATGAACCTGACTCCCATACAAGAGCATGAGACCAGGGGAAAATAAGCAGCTGTTAGTTATGTGCCACTACCGGAAGCCAACTCGCACTAATACAGGGATGTTTAAAAAAAGACTTATTTCATTTGCTAAGATTTTACAGTCAGCATACAGATCTCTTAAAAGAGTGCAGACACACTTTTGCTCCCAGGCAAATCTCACAGTGTAGTCTTACCTTCAGATTATCACTTTAAACCAGTTTTACTTACAAATGCAGTGTGGTATCAATGACTGATTTTCAAGTACAGCCGTAATCATCAGAATAATTAAATGATTAAAACATTTGTTACCAAACTTTAAATGTTTGTGAGTAATGGTGACATATTTAAAATGCAAACCATGCCCAGCTGCTCAACCAGACTTAGCTGACTGGATTTTTTTTCACAAGCACGCATCTCTTGTATCCTATTAAATTATGCCATGTTGAAAAATATTAAAATGTTTTTGTTAAAGCAATTTGTTATAACCATTGAACAAGAGCAAAGAAAATAGACTTTAATTTAGGCTGGATTAAGAAGTGTTAACGGCTGTATCAGGTTAAGAAATCAGTGTCCAATACACACAATATATGTGTGTGCTGTGCTCTGCGAAATAATAATTAACGACATTATTATAAATTTATTTATTCTGATTTAAATAACGCTCATGCACAAATTGACTAAACTCAGAGGCGAATCAAGCAGACAGCTGGCCCACTATTTTTACTGTCCTATGGAAGCTTCTTTGGGACTATCAGTGCCTTACACAAAACTCTGTACCCACCCGCTCATCTCTAAGAGGCAGCCCAGTGTCAAGGCAAAATGCTGTGCTTTCAGCACTATATGAGCAAGGGAAAAAATGGATTGGAAACGTACAGCCATGCTAACCTAGGGCTGAGAAACTCACACTTCCAAACAAGGCTGCTGAAAAGTCTTCTGCCCTTAACATGCATTCTTGGCTGTCTGCCCATGCCCATCTGTCTGAAATGGCACAGTGCCATACTTAAATTGTTATGATCCTAACTTAATAATATGATGATGAGATTAGATAAAAAGTCCACCGACAACTACATACACAACAATGTGTCCAAAATCACCCCTAAGAGAATAAATTTACCACACTGGCAACATACTTTTCTCATTGAAAACAAACGCTTTCAAGCTGCAAGACAAAAGCCAGCAACATGGGTGCAGCAGATATATAAAAACAAGCTCACAAAATCATCTGGAAGTTTCCTAAAAAGCTTCTGGCTTGGAAAGACGGGCTCAGTATTGCCTTTTCTTCTAGAACTTGTAGCTGTCATTTGCAACTTGCAACTACATAAGGAAAGTTAAAGCTCAAGATAATCCAGAACTGAAGCTGTATTACGTTCCTCCCTTTTCTTGTAGAGCAGTATTGGAAGGTAAAAAGCAAAACGGAGCATCACCGCTTCTTTTGAGACAGTGGCACCAGTTTTGGCCTAAGGGACAGAAACATTTCTTAACAGTACCTATTACTCACTTCAAAGTAGAATTATTGAGAATCGCTCTCATTTCACGCAGCCTTGCCAGTCATTCCTGCAGAACAAGGGTGAACATGAATTTAAAAGCACTCAAGTGTGTTCAAGATTCATAGCATTCTGCAATACTAGAGCCCAGATGTACACGCCCTGGATGTGGATCACTTGTGAGATGCTTTTCTTTTCTGCATGGATCTTCCAGGTAAACTCCTTAGGCAGATCATTTGTAAATCTGCATGAAAACAGAAACTAGCTTTCTACTAGAAACTGCTTTAAGAATATGTCAGATAATTCCTAGTGTGTCTGCTTCAAAAGAAGTTATAATTATGAAGCAGGAAGGTGTTCCGCAGAAGTAAAACTGCTTGTTGTTTCAGACAAGATTTTAATTTGGTCAGTGTTTCACTCAACACACTTATAACCACGCTTATCTGAGAGCGTATAAAGGAAAAATTTAAGAAAAATCAGACAGAATTCATATTTGGCTGACACGTCAATAAGAAAATAATCAGTGATTTTGCATTGCTTCACTCCAGCAGCAGATAAACCACATTTCAGCAATTTCAGTGCCTCACAAGCGCTGTTCAAAACCTGGAACATGAGATCACAGCACCTGGATGCCACAGATCACCAGCACTGGCACTTACAATCCTCTCTAAATCATAACTTCAGAAAGACAAACAGGCTATATTAGAAGCAGCTTTCTTTTAAATACAAAGAATTATCAGCCCCTACCAAATTCTTGCTTACACATCTAAGAAGTCAAAACAAAACAATTAAAATTAAATTTAACAAAATTAAGCGGGTTTTTTTGGTAAAGATTTTGGAAAGATTGAAATTGTGATTCAGTGGTGCGTTATCTGCTACCTGGTCCCACGTTTGTTATGTATTTAAAGAATAGATATCCTCACTTCTTTGTCAAATCAGCATTTCTGAAATTTCAGGTCAAAATACTCTAAGTAATCCTAATTTTGCTACTTTATACTACCTAAAATCTTTCAAAGAAGTCCAACACCTTATGAACAACCTCTGATATTCCAACAAAAGAAATGCCATGTATTTATATTGTGAACACTCAGATGATTGCATTATAAAAGCAGCGAGAAAAGTTTTTTCCAAAATTATTCCAGATTTGAATGGCTAGTTTGCTTGAATCCATAAACAGTGCAACATCTGAGCTTCTCCTGCAGATTGTACAGAGAAATGCAGATACATTCCAAGGTGGCAGCACGCACTGCTGCATGCACCGAACAGGTTTAAACCATGGAAGGCGTCTATAGGAAACAGAAACCCAAACCATCACGAGTCTGATCAAAGCACAGCTCAGAAGCCCTTTGCACATTCCCAGACCAATGACTGCTGGCACTCAACCACGGGTGGCAACACAATTACAGAGAGGCGCCGCTTCTCCAGCTGAAATATTGGAAAGTATATCAGAGTGCACACAAAACACCATTGGCAAGACTTCTAGAAGGCAGAATGTAATTTGAAGAATTTAAACACTCAACTTTTGGATCTTTTTTTTTTTTTTTTTTCATCCAGTTGAAAACCTGGGAAAGATTGAATATCTGCTTGTTTTGCTCTTCATTTATCTCCAAGAGCTGCTTTTTGTTTTAGCACGAAAACATTTTATATTTCTCAATTACAAACAGCACCATTAAGCATCAGGCATGGCTTTGTTTCCAAGTGTAAGAGGAAGAGGTTTCTATGTACGTTCAGCATAAAAATCCATTTTGAATTTTGCTTTCACATTAATAACTGGGCTTCCTTTTGCTCCAACAACTCACAAATGTCAAATAACTAAATAACACAGGCACAATAATAGCCCCAAACCCAATAAAGAATAAAGTAGCCTTTCTGGCTTGTCAAAGGACCCCATTTTCTATTCTGAGCAGGCAAGCTGAAAGCACTGCTCTTCTGTCATTCCTTGACAGTTATAGACTAGTTCTGAACCTTATTAAAGATTAAGGTTTGCCCAGGCACTCTCTTTTGGCCATCTCCTATCCACAGTCCAGCATTTATTACAGGAGAACTGCAGATTAGTACCATATATTCTGCTTTGAAAGAATACCATACCCTAGAGTCAGGATACAGAACCAAATGTCAAAGAGCAATTCAAAATGTACTCAAAGAACCAACACAACATTCCCCTTAATTTTATATTTCTAAATAATCATATCCTCCTATTTACATATAGAGCTGATTTCTGTCAGTTTATTTTTGTAGATAAGATATAAAACAAAACTGGCAGTGCGTTGCCTTTTTATGGTGCAAAGACATATTTTTGGTTTATTATGAAAACAGTTCAATGAACTGAGAGTTATACAAGAAATACACAGACGTTGCTTGCAAACATTTCTTTGGTTTTGGTCTGATTCAAAGTACCAAATGATTGTATGATTGATGATAATGTGGCATTTCTACAGAAAACTGTTTTCCAAACTATTTAGCAAAGGACTATTATCAACCATGAACATTTCTTAGACACTGCCACAAACAATCATCTCCCAATTCTTAACCAAAAGCATTAGAAAGATTGCGATCCGTGGAACACTTAACACTGCCAACGCTTAAAAAGCTGCAGTATAGCATCAATACTTTTAGGATCACTGACAGCTGGTTTAAAACCAATATCCTAAAAAGACTTAATGAATATCATCTTACATTTCCAGACTATCCCTTCAATTCCTCTAAATTCTAGATACTGAAACTGTGCTAAAAAGTAATTGCAAATATCCAAGTAGCACGTTGTAAATAAACAAACAAACAAAAAAACTGGTCAGTTGCAAAGTGCCAAAAAAAAAACCAAAACACCTCTTAAACTAGGTTATAGCTGTTAAGTATTTTGTTTGAGAACAGACAGAAAAAGTGACTTCACTGCACTTCAAATAGGAACTATTAAGTAGCATTAAGCTCTCTCTCAACAAACTTTTACACAAAGCAAATCTTACAAAGAGTATTGCAAAAGCTCGGCTTAATTTCCACAGAAGTTCTATTAGTAAAAGTAAGACAATCTGAGAAGGCAGGGAAATCTGATTAAGATGACTTCGTTATTATTAAAACCTTGATCATTTATGGCAAACTGCCATAACGGCTGTTCAGCCATTATAGTAAGTACCACCTTCACTTTGGGTACAAATCAGCAGAGTTTCACCAGAGTACAGAATCCACCTAAACCTTAGAATTAGTTTAATGTCAATTTTAACAAAAGGAACACAGTTAGAAACCGAACACTGAAAATTTAGAAGATGATTCGCCCTGTTCCAAGTAGACAGATGTTTACTTCTCTTGTTCTATACCACATATGCATAGACAGCCTGAGGTTAATGCAATGGCTACCTTCATTTATGGTAAAAGAAAGCCACAGTTGCTTTCTAACAAGGAATATCCATCAGGGCCTCTTGATTCTTACAAAGTTCTGAGGCTTAGGATAAGCAGCCCATGAAGACTCAGCCACAGCACTACAGGATACTGAGCTCAGCATTATGTTACATTTATTTTGCTGGGAGGAGATCCAAATAGTTATAGACTACTCTTATAAACTAGTAATGACACTATGAATATGGTCTGTACATTATTAAGACAGAATCTTAGTGTTTTAATTCTTACCTGTTGAATTATTTACTATTCAACGTGCTTACCAAGCATGCTAAAATGCTGTTACAGCCTGTGTCCTAGGAACATGGGGTGTTCATTTGTTGATAGGAAATATACCAACACAGAATCAAGAAACCTCTTTCAAAATGCATGCATAATTATCATCAGAATATGTTTCCATTACACTTTGCCTCAGAGAAGCAAATCAATATAGCCCTTTCCCAGCTAGCAATTTGATGCAGGTTTCCAGTAAATCATTTGACAAAGAAGTCTCCGAGCCAATTAAAGGTTACACTGTAAAAATAATTAGTATCTGTGGTATCCTGGGGTGGGAAGGAAGAAAGTTAAACAGAGAAAGGAAAGCAAAGAGGAGGAGAAGAACATTCCACAGTTCTAAAACTATTATTTGCTATTGATGTAGAAGTATCATTTTTCTCAGTACAAATCAAAATGCATTAGCATTCCATCTGCCAGTGCTGCAGCAACCATTTTTCTCCATTTCTGTTTGACCTCAAGCCTTTTATGCATAAACGTCAGGGCTCTTTACAATTAATCATGTCTACCACAGACTAATTGTGGACAACAGCAGTGCAATTAACACAAATTTGCTTCAAATATTCATGAACATTCAAAAAGCATCCATTGACACAAGAGTTAGTTACCTAACCACAAAAAAAAAAAGAAAAACAAAACAGGCAATCCTTTGTGTTTTTGAGCAGCCTCTGCATTAAGAAGCTAAGCACACCATCAAGAGCGATAGCATGATAGGGAAAACATCCCACCAATTGTATATGTGATTGCTTCAGTGATGCTTGGTACACACATAAACCAATAGAAAACAAACAAAAACTGTTTCCCTTTCAATATTAAAGGGAGATAATCCTGAGAATGTAAAAGGACTGAATACGTTTTGGGTAATAAAAAAATATTTTTTTTTCATAATTCTACCCTGACACAGAAGGCAAATACAAAGCAGCATTTTTTTTTTTTTTTCCTATTTTGTTATTATTTCTAAACCTAATTTAAAGAAAAAAAAAAAAACCCTAAAAAAATAAGAAACAATTAGACCTGTTCTAGTTTTCCCAATTCATTCTTAATAGTACACTTGTTGTTTTATTTGTACTTCACTGCAGAACTGATGGTAGAAGTCACTCAAACCACAGAAAGCTATTTGTAAAGCCTGACCTAAACACAGCAGATGTAACAGACTTTTTTTCTCCCCCCCTTAAATGCATGCTTTACATTAAAGAATTTCTTGGACAGTTGTGCTATTTCTAATCAGGCCCCATGGCAAATACTCATCAACCCTCACAGGAATAAACTATTCTCACTTCAAACAATTGTTACAGTTTGAATCCAATTGACTCTAGACAAAAGTACTGAGATAATCAGCATATTAAAGCCAACACTATAACCATATGTTAATTATGTAAATGATTCATTTTAATCAGCTAGAACCATGTAAAGAGTTACAAGGAATGCAAATGTAGGGAGTTATTAAAAATCTCATTATTATTCATCTTGGTTCCATGCGTGAATATATCCATCCAAACAGATGAATTAATAGTTAGATGAAAGATGAAAGAGCTAGAGGGGAAGTCTGTGGGAAACCATCTGTCTTGCTTTGTATCCCTCCCAGGCTTCAACCATCCCGAAACAGCTACATGGAGAACAACCCCAGAGAAGAGTCAGCGACTGCCTGCACTGCTCCTCAACCAGTAGCGAATGCTTCCACAAAAATCTCTGTGCTTCTCATCCATTCCCAAACTGACACCCCAAGTAGGTTCATGAGATAGAAAGCAAAGCCTGATCTGATCAGTAAGCTCAGATCAACTGCTACAGAAACGTGGTTCGACCCAAAAACATTCAGCAAGTATTGCTTTATGCAAAGACTCTGATATCTTTTATACTTTCATCTGAAGAAGCCCTCTTACAATTGACTATTAAATGTCAGATGTCTAGGAACTACTGTGATTGGAACCCATCATAGTACATAAGCTGGTTCCTGCTGACTTCAGAAGAAGTCTTGGATGCAGGTGTCCTGCTTTCAGCTGAAATGGTTGATTTTCTTCATAGCGTCTGATGTGATGCTGTGTTTTGCCTCTACGAGAAAACCCATGTTGATAACACCACAAAGGCCTGGTTGTTGTTGAACAGTGCTGCACACAAACAAGGACAGCTCGGGTTTTCAGCTTCTCATGCTGTCCTGCCAGCAAGGGACAGAACTGGAACTGGGTACCCCAATCTGGCAGGTGGTGAGCAACCGTATTGTGCATCGCTTGTGTATACACATGTGTAAGTGTTTATGTCTTATATACACACACAAAGAAAGGATTACTGTTATTTCTCTTTCCCATCTCAGTAAACAAGGTGTTATTGTGTTGTTTTGTTTTTTTTTTTTAATCATCTCAACCTATGAGTTCTACCTTTATTCTCCTATTATATAATTTTATGATTCTGTCGTCTCCTCCATCCCACTCTGGGGTGGGGAACAGTGAGTAAAAGGCTGTGCGGTGTGAGCTGCCTTCCTACAACAATAGGAAATAGAGAAATTCAGGAATATTGTAAAAAAAAAATCTGTATTTTGTGCAATTCGTCCAAAGAACACGGAAAAAATCTCTCTGAATTATTCCTGGAAGAATTATTTTTCATTTACCCTATTCTCCTTTTTTTTCTAAGCAAAGAAAATGGATTCTGTGCAATAATTATTCCTATGAAGAAAAGTAAGGATCAAGGGGTAATGCCATGTCTACTATACAAGGCAATGAGAATTAACTGGAAAGACAGGGTTTTAAAACCTCAGGAGGATAAAAGGGTTGACATGTTCAACACAGGTATGCATGCATTAGGGCAAATCCACCCTGAAAATCTTCCTAAATCTTCAATAGCATTTTACTTAAAATTAAAGGTGTAATCTGCTTTCTAAGGCCTTGGTTAAAGCCAGTTGCCATTATTCTGCCGACTCAGACTCCATAAACTAGATGAAGAAAAAAAATACAGTTCAACAGTTTCATTCATTATATCATTGAAATAGATGCACTTTTCCAAAACTGTTTTCATTCTAATAAAGAGAGTTAAAAATGATGTTAAAATATTTTTGTCAGCTTTCAGAAGCTCTGTAAAACTTTGTTCTTCGTACTCTACTTCTTTCATGTTTTCCTGCCTGATGTCTCCAAATGCAGTTTCTCTGGAATCGTTCTATTTTTGATCTTTAATCCTTTTATATGTTTTTTCTTTGCTTACTCTTGCATGCCTTTGTAGTTTCTATAATTGGGTCTTTGCACCATTTTAACAAGGTTTAGCACTGCGCGGCTTGTCAGATTTAAGTAGAAGTGAGAATAATCTATCACTGGTATGATAAATAAGCGAGTAAATTCACGTATCATTAAAGTGAATGTCTGCCATAAAATAAAAAATTATATAAACTAAAGGTCCCCTCATTCTGCAAAGGCTGGTTCTGCAATCTAGACAAAAGGCAATTGCATAGGAAGTACTTCAGATCACTAACGTGCAGTTCATTAAAACTGGCTATGCACCTGCAGTGAAACAAGATTTCATTAATTTCTTCTTGAGGTGCCAGCGTAAATTCAACTTGGGGAAGAGCATTTGACAGTTTTGTAACTATTGACTGACACTCTTCAGCAAAGCTTTGCTGTGTACAGAGCATGATTTAAGCACGCCCTGGTGATAATAAACACACCAAGTGAGAAAGGATGGAGCAGCTTCACAAGCACTACATCTGAGGTTTTTTTTTTCTGGTTCCCAGTGATATTTACCTATCAAAAATTTGCATACAAAGTAACTCATGATCTCAATGCAACCTTAGTTGCATTCCTGCAAGTCCGCAGAACTTCAAACTGACCACAATTTTATGCAAATTTCTCACATTACACCGCTTTTGGAGCTCTTTAATATGACAATGCTGCCTAAATATCTGTCCCTGAAAGGATGACATCAGCTGACACAAGTCTCATACATGATCCCTCATGGGCTATAGGAGAAACAGATCTTGCTTCACATGAACTAGACAAACTTTTTTCATGTAATTAAACAAGCATGCATGCATACATATCTACAAGAGAAACTATAACACACACTAAGCAAACTGAAAGTTTTTCCATTCTCACACTCATGATTTTGTTCACATTACAATGATCAACTCCTATTTACACAAGATTTGATGTGTAAACCATAAAAAGAAAATGATAAATTAAAACATAGAGGAGAAACTGAAGAAAAACTACACTGAAAATAACAGTAGTTTTAATTGTCTAACATCTTGGTTATCCTTACAAAACATAAGGAAAGGTAACACCCATATCCCCTCTATTCACCTATGATATAAATAGGATATGAAAATACTAACTCTATTAATATATCTTTAATGATGCTCTCTTTTGTGTCTGGGTCAGTAAAAGGAAAGATCTCTTTCTTCTCAGAGATTACTGCTAAATTCTACACAGAGAAGACCTGGCAACAGACACATGCAGGACCTCAGAAAGGGCTATGAGGTTCCACTGGACTTCCACTAAGGCCTCATCTTCTAACCAGCCTGATTTCTGCAGGACACACCTCAGCACATTAATATTCTTGTGATGAACTAAGGAAAAGTAAACTAGGCCAAAAAAGCATTATAACAGAAATGCGGTATGTATGGGGTTTTTGCAGTATTCTGCATAAGGTGATACAAATAAAGCCAGAAAAATTCCAAATTGCAAAGACTCATTTATTTCACTTCTCAGTGATCTCAGACTATTTTCGGACACTGCCTTAGAGTTTCAGATCCCATCGTCAATATAACAGTAGGGGAAAACAGAAAGTGTGATCACATTTAAATGAGTACTATGATCCCAATTCAGGAAAGCATTTCAGCATGTGCTTTACTGTAATTTCATTGCTTTCTTGGCCAGGAATGTATCTAGACACGTGCCAAAATGCCTTCCTTTACTGGAGGCTGTCGAAGGAAATACGGATTAACTGTAATTTGTACCATGTGACTTTACAGCACTGTAGCTCTGAACAGCACGTGCATCATACTTCCACTTTTTTCTCCTCATTTTTCAAAGAGAAATCATATGGCTCAGATAATCACTCTCTAAATTACAGTGACAATTATAAAAGGAAAATTAAGCGCAGATTACACAACAGTAGTATGTATGCCTTTTCTGTTTCCTATTTGCTAATTTGATTAGTTAACAATACCAGACATTGTTGCCGTTACATATTGCACTCAGTTTTCACTACTTCTGAGGAAAGACCATCCTTCTCTTATACCTAAGTGGCCTTTTTGCTGACACAGCCACAATGGCACCAACTGAAAAAAGTGGACTTATAGATTGTGATCTCTTTTAATGTCAGTACAAAAAAACTGCTCCGTGCAATGCAGTAGTTAAATTTCCCACGTTAACTTCAATTCCATGCAGCAAAATGAGCTCTCTTCACACATTTTCTGTAATATATGGGATCAGGTCACTGCGACACCTCTGCAACTAAACATATCCGTACAGAAAAACACGGTGCTCCTATTCTTTGGACATTCCAATGCCAATAATATGCTTCACTAAAGAAAGCACAGAAAATAGTACTGCCACATACACAGCAGCATCTCAAAATTAGGTCCCAGTTGAGTTGCTGATGAAGAAGCAGATGCACAAAGATAAGGAATTAGCTAGCCTGTGCTACTAACGTTCTTCCTGCTGCACAACATGACAGTCAAAAACGCCAGGTAAAATTTCAGTGGTGATTATTTAAACAGATTATTTTACAACTGTTTCAAAAAAACAAACACTGAGGCTTCACAATTGCTATTTCTTTGAACACTGTATCAGAAATACATTCAATAAAAAGGATGTTTAAAAAATCCAAGGATTTATAAATCATTTGAGCCTACTGTACTGTGTCTTGATTACTGCTGCTCAAGGAAATTTTTTCTTTGTTTTTGTTTTAAATAAGATATTAAATCTCAGAGTGACGATCCTGAAATATTTTTTTTTTTATAATAACAAAAAATAATCCTTCACAGTGCTCTGTGTCTCATGACCACTTCCCCACTGCATCTACTATCAAAACTGTATTAACATCTCCCAGCTAGATTTCAGAGATCTTAAGTGATGTCCCGCTCCATGCATTACATGGTATTTTCCTCAAAAGAGAAATCAGATAATTCAATACTTCATGAACCTAAAGATCTTATCCATAACGTCTTGCAACTGTAGTAGGTTAAGGGAATTTCTCTAAGAAAATACTGAAGGAATGAGGATGCCACTACCGCAAGGGAGGACTGACACTTACTCATCTTCAAAAGGACCGTGGGCCACAAGGAAAAGAATGGAAATATTGTGTCCACTCCACGTTAACAACAGTGGGGTTAAACTATAAAATGAAAAGACTTCAAGCCAGGCAGTAGGAAAAAAAAAACTCCAGTTGAAGTGTATCATGCCTGGAGAGGATTGAATCTCAGTCGTTCAAGATCTTCAGAACAGGCACAGAAAACATCTGTCAGGAATGACATAGGCAAAGTTCATCTTCCCTTCAGGCAGAGAAGTAGACTACACGATCCCATAAGGTGCATTCCTTCCCTGTTTTTCTCCATCTCTGTGATATACACATCTGTTCTTGGAGGTGGAACTTGCACTTTGTGAGTTTTCCTATTTGTTTGTGGCTATTTTGCATTTTCAATCTTGCAGGCAAAGAAAACAGCAGGAACACGAGGCTAAAATAAAGAGAAATAGAGCCTCACAATATCCTAACTGCAAGGGTAATTAAACATTCAAACAGTTCAGTAGGGTATCAGTGAAACTGATGGATTTGAAATTACTTGGATGTTTAAAACAAGATTAAATATCTTCCAAGAGGTCTGTTTTCAGCCAGTCTCAGGGAAATCCTGCAGCATGTGTATTCAAGAGGACATGCTGAATTATCATAAAGATCCTCCCTGGTTGAGTGTCTGAGTCTGTGAATCTGAAATCCCTCTTCACAGCAAGAAACCTTTTTTTGTATGAATGTATACATTCACTTTCTGACTCTGAAGTTAAAAAAAAATGAAACGACAAAAAATAGGTTTTGTTACATGTGAGAAATGATTTTTGTCAAAGAGTATGGAATCAATTTTTAACAATGTTCTCTCCTGAGACAGAAAAAAAAAAAAATACTATATAACATTAATTTGACTTTTCTATTGCTGCAGCAGTAAATACATTTAAAACCTCCTGTCCTGACTGTGACCAAAAGCTAACTATTAAAGGAACTGAAAGGGTTTTTTTTTCCTCCAAAAAATGCGTGGAGGTTAAATAACACTAACTACTTCACTGAATTCTTAAATCACAACTGATACATAATGAAGAAAAAAACAACAAATAAATGTTACCTACATTTTTATACTTGCCTCCAAGGAACACACTGCTTAAAGGGAATTATCCAAGCATACAGAACAAAGTGCAAAATGCAATGAATATTAACAATGCAGTGGTATCACTGTACAGTATGACCACAGAGAAATTAACACTTTTGTTTTAATCCTTAGGATAGGGAACTAACAGCAAAACGGATGGCAATTTAAACAGTACATTTGAGAATCACCTCATGAGCTAACAGGCGTCATACTCAAGAAGCATTTTCACAAGTACTTGAAGTGCTTGCTAGTATACAGTGTTCCCTAAAAATATATCTTGGATCTGTCTCTGAAGGTGTCTGTCTGCCAACTCAAACTATTTTTATGCTGTGGGCCACGTATCATATTTTTTGAAAATGAACTGAAGCGTGGTACTCAGAATTCTAAATAATAAAGTGCAAAATAAAGTTTATGCCATTCGAGTGACAGAGAAGCGTCTCAAGTAACAGAAAAAAAAACCCAAACGTTATTAAAGCAGCAAAATGAGAGAAAACACAGAGGTACGTGCTACAGAAAACGAGAAGCATGTCATAAAGACAGTGTATCACAACAGCCTGATAGAAGGGTATGGGGAAAATGAGGCACTGGTCAGCTGAATACTGTGTAAGAGAAAAAGAATAAAATAAAGAAATATGGGTGTAAATGCTCTGTTCAGTATTTCAGTACTTGAGCTTAATTTTTAGAACCTGGGGGAGGAAGATGTTCACAATTAACTCAACATAAATTGAAAATGCAGAAGAGAACATCGACCATCTATCCAGAAGCACAAGACACTTCCTAATATTCTGAAATCTCTCTCATGCAAAATAAGATTCACGAGACTACCTTTTCCTTTTTGATTTACCATTTCTTACTGGAATCAAGAGAGTAACTAATAAGCTGATAGGAATTTATCAGCACTTTCCTATTAGTCAGCTAAAGGAAACCTTCTATTTATTTTTTTATTATTATTTTTTTTATTATTATTTTTATTTTTATTTTTTTTACCATTTTGTAAGAATCAACCAATACCAAAGTAAAAGACAAGCCTGCAGTGAAAAGCCTTCCACCAGAAAGTCTGATGATCACCACATAAAGGATGTGCTTCACAGACAGTTAAGAGAGTCAATGCCTCTTGCATACGTATCACATACGTAACGTGAGTTAATAACACAACTGCTTTTAGCCTCGTGCCTGTAAAGAACATAGGCTTCCTAGAAACATTCTGCTCCTCGTAAGTCTCCACCAGTTCAAGAGGACAACTTCAGAGCTTTCTCTCATTGGTATAAAACTTATTTTTCGGAAAGCTGGTAAATTCTCACTTCCTTGCAGTTATGAAATACAGGCCACCACATATCTTAATCTGCATCTACGGGCCAACTTTCTCCCACACCTCTGCTAATAACAAAGACAAGATAAGATATTAAACACTACTTCTACCCATTTAAAGAAGAATTTAACACTGATAATACGTGGAGTACTAAGGCTAGAGACATTTATGGAATCAGACTCACCTCAATCCCCAAAAAGATGATGGAGCAGCTAGTCCTGGAAACCATTTTACATGAAAGACAAGAAAATCATCTGGAGTAGTCAGCATAGCTTCAACAAGTTACGTTTGAGCAACTCAATGAGACTCTACACAATCAAACAAGTAGACTGGTAAGACGAGAGGAAAGGAGTAGATATTGTCTACCTGAACTTCAAGTAAGGCCTTTCACACCAACTTCCGTAAGATCGTCATAAGCAACCTGTCAATATAGGGGCTGGATAAACAGTGAGGTGGTTTGAAAATTACCTGAACAGCTAAGCCTGGAGACCGGTAATCAGTGGCGCTAAGACTAGCTGGAGGTCAGTAACAAACAGAATACCCCAGGGGTCAATACTCGGTTCAGTCCCATTTAACATCGTCATTAATGATAGGGCAGAGTTTGACATCAGCAGGTTTGCAGATGACAAGCACTGGGAAGAGTGGCTAACGGGTCAGAGGGTCACACTGCCATCCAGAGGGACCAGAGGTCAGCAGGGGGAAGTCCTGAATCTGGAGAGGAACAACTCAGGCACTTGCACATGCTGGGGGTACCCTGCTAGAAAGCAACTAGGAAGGAAAGGTCCCAGAAGCCCTGGTGGACACTGAGCTGAACATGAACCATTACTGTTCTTTTGGTAATGAAGGCTAATGATACTCTGAACCGCATCAGGCAAAGAACTGCCAGAGGGAGGTGATCCTTTTTTCTCCATTCAGCACTAGCAACTTATATATTGGAGTACTGGGTCCAAAACTGGGCTCCCCAACATAAAAGAGACAAAGACACACTGGACAGAGATCAGTGAAGGGCCATGAAGATGCTTAGCGAACTGGATCGTCTCTTGTATGAGGAAAGGTCAAGGGAGCCAGGGCTGTTTAGCCCAGAGAACTCTCATCAGCATGTACAAGTACCTGAAGAGAGGCTAAAAAAAAAATAATAATGAAGCCAGGCTCCCCTCATTGGCGCTGAGTGTGCTGCTTGGATGTGGGGCTGGGACCCCTGCTCTCGGTGGCCTTGCTGGGGCAGGCTGGGACTAAGCGACAAGAGGTGCCTCTAACCTCAATAATTGTGTGACTCTGTATTTTCAACATTTGTGTCTTACTATAATAAAAAAAGAGTACAGTAACAAACATTTTAAAGCTATCATGTGTACTTCAGAGAAAAGACTTACTGACCGGCCAAGAAAATTAGATGCTTTTTACAGCCCCAGTACAAAGCTTTCTACGTTATTAAAAGACTGGCACTACACAACAAAAAAGTAATGCCTGTCTTGCATTTTTGTCTAGTGCGGTGTATTTTTTTTTTATCTGTAAAAAAAATTACTAAAGGCAGGTATAAGATATCTACTGACATTTTTAGGTCAATACACTTTCATAGTGTCTAAGACATTCGGATACAACAAAAATAGCCAATCATCACAAAATTTTGAGATGCCAGAAAAGCATGCTTTTTGGGAACAGCTGATGTGTTCAGTTACAATATATATCACAAGATATAAGAGTGGTTCTCAGCATCTTTTTCAACAGTTGATGCTATCATATCATTTGAAACGGTAAATCCCACTCACTGCATAAATAGATGTCATGCACAATTTTAAAAGGTCTAAAGAAAGGAGGGATATTCCTCCCTTCTCTACAAGTATACATCTACATTCGAAAAGTAACTCACACTGCAGACATAATACATGTAAAGGAAAGTATAGTAGCCCTGCAGTCATCATGAGGAGTTGCCATCATAAAGCTGATTACAGTGACAATTACAATGAACGTGGAGCACAAGGCATAACATCACAAGCTTTAAGAGAACTAGCAACACATTACCAAATGTCACTCAGATGAGATTTCAAGTGCAAGCATCCCTGAAACGCATAGGAAATTTTGTCATGGATTGAAAGTTTCTCTTAATGATCAAGTTTACACTACAGCGCACGAGAGCACAGACTCAACTGTCAGTCCAGTCTCCTCACCTTTTTAACACTGTGACTCTCTAAAATCTACTGCAGATGAAAGTTCATACGATCTCCCTTCTGCTCAAACCTGCACTTCCCTGTTGGGAACATATCCCACAGATTTGGCTTATAGCACAGGATGTATATACTGGGCTTAATTGTGCCTAACAATCGCCTTGGCCAGAAGAAGGTATTTTCAGATGGGAAATGTGTATGAACATCTGTTACGTTTCCCTATGCCTGATCTTAAGTATTTCTTCATGAAGGAAGGCATCCAAAAAAAAAAGAAAAAGAAAAAAAGGAAAAACCAACATTCATTTTTGCATTAAAAAGAACACGTACTCCATTCAATCCAGCAAAGTATTTCAGTTAAAAACGACACTCTGAGAATCTTGCAATGGATTTATCTTGATTCCTCTGTCAGCAGTGTTCAAAACTGTGTTCTGAGAACATATGTCTACGAACTAAGTCACCACAGGAGCTAGGCAGGACAGCTTCCCAGTATGCAATGACCAAGGATATAATGGAACTGATCCATCTTTCCTTTCCTCCATAATTAGTTTTGAAAAATTACTTTTGATCACCAACAGTTTCAGGCAACTGCTATAAACAGTAAAACGTTACACACAATACCTTGTTTGGTTGGTTTTGTTTTCCCAAGTGTGCAGTTGGATAAATTAGTAAGATTAGGGAAAAAAAAAAATTAATAAGAGCAGTAGAACAGTTTGAAGTATCATCAACTTAAAAACCAAGCAGCACAAGCACTCAGCATCCTTGGCTACTCTGTATTCTGATGACCCTAAATAAATAACTGTTGTTGCCTTTTTTTTTTTTTTTATTATTATTATAACATCAGTTATTAAATTTCATTCTAAGATGGTGTTGGAAGAGTTGTAGAGTTTTACTCCTGTCTGTACCTCAAATGTTGCCAAGAGTAAATTTCTTTTTGAAGCTGTGATTCAACTGTGATTATGTTTTCCAGAAGAATTCGAAGGTAAAGTTAAATAAGCAAACGTGAGCTTAATTAAAAACAAGCTTTTCTAGACTTTTCAAAATAGTCAAAATTGATGTCTACTCCTGTTCACACACAGAAGATCTAACACTAGAAAACTGGTCAAGCACTAATTTCCCTAAAACAAAGCAGAAGTCTAGAGTCAAAAAATACACAGATAACACTGTTAGAGAGCAGGGAACTATTTAGCACAGGAAGGCATACACCTCCAAACTTTCAGATAAATGAAACAGGTCCCACCTTAAGCACCTAGGTCAGTATCCAACTCAGCTTAGTCACATTCACCACACTCAGAGAGAAAAGTTCTTTCTAAGGAGTAAAGAAAGACTTCTCAGCATTACACTGAGGCTAGGAGTGGAAAACAAACAACAAACCACTGGACCTCAAAGAAAATCTTACAAAGCCAAAATATGAACCATTCTGACTGCTGACCATATAGGCAAGAGGCTTTTACTTTCTCAGCTTCCACAGCATCAAAAATATTTTTACCAAATAAATACACTCCTTATTGATTTGTTAAAACCATCACAATTAAAGAGGGTTTAGTCATCCTCCAAAGTCATCTAACTCGTATATTACAAGAAGAAAAGGAACCACGGTACCAATCTACTTTTGTTTGTTTTCTACAAAAATAGTGCACAAAATATAAACTTGCAATTCTTCACCCATGTTTAAAAAACAACATTCAATTTAGGACTATGAGAAAAATAAAAATTCCAAACTAAGATTTCAGAGTATTTTGCCAAAAATGCGGTTTTAAAAAATGCTTTTTTTTTTTCCTCTAATTTCCATCTGCAGGATTTGACAATACAAGCCTTACAAGTTTTGCTTTATTTTGGACATGAATAAACAGAATCCATAGAATTACTCTATCAGTAAAAATTATTCTGCTCTCACAAGCTCAAATATCCTTTTATTTTATTGCACTTCAAAAAGCATTGCAAAAGAAGCAGCCATGATCTTGCAGCTTACCCAGCTCCTTGTTGTAACAGATGCAGACCATTCAACCCAGAAATTAGTGACGACGTGTCTTTGCCCCACTCTCCCCCTCTGCAGGTATTTTCTGATATCTGCACTTACTGACATGATAGACAATAAGAAAGCTTCTCACAACAGGTATGGAAAAAGGCTTTCAACTTAGTCTGTAGCTTCTTGAGCAAATGACATCTCACAGAGAGTACATGTTGGCTACATCACTTCATTCACATATAATACGAGGTAAAAAAAAAAAGCTGTATTTCCAGAAGTAACAATGATAATCGGAAGTTATTGTAAATAAAGTTATTCAGACCATGTAGCACCATCTGCACTACTTCACTTGGGCATCGTATTAAAAGTTGCTTTGACACAGAAAGGAAAAAACTATGCAACTTCTATAGGGAGAGGGAAGAAATTTTAGATTCACTCTCTCCCAAACAAAACAAACAAACAGATGAAAAGAGGCCTGTTTGTCCTTCACTCACAGAAGAACTGAGAAGCACAGAAAAAGCAGCAGGAAACCCCTGCTATCTGCAAATACAGTATGCCACAACAGTCCAGAGCAGATCTGCACCTATGGTTAATGATCTGCTTCCTGCATTTCAAAAAGGCAATACAGTCAGTGTAAAGAGAAAGCATGCATTCCATCCCACTAGATTGCATTCTGACATCCAACAAGACTATTTCAGGCATCATGGGAAGAACTAAAACCTAATCATTCCTTTTTGTCAAGTATTATTCAAGTGAGAACTACTAAATTACACAAGTATTTTCAACAGAGACTTGCACAACAAAATATATCCACAATATTTTGCAAAACCAGGATGCCAAAAAGTAGGTGAAATTTTGTAGGTAGCCTCATACACTGGCATCTACCAATATGCTGAATTTATTCATTGCTAACACTTCCCCATGCAGCACAAAGACAAGAATTTTACAGGCTGGTAACGATGGAGCTGTGAAGCAGCCTGCACCACTACTTTTCACAGCATATTCTAAGCAATTCTCTCACTTGGCCCTAAAATAGAAAGGAACTGTCTCCAGATTACCACTTTCCCAGTTGTCAGTTCAACATACCAGTAAACCAGTTATGGAAAATCAGACAGAATCAAAATACCTTAAGAAAAATTTAGAATGATGAATGATGTAGGTAGAAGTACAGTAAATCCCAGTCTGTCCAAATAGTTAATCAAGCACTGTCCATTCCTTTTTTTTTTCTGCCTCCCCTTACCATCACACAAATAAATAAGCAAAGAAAGAAAAATAGGGACTTTCGATTAGTTGACTGAAGTCTTTGACAATGAATATAAACTTAAGTCCTCCGAAAATATTCTAGCTTTCCTTGTCACTCAGGCTAAAATTAAAGCATACTTTAAATGCACATTAAAAAATAGCGATCATCTTCAGACAATCTTTTTAAACTTTAAATTCAAGCAGCGCATTTAGTATAAAATCGACTCCTCTACTTAGAATTTTCAAGTAATTTACTGAACCGTCTTAGTAATTTCATCATCAATAAATTTTATAATAGTAATACCTATGAAAAACTCCTGCTAAACGGAAATGGAGCCACCTAAGCCAGACATGTAATAAATAATTCAGTTTTCAACATTAAAATCTCATGTATTACACTTGTGTTTTTAAAATGTACACATTTAAAATGTAGACATTTAACCTATTCTTTTGCAGAGCACATTTTTTCTATGGATTGCTAACAGTAATTTTGATTTTGCTCTTGGTAATTTTTACAAGAAACTGAACTGCATTTCACACATTTATTCTGATAACACATAAGAGTACAGCAACACATACTCAAAATTACTGCCAACAGGGCAGTCGTCCTGCACTCAGGTGGTCAGATGGATCTTTCTCACTCACGTGACATCCCACTGACTTCACTGTTTATCTGGACATAAGGGTTCCCCTGTGGGAATCAAATGGCTAAATATGGATATGAACCAAAGGCAGGATAGGAAGGCTTTTCCTGGATTGCCACATAGTGTTCTATGGCGTTTGTTTGGTCTCACCTGCCAAGGAAACAGTATGAGAGTTGTAATACGAAGTAGATCTCACTGCCCACAGCACAGAGTTGCTGGATGGCTGTACCTGCTCCATTCCTCACAGCAGCCTTGCTGAAAACCCACAAAGCTGCCAGTGCCTCTTTCGTGCCAAGTCAGAAAACACCTCTTCAACCATGAGGCATAACGCTATTTATTTACTGTTTGCTCTTTCATGTGATTTTTCCTCCTACAGTCACACCAAAGAGGAGGAACAGAGAAAGAAAATACATTTATTTTTCTCACTAATAATAAAAATAACTCTAATAAACAAACTTTTTTTGGAAACTCTCTTTTACTTGCTAGTTTGCAAGTATCATATTTAGCATGATTTGACACATTTGATGTATTAAACAAATTCATTCTTTAAACAAACTTTAAACAAATACATTATCTGCCCAAGAACATATATGTTCCATTTTCTTAATCTCAGTGAAATACGTGGCCTCAGTAGAAATACAAATCTCTGATATAATAATATATGCAACTGGGTAAATAGATGTTGTTCATCAGAAGTGTTTCTAGAGATGTATCCAGGATATCTGCCCTTTCTTGGCTGAATAAGTTTCACTTATTCTAGCGTCTCTAACCAGATGTGACAAACACAAGCAGATGTAGGATGAAGCTCACCAGTGAATTTACAAGAAGAGGCTGGCCAAGGCTGCATACATTTTGCAAATGTAAAAATCACATGCAGAGCTTAAGGGTGTAGAATCTTTAAACACTGGCTGTCCTTTGCGGAGATCTGTGTGCTCAACTCTGTCATGCAACACTAAAGGCCAAAAAAGCAAGAACATAAAAAAACCAAACCACCAAAACAACAGGAAAAAAAAAAAGCAAAACAAAGTTCCCCGAATCTCCGTGATGTTTTCTGGGCTGATTTTATATGCACACAACCTACACGTAAATGCAATTGAAAGTCATGGGGAATCCCAAATGAGAATTTCTTTCCAATTTCTGCAGAAATCCAGGCAAAGAAATAAATTTCAAGTTTATTTTTAAAACCTAAAAATATGTCATAGTCGTGGCTCTCGATGTGCAACCCAATGAAAACATCTGCATAACTACTTTATCAAGATACTTAAATCCATTAGAGTTCTGAACATTATGCAATTACTGCTGAGAAGTGGTTGATCAAGGTTTGTCTATAAAGCATCCTTTGCACCATGCCTTTTTGGACAGCTGGATTGAGATTTTGGAAACCTGTTTACTTTAAAAAATAAACAATAAATATTCACATACGTTAAACTGAATGCATGTACCACTAATGTAAATAAAAACTTGGGCTGAGAGAAACCATTTAGCGTTCCAGTGTAGCCACTAAGATTACACATTTGTTTTGTTTTCCAAAATTCAGCATTCAGGTGCTAGATTACGGCATGGGAGAAAAGAGGAAAGACTACACAAGAAACTGTATGAAGAAAATTTTTCATCCAAACCCTTTAAAAGTACCAAATTCTTTATAGAACAGTTCCTATTGCTTTACTATTTTAAACCTGTGCTTAACAGAGTAATGTAGACCTGGATATAACCTCCCAAGGAAAGAAAAAAGGATTTGAAATAAGGCATCCCGAATTTTCAAAGGGCCCTTTCTTCTAATCTATCTGCTTGGATAATGCGCCCAGAGTGGCATTTTGTAATGACAGCAACTTTCCAACAAATCAATAGTTATTTAATTCCCAACAAGCTCTTGAGTCCATTAAACCTGATTACATTCACCCATTTCAGTTGGGTGCAGTTATTTTTCCTACACCAGCACTTAATCTATAACAGGAACTTATGAGAACTTTCAAAAGCAATTTCAACATCAATCAGTATAGAGTGAAAGGCACGATTTGCTTGTAATTATTTATTGGACAGGATGGCACAGGGTCTGACTGAGCTCTGGTGTCCGACCTTCACCCCCAAATTCTAATGGATATTAAGGCCTGCTTGATGTGTTCATATGTGCTACTGGGTCTCACTATATTAAAAAAAAACACAACACAAAAACATTATCAGCTTGCATGGGCCAGCAGACATTTTTTCAGTACTTGATAATAGCCACTGTGCAATGCTATATTTCTTTTTTAGACATATATGTCTAATATGAAGCCTGAAGTGAAGAATAATTCATGATCTTGGAATGCCAAATGGACCTAAAAAAACAAACAAACAAACCTGTTTCATGTTGTGATTCTATCTCTACACCTACCAACTATTATTGTAGAAAAGAAGCACAACAAAAATTTTATACAAAAGCTTCTCCTCCAAAGTTAATTTGACTGATTGCTACCAGGACACAGAAATGCAGTACTACACAGTATTGTCTCTCGAGCCTTTTTATACATAGCAGCCATAACTACCACTTACAGGGGACATTTGGGGAATGCTTGAAAATTTTACTCCAATTCTTTCTTAGCATTTTTTACTACTAAAAACAACGGAATAGCTTTTGCTTTATTAATGCTTCCATGATCTATAAAAATCTTAAGTCTAACAACAGAAAATTCCACTTTTTGATAAAATCATTATAAAAACAGACATCACAGCAACAGTAAGTAAATCCAGTAACTGCCAGTTAACTTCTAAAATATAAAACTCTCTCTCACAAGCAGGATCTTGCATTCTCATGACTCAAAAGTAACACAGGTACTCTACGATATATTTTTACATACACAAAACCCCACAAACCGCTCTTCATTCAGCAAGATGCATAACGTATTAATTAATGCTTATTTAACACTATTCATACTTGCTGTGCTAAAACACTTAACCTAAACACATCACGGTAAGTTACTTTGTCTTATGATCTGCCGTGGGAATGCTGAGTCCCTCAGAAACGCAGAAGGGATAGCAAATCCTCTGCCCTGTGGTCAACCTCGTGAAGCAAAGGCATGAATGTTAAATAGCAGACAAATCAATAGAAGCAAATATAGCTCAACTACACCATTTATTCAGCCATGAGAGATGTCAATACACAGATTAGGGTGATCCATCTTTTTGATTTCCTACTGTCTTCTCACCGAATACATGAGAGCTTTTGCTTGTATTAAAAGTGTTTGCTTTCTCAACCATAAAAATTCCAATTATTACTCTAAGTGCACTAGAGTTAAGTTGCTTGTTGGAAGCGGCCTTGCATTACCTGAACAAGTCCAGCGAAGTATGGTGCTGCCGGCAGAATCATTGGCACTCCATATGGATGTAGCAAAACTCCTTGAGACGACAACATGGTTTAAGTGATAGTATTACTCCCACTAAAGCTAAACACATCAATTGAAAGTTAGGGGAAAATCTATATACCAACTTCTTCCAAACTCAGAGCTAGAACCAAATAACTTCTGTCAGGGGCAAAGCCCACATCAGCTGTAAAAAAAAGAAAAAAATTGACGTCAGCAACTCTTAATGTTAAATTTTTCTTCAGAGACAACAGATAGAGACAACAGCTGCAAAGCTAACTCTACCAAAAAAGGAAGGTGCTATTTTGGGACCAGCTTAAATAACATGACTAACCAACTACTCTTTATCAGTTCAGATTTTTAAGTAATAAACACATACAGTTCAAACTCCCCAACCTGGATTTCAAACAGGATTAGAACTAATAATAATATAGGAATTGACATATACATGACAACAGTTGCTATTAGAAGCTTAAAAAAAAAATCAGCTTTATTTTGATTGTGTAAATTACTGTTTCTTTATATTTATTAACTGTTAAACAATATTCATGTGAGAGTCGAAACTCAAGCCTGTTACATTTCATACGTATTGTTTTGATTCATTGTATTTTTCTTGCTTATTTTGAATATTTGAACTAGCTATCGCTAGCTAACAACTTCTTAGTGTACATTATATTTTAATGGCTTTTCTAACCTTTCACAACATCTATGTTGTTGCCTTTATCACAGCTTTTTGAAAAAGACGAATTTGACCTTTAGAGAATTTCATCTGTTCTCCAATTAAACTCACACTCAGTGTAAGAGACAAAAGGGGGGAATTCAGCCTGACTTTTTTCTCTAAGCAAAACAGATCTGCTTCTCAATGCACTATTTGCAAATCATTCTCTTCTACAGCTAATCATTTTTATTTTAGACAAAACAAGCAGTCATTAACACTCGTTATGTATGCAATATATATCTTCAATTGCAGATATGATTAATGACAAGAATTAAAATTGAGCAAGGTATTCTTAATTCAGTTAAGAATTAGGTGTTCAAAACTTTACGTTACAAGTTAGGAAAGTATTTGTCATCCTCTCCTTCAGTTTCTGAATAACCAGGGTGCTCCACATCACTCACTTAAGCTACTTGAGTTTGTTGCATAATTACTTTTCCAGATAACTAATTGCAGACAAGATTTGACGTGATACTCCATTATTTAATGTCACATTTTGACCATCAGGAAAGGTTTTCAGTAATTGATTCTCATGTATCACAGCAGCTGTATTGCATGATTTAGAAATCTAACTTAGCAGGTGCATGTTGACCCTTGTTACTAACAGCCTTACACCATTTCTAACTTTAGATGTTAAATAGTGACCCTGTATGAGGCTTTTCTTAGATGCTGCCAATGAGCACAGCAATTGTCATGTGATGATGCGATGTTTACCTAGATCCTTTTTCTTTTTATAGAGTGGCTTCACGTTTCTGTTGGGGATAATGCTGTTTGCCTCACTATGCTCAGCTGTTATTTATTCTTTCTTATTGAGAAATCTATAGTTTAAATTATTAAGCAAACTCTAACCTGACATTTTTAGCCAAGAGATTATCAGAGATTTAAATACAATACCAGTTATAATCTTTCACACAGAAATACAGAAAAAATGTCATACAGAAATATATCAACAAAAGACATGTGGGTAAGTGTATTGCCATTACAACTCATTTTAAATTATTTCACTTCTTAAAGCATATGCTTCAATTTTAACCATTACCTTTTGTTTGGTCTAACAGTAAGCTGCACTTGAAAAGAAAAGGTTTCTTTCAAATGGCTTTTGCAAACTGTACTTAAATGATTCCAACAGGACAACTGACATAACCACAGATTGTTAAGTTGCTCTGTAAAAACCAGTTTTTGTTTCAATACATTTGTAATTGATCTGATAGAAAACCAAAAGAGCAAGATGATTCATACAGGAAAAAAGCAGGCTCAAGGGAATGGTCAACATTTTCATTAATTGTTTTGGCTGATTAAATCTCCCAGCGACGAAGTTGGAAAGTTAATGAGGATGTTAAGAATTATAGAAAGGAATCTATACGCATATATAGGAAGAACTGCTTGATTACAACAGCTGTAGAGGAAATCCTTTATGTGTTATTCAGGTAAATGGAACAACTGTGTCACAATAGGAAATAAAAAAAACAACTAAGAACACAGGGAGAAAATGGGAGGAGGAAACTTTTTAAGATAAGGGCAATTCTGGAACACTTAGGAAAAAAAGCAAAAAACCTAATTATTATATGTATTTTGGTGTTGAGTAAGTGAAGTTATAGAACAGCTTTTCCAATCCAATATCTTGTCAAAGGAATCTAGTGACATTAGGCAGCAGTAGTCTGAAATCTTCAACTTAGAAGAGGACCCTTCCAGTCCTTTCCAAATAGTATAAACATTCAAGAATAATGAAAATGCCAAGTGCCTTAAAAACATTTATATTCACTACATTTCAGATTGGAATACATAAAAATAAACTTTGAAAATAAACTGTAGTTACCTGTTTTAATGAAAGGTTGCTTTGCTTGCCTCACTATAACAACATGCTTCTAAATGTATAGCTGTATGGCACTCCAAATCCAAGCTCTGACTTTCTGGTTGGGCTCTTTGATGATGTCCCATGTGTGCACCAGCTACCTAAGTTCGCACAAACCTCTGCGAATCAAAACCACAGAAGTACATACAGCTTTACTCGCATCTCCGTCCCGTGCCAAATTCTGAATTTACGCCAATGTAACTAATTACGTTCACCAGTATATACCAACACACTTGTTTTCACCGTAAAGTCTCCCTCCCAACCACACAAAATGGAAGTTTGTTCAGTTTCACAGTTCACCGTTAGCATTAATGGTCACACTTATTTTGCAAAAATTCTTGGAACGTATAAAATATCATTATAAGAAGCGCTGACAACTCAGGGAACAAGCCAGAAGAGAATTAAATATGCTAATAATTCTATCTTACTTTAGCAGAACCTACAGCCAGATTAAGGCTAAGCATGAGCCTAAAAGTATTTACTAGCAAAAAGCTAGAATGGTCAGCGCTGTGCGCACCAATCGCTTATCTAAAGTCACTGATGGTAACAGTGGCTACATCAGTATTTTCACTGCCTGAAAAAATTGCAGATCACCTATCTTGAACAACTTCACAGCTCTCACTTTCACACATTCTAGATAATTATAACACTGCTAGAAAAAAGACATGCTAAGCCATTTCCAGTACGCTGAGGGCATGGTTCTGTCAGCTGCTTCCAAACCCACAAGTGTTTTTCCATTAATATTTTTTTAAGGATTTTCTGACACTGAAAATTGAATAAATGAAAGACAAGAAAAAAGAACACTACATTTAAGCAGAATATGTAAACAGAAATAAAGTGGTGGTTTGTTGTTGGTTTTTTGTTTTTTTTTTTTTTTTAAACAACAGAATGTTACTAAAAGACAGGAGACAGGTATTACACATGAAAATAAATCCTGAAGATTTTGAAGCATCCTGTATACTAAAACAAACAACAGGAACAACGTAATTATTTTATCATGCTAGTCTGAACAGTCCCAGCTTTTACCACTTGAGTAATAGCTAAGAAGCTCATAAAAATACACTTATTTAAAACTTAGAGACAATTTTTGCCACAATAATACAGTGTACTATTTGAATTAATTAAAAGACTTGAATTATTCTACAAATGGACCGAACAAAAATCAAACTTCCAAAATCTAACATAGTACTCCCATTATGAACTTGCCTCCTAGAAAGAAAGTGATCTGAATAGGTCAGTTGAACAAGTCAAGAATGCTAAGGTAACAGTAGAAAGTCAGCTAATACTACAGTGAGGAATAAAACAAAAAGGTGTTGTGCTTTAGACCTCTTCCTTTCTCAGGTCTAATGCCCTAACATCTGTAGTTTTGCTATTTTTGCAGAGCTACTGACACAAGTGCTCTAATAGCAACTTTTTACTAAGTCAGCAGTGAAATCATTTCAAAGCAGGAGGAAATGGAAATGATTATACGGTAAGAACAAAAAGAGAAAGAATTAAAGCCACACGTGTGCCTGAGAACTGGACTGCACATTCAAGAAGGAAAAGGAAAAATGAAAATGATGCAAGAAGGACCAAGAATTTGATCCCAACGTCATATTGTATGCAAATAGTCTATTAGAATGTGTCCAGAGGAGGGCTACAAAGATAGTGACGCATCTGGAGAGCAAGATGTATGAGGTGCAGCTGAGGTCCATGCATTCATTCAACCAGAGCAGAGGAGGCTAAGCAGCAGCGTTGAGCTCTGCTCTCTAGAGATAACGACAAAGGCCTGAGGGAACGGCATGGAGTTGTGTCAGGGGAGGGTCAGATGGGAGGCAGGGAAAGGTGGGCACGGCCTCGAGCTCCTGAAGTTCAAGGAGCATTTGGACACCGCTCTCAGGCATAAAGTTTGGGTAGTCCTGAGTGGAGCCAGGAGTTGGACTCCACGATCCTTGTGGGTCCCTTGCAACTTGGGAGAATCCAGGATTCTATGGTACGATCCTATGAAACCACGCTATTCCACCAAGGCAAAATTAGATGCTTATTCATGCTGTGGTTGGAGATAAAGAATAATTTAACTTCTTTGGAGCCACATTGCCTGGAAAAGGCAGATCCCCGCAATGCAGTCATCAGCCGATCAATGATGTATGCTTTAATCTGATCCTGACAGAACTGATCTATTCGGACCACATTCCTGCCAAATAATTAATACTTCTTAATTGCCTGTATCCAGCCACATACTTCCAAACACTATACAATACCAACAAACGTCAAATAATTCCTACTCCCTTCCAACATTAGGCTAAGTTTCACATATCATAAATAATTCAAATTTCACTTTGGCACCCTCTTTATGGCTTATACTATTTCATATTTGATACCTCTTAGTTCTTCTTTAAGCCTCCTTTTTTCTGGCCACCTTTTCTGTTCTCCATTTTCTCATTAAATGTTCTCAGCCGTTTTCCAGTATAGGAAAATTCAGAATGAACAAAAGAACATAGTTTCCAGGTCTCTTGGGTAGTTTTCCATCATCTGCAGCAACGTAAGAATAATGGCTCTAAAAAAACATTACCAGATTTGTACCAACTCCCCTGCAATGAACAGGGACATCTATAGTTCGATCAGGTTGCCCACAGCTTAGTCCAGCCTGAACTTTAATATCTCCAGGGACGAGGCATCCATCACATCTCTGGGCAACCTGTGCTTTCTTACCCTTAGCATAAAAAACCTTTTTCTTTTTATCTAGTCAAAATCTCCCCTCTTTTAGTTAGAAACTATTTTCGTCTGTCCTATCACAACAGCCTTTGCTAAAGGGTCTGTTCCCATCTTCCAAATAGCAACCCTTTAGATTCTGAAAGCCTGCTACCAGGTCTCCCCAAAACCTCATCTGGGTTGAACAGCCCTAAGTCTCTTGGATTGCCTTCATTGGGGAGATGTTCAATCCCTTGGATCATTTTTGTTGCTTTCCACTAGACATGCCCCAGCAACTCCACATCTCTCCTGTAATGAAGACTCCACATCTGGATGCAGTACTTCAGGTCATGTCTCACCAGCACAAGGCAGAGGGACAGGATCACCTCCCTCAACCTGTTGGCCATTCCTCTTTCGATGCAGCCCAGGATATAGGGGGCCTTCTGGGCCTCGAGAGCATATTGCTGGCTCACATCCAGCTTGCTGTCCATTAGCAAACCCAAGTCCTTTTCGGAAGGACTGTGCTCTATTCTTTCATCCCTCATTTGTATTGACGGTGAATGTTGCCACAACCCCAGTGCAATTAGGTTTTGTCCTTGGGCCACTGTTTGAGACTGTCTAGGCCTCTCTGGCTGGCATCCCACCCCTCGGGCATGTCGACTGCACCACACAGCTCGATGTCCTCTGCAAACTTGCTGAGAGTGCACTCTTATTCCACTGTTGACATCAGCGATGATAGCATCAAAAAAGGGTCCCAGTACTGATCTCTCAGGGACACCACTCATCACTTATTCACATCTAGATCACTACTTTGTGCACAATCTTGCAGCCATTTCCTCATCCATTAAACATGTCCACTAATGCAATTACGCCACCACAGAAGGCCACTAGGTTAGTCAGGCTGTATTTCCCCTTGGTAAAGCCATGCTGGTTGGCTCATATCACCTCTTCCTCTTCCTCATGCCTTAGTATAGTTTTCACGAGGACCTGCTCCATGATCTTCCCCAGAAGAGCATTTCCATACATGCTGTGAAAGAGGTGAGCCGCCACTAACTACCAGTGATTACCACTGCTTGAATTAATCAGATTCAGACATTAAATGAACACAGCTGAAAAGAAAAAAGTCCCGCATGTCTTTTTTTTTTTCCTTCTCCCTTTTATTCTCCTGAACCTTGACTGCTGCTTTTTTTCCTATAACAATACTCGTCTTCCAAAGTCTCTACTTCTACCTTTTGCTAAAACGCTATGAGACCAATGGCTCTCTGAGGGCATTTGATGCACTATCCAAACTTGACCCTTGTCATCAGCTGCTGCTGTTATTCTACTCTTCTGTGCAAAGTTCCAAGTACGTGTACAAGCTGTTTACGCCAACTGCCAATTCCCCAGCCAACTCCTATTATACTTAACAGCAAAACCAAAACACAAGATGTGATGTTTATACTTAGAAGTTGCTACAATATCCATTTGCTAATCAAAAAAATCTCTACTGTCCTTCAACTCTCTGACACAAATATGGTTGATACAATCAGTCTACCAAGTTAATGAGTATCCTTGTTTAGACTCACATATAGAGAAAGGACAAAGGAATTATTCTACACACTAAAAAAGGAAGATCTCTCTGTTTAAACATTTTATTTTCTTCCAAAGTTGAAGTTTCTATTAGAAAAATCACATAAGCTCTTGGGACCAAATTAAAAACTATCTGCTGTTGAAAATGAACTTGATTCCGTTAACCTGCAAGCCCACCATTCCTCAACTAAACTGAAGTTCAACTTTTTTTAAACTCGCAATCCAATGCCATACTTGGGAAAAGTCCACTGTTTTAATGATGGCAAATGTAAAGATAACCAAAATAAATGATAATACTGCAGCTGACTTTGTGCTTCCAGACAGAAGGACCTCAAACAAAAACCTATGAGGCACGTTTGGGAAACAGTTTCCATTTCTAGAAAAACATGGCATTCAGACTGCAGAACAAGTAGTCTTAGATTATCTCAAATAAAATACAGCAAACATGGGCTGCTGAGCGTGTGGTCAGCACTTACTCTTTGGTTTCACCGACTCCGAACTTTGGTTTTTTGCTGTTAGAGCTGTGCTTTCATCTGCTGTTTTAGTATTTCACTAACTAAAGAACACCATGTTTACTTTGTGATCTATTTGAAATGCTCCCACAAAGATCACTTCTGCTTTCTTTTCTTGCACTGTCCCACAATATCCCTTTACTATCTCAGCAACCATAAGGTACTTGTCATCACTTTCAAGGGCTCACTTCAGCGTATTCCTACCCTGCCTACTACTGTGAACTACCAAGAGATCAGTTTCTTCTTCACATTACCCAGACTTGTTATCTTCTCATCTCCTAACTGTACCGTACTCAAAATGCCATCAGTACTTTCTCCTATGATTTTCTGGTACCAGATAAGAACTTAATGTAAATTCTTTTTCGGTTCAAAAACTTTCTTAACCCAGAACGCCACACAAAAACATTGGCATGGTAGATAAACTAAACTAAAGTAGCACGATGACCAATATTGCTGTTTCTCTACAAGTCAGCTGTGTATTTGTACCGTCTACTGTAGCTTTTAATCACATATGATACAAGGAAATTATCACCTATGACAATAACATTAAAGAACAAACACGTCCAGATGTGTAAATACACATTAAATACACACAGCATCATAATTCTCAGGAATGCATGAAGGTAAGGATTTCTACAATCTCTTTGCTCTCTTCTTCATCCTTAAGAAGCATCAGTTCTCTCTTTGACTTAACTGCTGCTAGACATATTTGTCACCTGTTTAATAAAGAGTGACCTACCAATAAAGAGTGATCTACCATTCAGTGAGTCACAAAAATTCACTTCCACAGATGACACATATATGGTAGAAAGAGGGAGGAGAGTGAGGAAAAACCAAGTTAAGGATTGCCTCAATGGCTGAGCTTCCCTTTGCCCTTGCAGAAATCTAAGGAGTCATCATCAATATATATTGTGGCACAAAGCACAAAAGATCAACCTGAATCTCCCCTGGTACAACTTAACGCCACTTCCTTTACTCCTATCACTAGTTACATGGGATTTTTCACTGCTGACTTCTTTGAGAATAATCATTCCCATGATCAGGCTATTTCAGATATCCTTCACTTCTTGGCTTTTGAATTTCTCTCTCGTTTCTTAATAAGAACAGCATAGTCATTTGGAAGGCATCTTTAGAGATCACTTGGTCCAACTGCTTGACCATTTCAGGGCTAAAGAAAAACACACAGCTAAGGACATTATCTAAGTGTCATTTGAACGCTGACTTGCTTGGGATATCAACCACCTCTGGGAAGTCTATTTCAGTGTCCAATCACCCTCCCAGTAAATAATTTTTTCCTAATGTGAGGTTTGAACCTCCCCAGATGCAGCTTCGCGCTGTTCTCAAGTCCTATCATCCATTCCCAGGAAGTAGAGCCTGACTCCTCCCCCTCTCACTTTCCCTCCTCAGGAAGCTGCAGGGCAATGAGGTTGCCTCCGAGTTTTCTGGAAGGTGTGCGAGAGAAGCTTATGTTTATACAAAGTTTATCAGCTTGGAAATTCTGTACGAAATATAATCATTCCCTTTGGGGTGCATTCATTTGCAAATATACACCAGCAACAACAAAAGATACTTTTCCTTGCAAATGAAGAACAGACTGACTTTTAATCAATATCCATTTTTAATGAATGCTACTGATATACTGAAGCAATGCCACGATAGATCATCATCCATTTCACATCAGATTTTTGCCAATACTTGGGATACAATCAGTCTCTTTCAGCATCGGTTCACGGCTGTCTTCTTATTGACATCAACAGGTATAAGACAGGATCTCAGAATTGTATTCTAGAACAGTGCAGATGAGCCACCTGCTTGTCACTGTCATATATCAGGTTTGGGTTGTGTGAAGATGGCAGATAGCCACGTAATTTTACTGCCAAATTTGGTCAAATGAACTTCTTTTTTTTGCTGTAGTCAGGCTACTGTGACTACTCTACCAAAGGAAGCTATGACTTCTTCCTGACCCCAATTATCACATTCATTATTCATCAAAGTACACTTTTCATTTGCTTCCCTGGAGAACAGCAGAGTATCACTATAAGGATCTTTCAATACAACTTCACCCCCTTAACATACAGAAGGTTTGTCGACAAGTAACAGCTACTCATTCCCCTGAGTAAGGTTCACATTAATAGGACTGGATGGTGAATCATGAGATGGCATTAAATTATGTCTCCTGCCTTTGTAAGTACATCATTTAAGCCCTATCCTAACCCAACAGTTTTAGTGCAGAAACCAACACAGGATACAACTCCCAAGTGAGCCAAATATTTTGGAGAAATAGCCTCCTCAAATCCCAAAACAATAAAGACCCTATACATCTTTAAACGTATCAGAAGGAACTGCTGTTCAGAACTGGCAAGCCTCATATTTTCTGAAACTAAAATATCAAAATTTGAAGGCATTAGATGTAATGCAAGCTATAATTCATTTCAATTCAAGACACCAACAAGAAGTTTTAAGTAGTGAAGTTTAGCCAAGAAATACAATTTAGAAGCATTCGAAGCAAGCAGGATTTGGCTGAGAGAGTAAGGCAACACAATTGGTACCAAGTTTTCTTCCAAATCTAGATATCATGAAGTAAAAGCTTTTTCAGATTTATTGTTATTCTATGCCTGAAGACAATTCCATCTTGTAGGTTCTAATGCAACTGCTTAAGAAGATGATCCCACATTCAGCCACAGGATAGAACAAGGATAGAATACATGGAAAACCATAACACTATTGCATCAGTGCCAAATGATAACAGGCCTCCATATCATTCACTTCACAAGTTTTTTTGCTTTCTGGTTAAGACTTTTTCACGTTATAAAGGACTAAAGAAATATGGTCTTTATATCACCTTCATTTAGGTTTTAATCAAACATCGTGAGTGCCTTTGAAATGTACCAGCTGGTATAGTTTTGAGCTAAGAAGGAAGGCAAAAGAGGATTATTTATTTTATTTTTTTTGTCTGAGTGTAGCTGATATCAAGGCTATTAGTTGGATGTGACTAAGATTTTACTGGTCCAAGAAAGACAATGAAGAGCAAGTGTTGAAGAACTGAGATTTGACCAATCCTCCTGCAAGAACAATAAACGTGGATCAGACAAGAAAAAAATAATTCTCCTTCCAAAAACACTTCACGTAATCTAGTACTACCGCATACAGTGGAAGTTAACCATCTTTGCTGTAGGCTATTGATCTATTTGGCTACTTGTAATACAAGAAAAAGAACTTTCTCAATTACTGTTCTCTGCAGTTCAGTTCTGATTAACTCTTTAAAATCATACAGACAGTTCTCCATTGGACAAATTCCTGGTGAGGCCATGCAAACAAACTGTGCCAGCGACTACCGCAGCTCCAATGCTACCTGCTCTTATCTATCTTCCCTAGTGAGACTGAAGGAACATAACTTCCCCCAGAGTTTCCATCAAAGCCCATTTGCAACCGCAAACAGGCATAAATTATGTGTATAATTTTAGTGCAAATAACTACTTAAAACAATTCACAAAATATACAGAAATATAAGAGATAATGCACATAACCTGTACAATGCATTAATTTTACATCCAAGCTGAGGACCTCTTCTTTAGTTGAAGTCAACAGACTGTGCTGATCCACCCCAGCAGAAGATCTGACCCTGTTTTTCTCTCCCATTAAAATTTATGTCAGCACTGCACATCGGAACAAAGCCCCTGAGCACTCAGCTGAAGACACCTGTGCGGTTTCTGTACTGTAGACAAACATATATGTTTATTTTAAAGAGAAGCTCCTTAGAGACATGCCCTACTGAACCATCCAGCAATAAACACTATGCAGGGAAGAAGCAGAAAAAGTTTGCTTTTTTCCCCCATACCTTCCCCACAAGTTTCAGGAAAGTTAAATACAAGCAGAATGAACTTGGCATTTCTCTTTTTAAGCAAATAAGAATAAAATGCTGGTTCCTTTTTAAGTTTTCATTTGCCAAAGTTTGTGGAATGAACAAGTCAAAATTTGAAAGAGTGAAATCCCTGACTGACATTAGCATCTTTCACAACTGATGCAGATGAATAGGTAAAAGGGAGAAAAAAATCAGTCCTAGCCAAAAACATGAGATATTGTTGTTCCATGCTAAAAGCTAAAAACCATTTAGTGAAACATTTAAATAAGCAACGGGAACACCAATTCTGTAAATGATGCACACTTTTGAGGAACTATGTGCATTACGCTTTCTTTCCTTCAAATTCAGTCTTATATGCATAAAAGGAACGATTTAGTTCATGTTGAAATGATATTTAACAACAGTATTTCAATGGAATACCTGCGTACTGTATCACCCACACTGCATTAACAGTACTTCTAAGGCCTCAGATGTCCATACAATAAACAGCTGTGGATAGCTGCAGCTCTCTAACTGTACACATGGACAGCTGAATAGCTGTGAGAATACTACATCCTCATTCTGTTCCTTAAACATTTTTAACTTTCTTCAATAACGAAGGTTACCAAAGGCCTTTTAGGATGTGTTCATCATTTGTGTCTGGAAATATTTTTTGGAGACAAAGCAAGGAGAGGCTCCGTGAAAGTAAAAGCAGTTTGAGCCTTGCCCTCCCCAGCTGAAGCTTTGGGAATAATGTAAACTTACTTTTGTGTATAACTTAAGTTAATTCACACTTCATCTGTAAGCAGTGAGAGTTCATCGTGGCTGCTTCAGTAATAAATAAAATCATACTTAATACACATTTCTAATTTTTATTGACCAATCCCAATTCAGTAGTATTGCTTACATATGAAATATGTAACTATAGAGCACATGGTGAAATCAGCCTAACCCATATATTATAAACTAGAAATTATTATTAAGAACTGCCTGAGACCATCGCGTATTATTAATGGAAAAGCATTTATTCAAACAAAATAAAGGATTATCGTGCAAATACTGGACGACTAATTACATAATGTACCTTTACAAAATTACATAATATGGGTGCAGCTTGTTTCTCTGTGTTCTGTTTGAAAAATAGATTGTTTAATAACCCACCAAAGCTATCTGTAAACCAAGGAAACAATAGAGCAGATGTTGACTGTTGTCTTGTGCCTCACAGACATAATTAAACACAATGAAACACTCATGCACCCAAATAATAGAGGACAAACAAATACAAAAATGGTACTCTATAAACATAAACCTCCTCTACTGGGCACCTGCCTTATATTAATCCATGACATTTAAACCAGCGATGAAAACGGAAAATACTCATCTCTCTTCAGACCACATTAACTACAGAGAATTCCCTTCTGTGGTAGTTCTAACTTCGCTAAGACTGATTCCCACATTGCTGACTTCAGAAAGCCAGGAGAGAAACACAAGAAACACATCTTCTATTGTAGCGAAGCTAAGACAGGGCGGTCACATTTTCTTTAAGCAAAAGCTACACGAATCAACAACTCTGAATGATCTAAATAGACTGAGAATACTGTGCCTGCTGTGTGACACAAGATCTCCAGATTCCCCTGGAAAGCTACTTCTCCTTGAACTGCAAAACATTATTCCTGTAATTTTTTTCATTTTTTTTTCCCCCATGCTCATTGTGAAACAATGATGGAAAGACTGGTTGGCATAAACATAAAAAGCGATTAATTTCTAGGACAGCATCCCCCATAACATTGCTCAACACCAACCCATGCCAGAATTTTGATGAGGAGTTGTTTGGATTTGTTTTTAAACAACCCCCTTAATCTATATATCTATCAACTCTAAGACATTTCTTCGTTAGCAATATCAATACCAACCCTCTATTTGATAATAATCATTATGTAAACACAAAACTGAGTACACATTTCTGCAGTTGCCACCAGGAAACAAAGTTTTGCAACAGAAGAACTTTAAAATTAATAGTCATATTCATACCAAAATAACATGGAGGCATGTGTTTACTAATAAGAAAAATTATCCCAATTGTAAAATGAAACAAATGCTTTAGTGTTATTACATTTTTTTCTTTTAGATAACAGGTTCAAAATTGCTTTGTTTATGACAAATGCATATTTTGTCTTTTACATTTTACTTAGTTGTGTCTAAGAAAGAAGGCAATATAATGTGATCTGCATCTCTTTATGTTAATAAAACCATGCTAAACTCCACAGACAACACCATAAAGCATAAATACCAAATGGAAAACAAATGGAAGCATAATGCCACTGTGAAGCAAACCAATCAACCCTAAAACAGCTGAGATAGATCTCATCCAGTACTCATTCATTCATTCTTTATAGAAAAGAAATGAAAATATTCCTGAGTGAATCAGATTAAACAAACAAACAAAAAAACCCTCAGCAGCTCTGGAAGATTGTAAAGCTCTAAATTCTTTTGATTTATGAAGGCAGCATCTACTGCACTGAGCAAAACAACTCAGCATGCCGGGACCCTTTTCCCTGAAATTCCTTTATTAACACAACCTGGCTCTGCCAGTGAACAAAAGCAGTGGTGCAGTGTGTATAAATCATTAATGCTATGCTGTGCAATGGCTGAATTTCCTGTGTGAGTTGGAAAGCCTTCCTGCACAACAGGGATTTTGGGCTTGGAATTGGCTGCTATGAAATGTACTTCATCATACTCTGTGTTTGACGCTTCCCAATAGCTTTCTACTTTTCCTTTCACTTTTCTCCCCCAAGCCCAGCAACTGCAATAGAAATTTATTGGATTTCATGTCTGCAAAGAAAGGAAGAGAAGAAAGACAGAAAGAAAGAAAGAAAGAAGCAGGCCAGCCCATTTTAAAACAGGCTGCATTCAAATAAAATCTACTCCTAATGAACAAAATCTGAATGTTTTAAATGTTTAAATTCCTGAAAAGGAAACAATCGAAAATGTGGTTAGCCTTTAAAAAATAAATAAATAAATAAAAAAGTCAACTATCACCAAAAAAGCAACAAGAACTCCTTAGAGAAAGGTATTTTCCAGCAGAACACTGGAGCAGGCAGAAAGAAGGGCAATGTCTGTGCACAGGGAACTCCTCGAGTTAACCACATCAGCTCTTTTACTTTGGGAGTACCAAAAACCTTTCCAAAAAGCAACAGGTAATTTTGTGTGTGTGGGGAAAACCTGCCGCTCTGAGTGGAGGTGGAGGAGACGGCAGCAAGAGGAGGAAAAAAAAAAAAAAAAAACAAACCACAAAAATCCCAACAACATCAAAACCATCACCACCAAAAAGCAACCAACTCTTGGAACTGTAATGCCTGTATTTTTGTAGACTCGGACAGAATTTGGAGGCTGGAATCAAAACTACTCATCTAGCCTGCAAAGCACATGTGAGATGACAAAAGAAGTTTAATGTTTTCTCTAACTTTATTTGATGGAAGTGAAATAGCAAGTTGCCTGTACACAACGCTCTGCACTAAAATATTCCCTGTAGGGTCACTTGTAGAAAAATCCAAGAGAAAAGCGACAAAAATCGCAAAGAGAGCAACGCTGAAAAAGCAGTCTCACAGCACACACTCCCCATCAGGAAGAAATGAGGCACATTATAAAGGTAACTGAGGATACAATCAGTCCTCTGGCTAGGCCAGAGCACCATTCCCTATATATCAAGTGTCATCACCACAGACAAACAAGTTTACTGCCACCTAAACGGTCAATATTTAAGACACTTGGAACGCGGTTTTGCAAATCCAAATGTGCAAAAGTCAGAAAAGGGAAACATTCCAGTGTGCCATTTTGCACTTCTGCTGCTATCCAGCAGGCTAAAGATTACAAGAGTAAGCCTGCAATGCATGCAGAAGTCCCTCCGCATTACACAATAATGACATTCTGAACGGAAATAAATGAAGCCCCTGCAGTGCTATTCTGTCAGCTTTTGAAAGTAAATAACTTAGCTTCTGACAAGAGAGACATTTTTTTCCTCCTCCTGCCATAGAGCATTAATTGAGCTATGCAGCCACATAACATCCCAGAAAGGACAACTAATACATGACACGGAAAAAAAAGCTTAAGAAAGAATGGGACACCTATGGAATATATGGGCTGACTGACTTCTTTTCACCCCCGCATTTTCTCCTTAGCTTCTGCTTTAACAAGATCCATCTCCGGTAAACTTTGAACAGTTTTGTTATTGTCTCTTCCCCCGTAATTCTTACTGAAACACTTCAAATGAGTATTTTAAATTCACACCGTCTTACAAAAGACGGTGTCATTATGAAAATGAACATTTTATGACTTATTCCCACTCCCTGTTTTAAAGAGAAAAGACACTTCCATGCCCATAGTCAATTCCTGTAATTCCTACGTAATTTAAGGAACGCTAACTTGCTACTGTAGAGAAAACTGAAAATAGCTATTAAAGAACAGGTGATCAGAAGCAAAAAGCGAAGCAGCAGCCTTCCAAACTACATAACAATAGTAATAAATGTTACTTTAATTCAATAGCAGGTTGAAGAAAGGCATATTGTAACTATAAGCATACACACGCCTCATACAAACATATGAGATACTGTTAAATTCATGTAATTATAAAACAAAGCATGTTCAGGACGTTGCAGATGGGAAGACCAACATTTCTTAGAATATTTAGATATAAAAGGTCACAAGTTAAATCTAATAATGACCTAAGACAGAAGCACTTGCATTCTTATTCGTGGGAAATAGTTATCACGTTCAGATGCTGTTGAGAAGTAGCACAGACTCTCCTTCCATATCGGGAAGAGGCAGAGGGAGAATCAGTGAACAAAAAATAATTCACTGAACGCTTCAGTTCTTACTACAGTGTCTAATTTTGATTCTGCGTGTGTTCAACACAACGAGAAAGAGCAGGATCAAAACACAGCGAGATCTCTCCACAGCTGGAGCCTGCTATAGTGCAAAAGACCAAAGGCCCAGCTACAACTAGGCAGTGCACTATAGACATTAGCTATGCTATTTTCTCTAATTAAATTCACTGCTGCAGCATTGACAGAGCAAGAAGGGAAGCAAAATCTAACACGAGCCAATCGTGCTGCACCAGGCAACTCAGGGGGAAAAAGAGCAACGCCAGCAGAAGAATGACAGGAGTTCCTCTGGAGAGCCCTTGTACCACACATCACACTTTAGAACTGATAAATCAATCGCACATACACCTTTAAAAGGCACAAAAGCTTGAAGGATTCTTGGAGGGTGTTGACTTCTCCTTTCCACTAACATAATTGTAACCCTGTAAAGCAAGGCGATACATTCCAGTGCCACAAGTTACCACTTCCTGTCATTCATACCACCTACTAAAGACATCAAAACTATTTTGAACAGAATGAATATTAACACGATGGTAGCTTTCATTTGCCAGATACACAAATTTAAACATCAAAAAAAACCAAAAAACCTTTGTAGTATTGCATGGCTACTGGTCAAAAAGCAAACTGAATGAAACACCTGCTAGTTGTTATGAGAAAAGCCCCTTGTAGACAACCAACGCACGCTTCCCCTGATACGAAACATCACCGCACTTCTTTTGCCTCCCCCCAGAAAATAACCACGAGGCACACGTTGAGCTGATAGCAACAAAGATGACTTACAAGCAGCTGACAGCACACGCAGCCCAGTCACCGCTCCGCAGCCCGTTCCAAGAGCCCCGCTACACACAGCAGGGATGGCAGGCAGAACTATTTTCACCTGCCTCTGCCACGTGGGAGCTCCTTCCCAACTGCTCTTGCACTTGTATTCCAAAGCAGCAAGCAACCTCCTCAGCCGGTACCTTTTGTCCTCTAGTTTTTGAAGAGATGGGTACTTAACTAAAGCACTTCCTCTGGCTGTAGTAAGGAGAGTGACCTTGTTTGACAATGCCCAAACTAGCTCTTGTTCAGAATGAGAACACAGCACTTGCTCTCAGCCACTTCTCATTAGCCTCTGGGAAGCAAGGGAATGGCTCTTGTGAGACTGAAGATATGAAAACATTGAGATCTCTTGAATCAGAGGAGCCTCCCCGCATGCATGCCAGCTTAGAAGTTGGTCGGTAAAATCCAAACGATCTTATTTGCTCTAATTAAGACAAACAGCACATCAAGACAATTTGACTCCTGCATTAACAGTGCTTTGAGATGCCACAGTTCCTCTCCCACCTTTTGAAGTCTGTTTCAAACACTGACATTCCTGAAGCATGCCACAGTGCCCCCTTAGGTGCAGACGCATCCACGTGAGGTTGTTCCTAGCATGGTAATGCTTTTTGCTGTTGCTGTTTTAACAGGCTATCACTTATCTGACAAAGTACAGATTTTTACCCTACACATATGAATAAACGAGCACGACGTTTCTCTTGGGGCAACACACTGGTTAAATGAATCAGAAAGCCCTGAAAAAAATTGCCTATCCCCAGCCCATCAGCTACTGGACGATTATTCAAGGCCCAGCTGTAAGAAAAACAGATGGTGAGTGAGCATTAGTAATCTGGACATCTTTTCACTCATGCAGTCATAAGCAGAGGTTGTACGTTCTCACATGAAAATTGCCATGAAACAGCAGACTGAGGAAAAAGGTGCAAAGGCTCCAATCTGTAAGCTAACAGATGCCTTACATTTTCACAAACTTAAGACAGGTTAACAGAATTTACAAGAGAGATCCAGTAAGCAAATAACATAAGCAGCCTAGGTGAAGAAAAGCAGTATATGCACGATACGTTGGAACAGCGACATCAGAAACCATCAGTTGCTGCACGCAACTAACAGAGCTGGTCCTTTAAAGGCTCACTAAAGTGAAGCATGCCAAAGATGCACGCACAGAACTGCCACTGCGATGGTGGCATTCAGCAGCTGATGTGCCCGACTCTGTAAAAATGGCAAACCGTATCCAGAGATCGTTCATCCATTTTAATTCTTGATGCAATTTTAGCACAAAGATTATCTGTTCTAATCCTTTTTCCATTATTGACACTATTGACTACATCAATTGAAAATGCTATCAAATAAATCAACGTTGAATTAAGCCATGAAGAAAGAATGTGATAAGAAGTCCTTCAGATTCCTATAAATCATCAGATCCAGAAGCATGACATGAGTAACCGAGTGGGGAATTCAGCTTTTCTCTATAGTCGTAATGCTTAAGGCCCAAATAAAATTACACTAATTTACCATGTAAGCACTAATGGAATAACTGGGGTAGAGATGGAGACTTTGTTGGGTTTCATTTTGTTTTCATGGTGGATTTTTTTCATCATTGATATGAGAGCTGTACCGTGAACCACTTTCTTGTTAAAGACAGAAAAGGTTGATATTGAAGTTTCAGTTCAATTGTTTTCGATCTATGAACGTCCACTATGAGCAATTGCTCCATTTAAAAGGAATTACCCTTTGTACAAACCGCTTCACTATTTAAAATAAACCACATGCATCATCATTATACAGAAAAAAAATTACCATTTTCAAAATAACGACAGCCACACTGTATGTGCGTGATGTTTCAAAAAAACATAGGTTATTGTCACTTTATCCAAAAAATGCCAACTAAATAACCCTATTTCCTGGTAAACATATGTCACAGGGAAACGTAAGCTAACACAACTACACCTCCATTAATATACCCTAAAACTCAATTTACAGGCAAAGTTTAGCTGCAAAAATTCCTTGGCGCTAGCATTTGATATAAGCTTGAGATCAGTGCAAGAATTCCTTTCACTGGTGTGTCTCATTAAGGAAAAGATGAGAAAATGGATCAATTTAGCTGCTGCTAACACTGTACAGTATTATAAAATTATACGGTACACCACAAATCTGAGCTCCTTTTCTCTGCGCCTTTAAATATTGGCACTGGGTAAAATGCTAAGCCAAATGCACCTATACTTTTCCATTTGTCCCTGCCTTTAAAATGACAAGAATAATAACTAAATTTTATTCTCCTCCTGTTCATTGCTGCCACGGACACAGTCATTTGGGTTTTAATGTGGTTGATAACTCTTAAGGTTTCTGAAGTTGGACTTTAAGATGCTTCTAGGTTATTTCAGACAATTTTAAGTAGCTTAACTAAGTCAGAAACATCCTTCAGGTTTTATTGGCTTTTTCAAATGAATATTTTATTGGCAGTTAACTCCAAATGTGAACTAGGCCTCGATACTTCATTTATTTTCAACTTCATTATCAACAGTTAAGCTTCGAATGTCTTGAGTGAACTGCACAAACTGCTCTTAAAAAAAATCAGCTCAGACATCTCTTAAAACATTATGCAGATGTGTAATCTGGAAGGTATCAGGGCAAAGAGTTTCTCACACTGGACAAAGTAATAAAGCACTTCTGTGGGTACACTGTGGAGAAGAGTTTATTCATTTATATTAAATAGGCTGCCACAGTGGTGTTAGTTCTGCAAATAAATAATGGTCAACGTTAAACAACTACCAACACATTTGTTTTTTTCCCCTCTCAAATAATTAATACATGTCCCCAGAACACAGCCATCCTCGTGGCAACAGATGTACTGTGAGAAGGATGGTGTGCCCATCTTGATATGAGAATGTAATGCCTCAGTCTTGCACAAAAGATGCATCTCCAATTACAAAACTTCAGTAGACCAGAACACTAACAAATTTGGCAGATCGACTTGAAAAGAGAATCTGTGAGAAATGCTGTTTAATAAATATACGCTAGAGGTTAACAACAGAGAGCCCTTTTGAAATAAAGATGCCTGACTTCATTTTAACTGAGGTGCAAGCGAGCAGATGTATCTCAAGTGTAATTTGGGAAGAAAAAAAGTATTCGACCGAACAGGTTTCACAGAAGGTCTGTATGGTTGCTGCTGATGGGGCCCACAGGCGGAGGGGAATCACTGATCACAAAGTTGCCAGACAAAGCTTTCAGGTTACCAATAGTTAAGATCAATAGATAACTTCATAGCAGTGAGAAAATACACTCTCAATGAAATAGTTGTATGTTCACTATACACCCAAAACGTATAGTGATATTTTTCTGTTTGCTAGAAAATGAGCAGGAGGGGGGAAAATAGATTATCATGGTAAAAGTTTATTCATGTTCTTCCAAAAATAGGGAACACCTTTTATCCTTACCTCCTTAAAACCAGAACTAGTATGTTACATTTAGGTTGATTAACCTATACTTCTGATGAAATACTTCACCAAATACATAAAATAACTATGAAATACATGAAATAATAAATCACAGCTGAGTTAAGATGATAATTATGTGACTTTCTAGGAACCCAGGAGAAGTGAATGCCATCAGCGATCAAAAGGAGCACAAGCACAGCATTTTGATTCTGGCACAATTATCAGCAGGAATTCAGGTGAATTTCTAACATGTCTAATTGTGATTAGTCCATGCTGAATGTTTCTGAACTGACAATGGGATTAAGCAGAGCAGAAAGCCAGCACTTTAATAAAAAAATTACTTTCAGTGTAGCAGTTAATCCACTTAAAGAGTTAAAAATCATCGTGTAGATATAGCACTTTGTAAAAGTGCATTAGCAATCACTTCTCATCTTTCTCTCAAATGGAATGGATGGAGTTGAATTCACTATTTCAGAGGAATCATTATGGTTGCACAGTTTCTTAAACCTTAAAGCAGTACCACACCAGAGATGTGTTTGCATAATGATACTGCAATAGCTCACACAGGAAGATTATTACAGCACCCAACCTCATCGTTGGGTTATCTTGTATCAGCTCCTTGTGTGGCCATGTTGACCTCTCACCTTCATTCACGTTTTTCCTTTCAAAAGCCGCATCAAACATTCCAACAACGTTCACATTGCTGTTTGGCAAACTCAGAGCCAACAATCCCAGCAAAATACAGAGGCACATTCCGTATGCAACCAGTAAGCACAAGTCCCGCTGCATCATTAAAGCTGATCTATGTCATTTCCAAAATGTATCCAGAACACAGAACGTACATTTTAATTACGTCAAAAAAAAAAAAAATCAAATATTCACTACATAATATTTATCTTCCATAAATCTTAATTGCGGACATACCCCTCCCGCACATATGGATATATGCAATAACCTTTTATTATACACTCCAAGGAGCAAGTCAGAAATGGTTTTATACTGCACTACTGAAGAAAAAAAGCTACAAAAGGGTTTACACCCCCCAAGTACTTGAGTTCTGTTCTTTCAGCAGTATCAAAAAGCACAGATGGCGGAAAAACAAAAGCTTTACGTCTATTTCATTTAATCTTTAGGAAAATACATATTGTAAAGAAATAATGTAAAAAAAAAAAAATCTTCCAGGCATTTCTAAAAACAGAAATAAAGTTAGAGACTGCCTCACAAAAGTCAACATGCAGATAAACTATCGTAATGGAAGTTCGAAGGGCTCACAGGCATTTCTTACAGTGAGAAAAAAATATTTATTTCCCTGAAGTTTCAACAGAAAGTAACAGAAAAAAAAAACCACCACCACAGGATTCATCATTTTTGCTTGAAAACATATCTGTGCTGACTCTCCACACCTACCAGATGACTCCCTTAAACCGAGTCTGCCGTGGAGAAGCAGCATACAATGAGGATCCCAAACTCCTAGTTTAAATAATAATGTGGTATTATAACATCAAATAAATAGCAGGGTAATAGAGAGCTGTTAACAACTGGTAAGCAATTGGGGGAGGGGGAGGGGTGGGAATACTTCAAAAAAAAAATACAGAAGCAAATATGACATCAAATGAATTTCTAAAAAATCTCTTCAAAATCTTTAAGAAATTGTTATCATTTTGCTGATTTCAAAACATCTTTCTAAATCCATTCCAGCATACTTGGTGACAGGAGTATTTTAATTCTGCACAGACACAGCTTTCTATATTTTTTAATGACTAAAATCAGCTTGATTTCAATCAAGCAGCATGTTTCAACGCAGACTTAAAATTTCTGGCTTCAAAGAAGGCTTAAACAAAATTGCCATCGGGCACATTTACATTAGAAGTATAATTTATGCCTGCAAGTGAAAAAAAGAGCAGTCCTTCATGGCTGAAACTCTGCTACAGTATCCACGAGAAATGCAGTCGGAGTACCGTGTTAAATGCCTACGAACAGCATCAATAAAGACATTGCAAAAAATATTAAAGATATGCAGAGGCTTGAGTCTCTATTAAAACATTTTCTGCTCTCTCTCCCCATTCCTAAGTGCAAGCACGATATTCACTCCACACAGTGGGAGACATTTATACAGTCGATCCACACAAAAAATAGCTTCACGATTACAAATCCCCCGAACGATGCTGACAAAGCAGGCACTATAGGAAAAGAAAGTTGAGCAAACTTACCTGCTGTAAGTACATAAAAGTCAAGGCACAGGAGAGCTGGGGACACATGCCCACGTTCGGCAGTGCCACGCAGGTTGCACCCGTAAGGGGATGCTGCATGGTGTTGCTCTGAAGTCTACGTAGAACAAGTGAGGGGGCTTGCATGCAAGCACGTTTGCCCTATCTTGTCACTACAGTTTTTTTCCTTCTGATTATTTAAGTAAGGAAACAGTCTTTCTTCACTGCCTTTCTCTCCCCCAGCGCTAGATCCCTACATTCATTTGTCAGCTAAGGCAACTTGGTAGATTTAAACTACGGATTTTTAACAGAGAGGAAAAAAAAGAAGACACAGCCTGCAGCCTATTGATGAGCAAATGGAACTTCCTCAATGACAGAGAGCTGAAGCTTGTCTCACAACAGTAGCTGCTGACTAGTCGAGAGCGAGATTGACTCGGGGAGGCTCGGTCGGCTGGTGCTGATGCTGCACAGCTTCTCATTTGTCAAATGGGTCCTAGGGCAGGGTCTTTACCACTCACCAAAATTCAAATACTGCATTTTAAAAATCCCCGGAGAGGATAGGGAAGGAGAGAAAGTGAACACGCTGCATCGCAGGCAGCCATGAGATCTGGGCAATTAATGTCACTGCCCAGCTGGGACCAGGCGCCTGTTAGGATTCCACGCGCACGCAAACACACTCGCACACGTTTTTTTCTCCCAGGACCCACACCTGACATAAAAAGGGCTTTCCTGTTCCAAGAACAGGAGTGAGAGGCACAAAACGAGAAAGGGAGAGAACCTTGGCTAGTCGAGAGGATTCCAGCAAATATACAGTACAATCAGTAAATGAGCTCGCTTTTAATTACACGTTAATTTTATATCTACTTGTCATTTACCACCCCGTTTCCTAGAGAAACCTATGAAAGCATTACAGAGAAAGTGCAATAGCGGTGTAACCACTGCAGCAGAATCACTGGGAATGAACAAAATGCTGTGGCACGCTGTCTCCCACCAAGGGGGAGGGGAGGGCAGCAGGCGTGGATAAAGACTGTATCTTAAAATTGGTCTAAACCCCATCTCATCTACAATTACAAATTTAATTGACAGCCAGTCAATCTATTACAAAGAACTGCCCTATCGGGTTACATGGAAAAATTACATTTGCAACTTTCAGAATTTAATGTTTACTTTTTACTTTGAGAGCGGTACCTCAAATTAGTATTCTGCTCTTGCAGGTTTTTTTCCCCCCCTTTATTTTATGGAGTAATAATTATTCATTAGTAGATCTAGTTAGTCTTTATGTAATAAAGTAGGATGTGACCTGCAAATCAAATAATTTATATTACAACTTGTCCTTGAAGTCCCATATTACAAGTCTCTTTTTTTCTCTCCTAGATACAAGTCGAGTAAAACAGAAAATACAACTATATTTAATTGGAATGTAACAAATGAATGAAATATTAATTCTGCATGAAAAAAGGTCAAACCTCAAAGCAAAAACCCGAAGTTTTGAAGGAGTTCCTTTTAAAAAGACTCTGCAGAAGCTTTTAAAATTACCTGTTACAGGAGATCCAACTCCCACAAAGCACATCTTACACCAACACTTTCAAATTAATAGCATCCAATAAATAACCCACATAACATCGCAGCCATTCTCAAACACAGTGCGGCTGGCTCGGATTTGAAAACGACCCGTAGAAACAAGTGAAAGCCCCCGTTTAACTGGAAACAGACACAAAACATTGCACTGCAACTCAGGCGCTGTATTAAGAAAATAGATTTGTTCATTTCACATGTGCACACACATACCTGCACCCACACAAGCTTCAGAGACTGATTTAGATCCACTCAGCCTTCTTCATGCAAAACCAAAGCTTTTCCAGCAGAATTAGGGATTCGCTTTTTCTTTCTCAAAAAGCAGTCAGTGCAACAAAAAGAATATATTTCAAACTCAGCAATTAATACTGAAACAACAAATGCACTAACTTAAAACACAAGGATTGTTTTAGCGTAAGAAACATCCATACTTGGCAGTTTATCACAGACTGATCTACCAGAGCAGCCCAGATATAGAACAGCACAAATTACTTTATCACAAAAAAAAAAAAAAAGAAAAGCGCACCACAGAGAGCAAGACAAAGCAAGAAGGAGAAATGAACTCCTCTCTCTATGCCCTTTCTCCTTTTTTCATTCTTACTCTCTGCCTTAAGCAGTCTCCTGTTCTGACAGGAGTATGTCATGCTTTTCTTCATTCTTTTTTTTTTTTTCTTTTTTTTCCAAGCACAGAAAGCCTGTTATTCTGCAAATGCCCTTAGCTGATGGAGTTTTCCCTTCAGCTCATTTTCATATGAAACACCATAAATAATACATGGTACTTTAATAAGACCATATCAGAATGTTTAATGAAAAACAAATATGTTATGTAAGGAGGCAGATAACCAACTCATTCTATATTATGTCAGAATCAAAGGAAACATGCTTCCCAGCCAGTTTGGAACCACATAAATCTATCCAATTTCCCAAAGTGAACTTCTGGAACAGCGTGACGGTGGAGCAGCATTTCTTCTGTCTACTGCACTCTTCCACAGTTAAGAGGACATACATAAAACAGACGAAACTCTTAAAAGCAGTGCATTGAACACTTATTTAAAGGCAATCTAGTACTGTAAATTAATTTCAAAATCAAGTTTTTCTTTGATCTTTTATTCTTAATTTTCAGATATTTTGAAGCAAGGAAGAAAAAAAAGCCACAGAATTGCCTAGCCTGGTATGATACACTACTGCAACTGATGTGGAGAAACAGCCTTACCACCTTCCATCCCTTCTTTGGATAACTCGCCATTTTGTCTAAAAGGAAAAAGATATATTTATACGTTTTTAAAAAGAAGCACTCGATTTTTATAAAATAAATAAATAAATAAATAAAGCGAATGTCAGTTCTCTAAGTCATTTCTCTGTTTGTGCATGCTCCTCTACCAAATCCAACATGGATCAGAACCACATGTGAAGTTACAGCCACATGGACACCAAGCACCACCACAAGTTAGCCAAAGGAACGTGACTGCCCGAATACCACCTGCATTTTCAGCCTCATGCCCAGTGACAGGGTCACTATCACTACTCTATAACTTTACAGAACAGCACAAGTGCCATCAGTATCTCATCTGTACATTATCCACGCTTCATTTTGCCTTATTCTACACAAGACTGCCAAATCTTTCCTACCCTATACAACGTCTCCCAGTTGCTTTGATGGTACTCCATTGCAATCACACCAAATTCTGATCCTGAACTGTATTTTAGCCCTCACTAGTAGGTGAGGTAGCAATAAACAACACAAACCTTCTTGCCATGCAAAAGGAGGCGACCAGTTGACAGAACCCAAATCATCCTGCTGGGATCATCAGAACAGAGCAGAGCTCTCAGGTACATTCCCACTGCATGCATCCAGCCGATGCTCAAAAGCTAATGATGCTGTTGGTCAATCTTGAAAACACAACCATTATATCAAAGTACTTCTGAAGCAAAGCAAAAAGGAGCAACGGCATTTCTCACACACCTGAAGTACAAATACATACTCATTGTTTATTAACAAATGTACTAAAAAAGTGCTCTGTTTACATTCACCAGCTCCATTTGTTCTTCTTGTAGCCAACCTCCATTTCTCCAAAATTCCACTACAAAAATTAAACCTCAAGTTTAACCGTTACAGTAATCAGAGCAGACTGCCTCATCAGCCAAACCTTCACTATCAATAGAGAGATCTGAAGGAGGTCACCTGTGAGACCACACATCATTTGCACTTCAGTCTGGTCTCAGCAGTAACTTATACTAACCAGTGTACGCATAAAGGAATGGGTACAGGATTATAAGGAGCACACGCCTCCAGACTCCAAGCACTTAAAAAAATATATTTCAACAGCACAGTGCATTATCCACGTGATGAATATCTTTTTATTCTCTCCTTTATAAAATGGCTGATGCGGTATAAAAGTGATTCTGGCAAGTGGTTCAGAAGCTAAGAATAGTGCAGTCCTTTCTATAAACACTCCTTTCCTAACACCACATGAAAAATGGTCCCCACGACTGGAGAGCAGGAAAGGAAACAGGCTTAGAAATAAAACGCTTCATTAATATATTTTGACAAATTATTAACAACCATTAATAGCTTTGTCTTCCTTTTTCCACACACTACTCTGCTTCCTTATGTGGTTTTCTTCTAACAAACTAGTGGGAAATATCATTGACATTACAACTATTTTTATTTTTCAAAGAGACTAAATCAAAGATTCCCATCTCTTCTTTTCAATTAATGGCTGACAGCTCCTACTTCCAGCGATATTATCTTGTCACAAAAAGCTCCAGTTCTATTTTAAGGTTTTTGTTCACATTACTCTTAACCAGGTCTGCACACAGATCAAGACATTGCAGAGGCTCTCATTTACCTCAGGCAAATAAGAACTGCTAATTTTCCCTTTCTATTAAGCACGGTGTTACGTCCACTGACTTTGCCAGTATTTCATTCTCCATACCTACAAAAGCTATTGCACAGTTAACCTTTTCAGCACCACCTGATACGTATTTCTTTGACATGCAGTGAGATCTGTATGGATTTTTCATAGTCTAAGGTCAAGAGCCATTAGCGATGCCAACGTCACGTACGAAAAGAAAGGAGATAACAAAATAAATAAAAGGCAGTCACGTGTCACCCTTAAAGAGTTAGAGACAGTTCCAAACAGGAGATGCACATTCCTCATCACTTTGCTCCTGGCCGACGGCTGTTCTCCAGACACCAGGGCAAAGAGGCGGACAGGAAAAGGATGGAGAGGAGACAGCTCTAATACCTGAACCTGACTTCATTTCATGCGAGTTTACACCGGCGCAGCACTCGCAGGTCCCGCGGATTTAGCCGGGTATGGCAGCACGCTGGCAGGTCAGCAGCGCAGCCCCGCTCCGCTATACCAGCACCTCCACCTAGCGGGGATGCCGCTCATACCAGCCTGCCCGGCCGGCTGCTCGCACAAAGGCAGCTCTGCTCGCCTTCTCGTGCTGCAACAGAATACGCCGCGAGGCTCGCATAGTAATTAACTGCTTTCCTACTTTTTACGTCATCAGGAGGTTTGTGTCTCAAAAACAGATGCCGCTGCCAAACCACAACTGGGCGCTGAAGGGACCGGGGTGAGGCTCCGAAGGAGCGCACCTTACTTTGGGATCGCTGGTGCCCTGCTCCCTCCCCTCTGCCTGTTCACAGGCACTTTTTGGGCTACAGTTGGCATAAGCACTCCATTGCCAGAGAACCTGACAGTCTGTACGGCTGAAAACTGCAAGGGCAGAAGCTTTTGGGAAGCACCTTGCGCCCAAAGCATCAGCAGTGCCGGCACAGAGGGACTGTGTGAGCAGAGCAAGGATCACAGCAGTCCTGGCCTAGGAAAGCTTCAGGTGACATGCTCTTAGTGTCCAGGGAGGAAAAAAGCTTTATGTAAACTTTTCTCCACGGCGCAGACTCCAAAAGCAGGGAAAGACAAACAGACGGGATCAAGAAAGTGAAGAGAAATCAGGGCAGCAAAATATTTTCACAGTCCCACTTCATCCAGCATAAAGGTAGCTGGAACACACCACGGTTCTGCTTTCAGAAGCACAAGCTGCTCTCTCTCACCTCATGCTCCAGTCACAAAAGGAAATCCACTTTTCCAAACAGACACATAGTGAGATTCTTTAAGAGACAGTAACACAACAGATCCACTTTGGTCAATGTGTCCAACTAAAATAGCCTTAATTTTTATTATTTTAAATATCTGAATGCTAGCAAGGAGACATCAGTATCACATGTAGCATTGCCACATAATGCTCTTTTCAAGATTCCGGACAAAAATAATAACAGTGTAACCCTTATTAATAAAAAAATTTCTTAAGTCAGATTTAATGTAATATACCAAATTAAGTAGTATTAATTATAGAAAGTGTAGCAGAACTTAAGTAGCTTAAGCTCTAAGGATGTAGGATGGGAAACCTATAAACCACTCAGAGAAAAAAAACAAGTCTACACGTTGATCTGGAGTTTTGAAGTCTACCTGTGCCTGCTGTCTCTGCAGACTTGGTTAAAGATTACACAGGAGATGCAAAGTGAGTAGAGACATACTGTATTCCACTCAAATTTGTTTCTTTAAAAACATTCTGTTTCCTTCATTTCATATTGACATATACATACCATGATTTCCATTTTGTTCACAACGAGTACACTTATATCAAGCTAAAATCTTCACAGATTCCTTAATAAGTACTGCTTAATGGATTTGTGTATATATATATATATATTTATATATTTACATATATACATAAAGTCACTAGTATATATACAAACACATAATTGCACTGATACATAATTTAGTCCTTCTTTTGCACCATCACAACTCAAACTGCTGCTTTTGCACATCAGAAAAAAAAAAACATGGAATAAGTGGCAGGAACCTGTGAATTGTGTGCTTGTTTTCATACTGTAGTAATGAAAAGAGGAAAAAAATATCAAACATGACTGTAAGTATACATAGCAGGGTAGCATAAACACATCTGTTTAAGTTTTAGTTCCTCATGAGATTATTTTTCTTAAAAGCACTAACAGAAAGTTGTATCTCAGAATGAGAATAAATGATGGATTAATTACGCTATTTTGTAAAGGTTGTATCATTTCTTGCTAGGAGCTGAATTAACTGGACATCAGTGCAGTTTCCTTCTACAGTGAAATCACTTCTTTTTGTTGTTCTGTCTACAACTGGGTATCTCTCCCACATTCCACCTGAATCTAAATCCGCCAGACTTAGTCCACAATTCAGGAGCTCATTTTCATGTACAACAGCTAAATATTAACACGCTCGTCTATCCAACCAACGAATCCTCCATTAACTACAGCTGAGTCTAAGTCTTTATTTCCATGTCCTAGCACTTGCAGCCTACCCAACACTCACAAGTATGCCATCCCTCCATTTCAAAGCGTAACACCTCCACAGCTCCTTAGGGGAATTCAGTTATCTCTACCAGCAAGTCTCAAAACGCTCCTCAGCATTTAGACACTACTCCATAAGATGGACTAAGTCAGTTTCAGGTTTAGCTCTATGGCTCTTCAAAAATCTAGACCTTCCTTCTGATTACTTCTTGTGACTTTTCAAGCTGACTTTCAATTAAAAGATCTTAAAATTCTCATAGGCAAGCCTGAAGAGTTCCAGTTAAATATTTATCTCCATCCAAAGAGAGATGGATGCAACTCAGAAAAACTAAAATAGAATCTGCTGTAGCTTTGAGCTTCAGCTCTTTCCAGCTTTTCCAGGCCAGACAAACACACCCCCAAACGACCATTCCAGCAGAAAAGACACGAGATGTCATGACACCGCTCCAATGCCAGAAGCCACAAGGACAGAGCTTTTTGGAGCTGAAGACTTTGGGCCCTCTGTCACCCTTGCACAACTACATGTTTTGGCACACAGGCTGCTTTGCATATAAAACTGATACTAAACCTTCCTTGTGTGAGCCTTCCTGCGGAGCCCTTGAGATAGCAATGCAAGTACTGCATAAGGAAGCTCTATAGAGAGTCAATATTTTGCCCCCTTTTATCCAGTTTATTCTACCTGCTGGTTTTGAAACAAGAGGTCACTTTTTTCCTAACAGTTCTTTTCCTGGATCTTTCTGGGATCCTGTCCCTCCACACCACCTTCCTAATTACTTCATTAGTGTAACCTCTACCTGGGCTGTTCTCAAGTACAGCAGCAGCTCCCTCCTCTTTCCACTCCTTAATTAGAACTTTTTTTTAATCTATATCCACTGCAATTGATAAGGCGTCGCATTCAACATCTGAGTCATCCCTTCCCTCAGCTAATAACTAGAGTCTGCAAATTCTTCTATAATATTCTAAGTTACTTTCTTTTGACAATGCTAATCAACTCTGTCTTATTATGGTGGCCTCTTCTACTTGCAATTCTTACACTTCATTTATTCAAGTGAAACTCATACTGATACCACTGACTTCTTTTCTTTTTTTTTTTTTTTCCTTCTGCTGCTTCCTATCATTATGAGCACTTCTTTTGCTTTCTGCGTTCAAGTTAAAATCTATCATCCTCAATTTCTGAGGATTTGGACCATTCAAGATCTGGCATAAAAATCTGTTCCTTCTCATCACTTATAACCTGGTTTCTTACCTGACGTTCCTGAAGACCTCTGTCAATCTTCTTTCTAAATCTACAATCAGATTCCCCTACATGGAAACCAATGGTAGCCAAGTTAAGGCTAACGTGGGCAACCCTGTGCCTTTCCCTCAATAGCACTAACAAAGCACATGCAGGTTTCCATAAATGTTTGGGAGGCAGCAGTCTTGTGATGTTCTCCAAAACACATTATCTGCTAAAAGAGAACAAGGCAGAACAAGTGTAGATCAAACTAATAACTAATACTGCATTTAAATTAAGGAACAGCACAGCATCGATGCTGACATAATTTGAAGTGGTCATCCAAAGCAATAAAAAGCCAAGACTCCAGAAGTAACAGCTCTTATTTTCTTTACTGTGATATCCACCGCTTGCATGCATCAAAAAAGCATCATCCTGCACGTGTCTTGTACTTCACAACGGAGGTAAAGCTAACTAAAGATTAACTGCATTGAAGTAGTCATATTACTAACATCAGATTCTCACATACTGTCTTCCCCTCATAACTAAACGTATAGTTTAAGTTTTCTGATGCTAGCAGGTATTTGTGTCGGCTCCAACCCACAGGGATTGGTATTCCAAGTGCCTCCCTTAAAGCAATGCAAACCCTTTGTCACCTCACCAAGCATCACAGGCATCACTTGCGAGCAGGGCTGCTCTACTGCAGAATAACCAGCTGTGAATTTCACACAGGTACTGACTTGCCATCAGGCTATGTGGGATCTCAAAGTAAACTAGGCAACGTACACACAACTAATCACAAGTGCTTGGTGCCATGCATACACACACCTCAGCACCACCTCCCTGCTCGAGGCAAGTTCAGCCCTTAGAATGTAAAACATCCTGCACTGCACTTGTTTGTATGAGATGCAGTTTAAGTATTTGGCCTTGCATTTTTACGACAAACCAATACTATCGGCACCAAAGCTTCATTTCTTAGTACTAGGAACACTGCTGAGCTGTAAGAATTATACATAGCAATAAAAAGGTAGAAATATCTAATACTTGAGCTGTCTCCACTGCAATACAGAATAGTTAAGAACAAGACCAGATGATGCAAGTAATCACAAGTGACCCACAGATGTTGCAGCTTCAGTGTCTCACAGATGGAACAAAAAGGCAAAAACACAAAAGCAAGAGGACTAAAATCAGCAGCTGGGTTACAAACAAAAGCAAGAAAAGAATCTGTAGCAGCATTCCATGCTCTGTTACGAGACAAGCTCACCAAAATGACGAGTCTGAATGCTCAGTACATGCAGTCCTGGGCTCTCAATGCAAAACACCTGCAGTGCTGCACATGGAGTTAGCAGCAAGAATTTAATGAAGGATTATGTGATGATTTTCAAGTTAAGATACATGAAAGATTAGTCTCATCTTATTACTTTCTAGAACAACGTGTTAATAAAGTAGAGGGCCATCATTTACCCGAAGCACCCCAGCAATTCTCAAAGAGCTTGACCCAAAGCAATTTTGCTGTTTTCATGTACTCATTCTCACCTAAATATTCCAGAACCTGCTGCTGAGGAGCCAATACGATTTGCAAGATGGGAGTAATGAGAAAATAAATACATTTGAGAAAAGCAAACTTTAACAATCTTCTTTACCTAAATCTTGCCAAAATAACTCTGCTTTTTATGAGTATGGCCTTCTCTACAGAAATGCTTTTAAACAGCATTTAAAGAAAGTCATTGCTAGAAATTTACGAGATATGTCACTAACAATAAGGCCCAGGCTATGGTCTCCATAATCACGAATGTATAAATGGAAAGAAAACATATCCCTCTCCCCTGCAATCCTAAACAACGTGCAAATACTGATACATTACATGACAAAGAAAATTAGCCTAACGTAGTATGATCAAGAACCAACCCTGGAAAGGATTAACTCCTAAAGTCATTTGTTAATTGGGCTACCCAGCTCTGCTCCCAGAGGCCATCCCTATTGCATTACCCTCCACTTGAAAGTTGCTGCATAAACCCCAAGCACAGTCCTGAACTACACGAGGAGTTGTAGGTCGCTCTACTCGTTAACAGAACACGGTTATGCTACATTCAATGCAACTTCACACCAATTTGTTCCTGGCTGTGGGGAAGAGAAAGACAGGGAATAAGGGCTGGTGGTGGGGAATGAACGTGGTAAGTCATTGGCTTCTATCTTGCTGATATGTTGATGACATTTCTAAACGTTGTGATTGCTTTCATGGAATCTCAAAATATGACTAAATAAAATCATCTTTAAAAATGACAAATACATTTAATATATTGAAGCTATGAATCACAAATAATCAAATAGTTGTCTGCTTTACTACCAGTATCAAAAAAAATATAACAAATTTGTTAAAAAACAAAAAACAAACAAAAAAAACACAGTATGCCACCTTAAAACTATTTTCTTCACTGTAAGATTATAAGATAAATTTGCACAAACATATGTGAGGTTTTCCATACTTGCTGCAATGTAGACAGTTAAGGTTTGGAAGATTTTCCTTTCTGGTCAATGACAAAAGGAAAAAAAAGTGATTAAATAATCCTGCATGTAATGGCAACTGTGGCTTCCACTTCATATCTAGCTATCATGTTACCAAAATAATATAGTACAGGAAGGATACTGTTTTCCTAATATGATATATAGACTCCTAATAAGAATTTCATACTTGTAACTATATTACCAATATGCCAACTATGATAGATTTTTATGTGCATGTGGCACAATATTTCATAACATACTACAGCATTTTTTCCCTAGACATGCAAGAAGAATGAAGAAAAAAAATAATAAAAGATTCAAGTATTCAACTTGAATATGTCAGTGCTTGCAACGTGAGTTGATTTTGTGCGCCAATTCCCATAAGATGGAAACATTAAAACTCTCCAAAAAATCTTGCAGTTATGAAATGACACTCAGTTAAACAACACAGCAGCAAGTTAGATGGACTATGATTGGATCTTATAATAACACGTAAGAGATTGGAAAAGATATTTGAAAGAAAAAAAAGATGCATCTCTAAATACTGTACTTCAAATGGTAGCTTGCTTATGCAAACTAAATTATGTTGCTTTTGTTGTGAAGTTAAATGTTGAAAAACAAAATGATACTTTCTTTCCAAAAGCAAGCTATAAGGCATTGATCATGCATAGCTGTACTAAAAGCTGGACCTTCTATTATCCTTTGGTAATGACAATGTGAAAAGAAAGCAAGATGTGAGACATCAACCCCCACAAAAATACAAAACATGCTTTTATTAAAACTGAGGGAAATAAAGCAGGTGCTTGCTAAAAAGAAGTACAAAAGAAACACACACAAAATTCCTGTCTGAACACAGTTTGCACCATTAATGGTCGGTGCTTCATACAACTGCAAGTTCTGCTCATATCCCTATTCAGCCAATCAGGTAAAGACACTCACTTATCACTGAAAATATGTTCAAGGCCCCTGAAAGGCAGATCTGGACGGTTTTCTAGGTCTGTATCTTTAAGATCACCACATTGCCACACGGCAATGCCCTTTGCTACGTGGCTCACTCTACTAATGGGTTGCAACTTGATGGGCCTCCACACAACCTTGTAACAACGCCATAGATTTCTGGTTGTATTTCATATCTTTTGCTTCTTTTAGCTAAAACAATACGTGCATGACATTGGAAACAATCATTCAACATTCCTGGAAATGACAATATGAAGCTCTAAAATGGGGCATTCTTTAAGCACCCTAATCTACTGTTATCCTTGAGGGAGATAGTAGGACCTGGAAAAGGGGCAAAAAACATACTTTATAACTTACCTAAAATTTGTTTTTAAGTGACTCATACTAGAGGATTTATAAAAACATTACTTTCTCATTTCCTTTTCAGGCAGGTTCCTGACGAAAGGCAAAGTAACAGCCAACTCTACTTTAGTCCAACTGAAAGAAACGCACAGATAGTCACATGGCAGCATCTCAGAACTGCGTGCAGTACTAAAACTTCATCCAACGGTGATAATATGACAGTGTCTTCAACTGGTAGAACTACTGTGGTTCTGATATTTGCACTCTGATTTATTACAAAGATAGATTTATATCGATGACAACTTTTGATCAGTTTGCAAAGAATTTTTAGGCTCAAAAGGCAGTCACCTTCGGCAGCAAATTCTCTCAAAAAACAATATGATTTAATTAGGTGTGTAATCTTACCCCTTGCTCTCATATCAAGACAAGCAACCTTCACGCTATAAACTACAGCTGGAGATAATTTCTTCCTCTACTGAAATGCCGACCCCTTTGCAATTTCAGAAGTTAAAACATTTATTCCTTAACTCTAAAATTATAAGAAATACATCCCATGTTTGACGCACGTTACCTCAAAGAAAATCCTCTAACACAGACACAGCTAAAGAATTTGGATTAAATCCCAATGGAAAGAGAGTCCTTTCTGCACCGCAGTGACCCACACACTCACATGCTGCCAGGTCTATATTTGCATGCTGGATTGCGAGTTTATTCAAATGTTCCAAATTAAAGGCCCGCAAAAAAAACTTCTTACTCTTCTTATTCTCAGCACTGGAAAAAATTAAATGGTGACAGGAAAACAGAACTAAATATGTCTTCTTTTTTCCAAGTTGTATATGCTTTGCATGTGCTAGGTATCATTTAACTAAGCCAATTTCTTATGTTGAGACCAGAGGTAGCTAGCACTGCATCTGGTTGTAACCATGTATCCTGGCTGACAGATGTTCTCCAGTAACTGCAGGGCATTTCTATTCTGCTCACTATGTTAGCTGGACACATAGTTCCAAATGGAAGCCCATCCTGGGTCCAGCGTGAATTACTACTGTCTGTAAGAATCCAAGGTGCCTCAGACAGAAGAGCCACTGCCAACAGTCCAACATTGTGAGAACAAGTCCATATGTGGTGTTTTAGATTATAAACACTTATCCTCAATGTCCTCAGAAAAAAACAGCCCTTTAATCATGTCTTCCTATTAGTTGTTGAGTAAGTTAAATAACCACCTCTGGACTTAGAGGCGTAAGTTGAAGTAACAGTGCAGCATAAGCAATGTTTGCTGTGGTTTATGCTGTGGACATTTTTTCCAATATTTTTCATTACTTTGATTTCTTGACATTGCTAGAAATGAGTGCCTCTCCCTTCTGATATTTAGCATGCAGGCCTGTATGAAGACACACCAAGCTGTAAACCTTGATTTTTTAAGAAATGTTGGTGTCAACAAAAGTGAATTTTGACAGAAATCTATTTCTCGTTCCTTTGTTTCCTCCTTCTCTGAGTCTTAAGTTTTCTTGAAGCAAAATAACTGACTCCTCGACAGCCCCATTTTTGGTACAGATTTGGCACTTGTTTTCAGATTTTGAAAATATTACAAATAAGAAGAAACCTTATTTGATATCAACAGATGGGGCAGTGGATGCTCTTATCAGTAATCCAGTTGATAAAGGAACCACCCATAGCACTGTAGGATTGGTGCCAGAAGCCTATTAATATGTTTTGTTGCGTCTATTTAAAAAAAAAAAATAATAAAAAAATCCCTGGAATTCTTAGATTGAAACATGAAAATACCTCAAGCATTTCTGATCAAACAAGTGTGAAATGCAGCTCAACCAAATAAAGTGCAGTTCTAATTTGCTAGACAGGTAGGACTTAATGATAAATAAAGTATTCCGTAATGTGATCTTTGTGTGACTGAATGAGGCATCTGGATAAAACTGGGAGCTATAGGAGAACCCTATATCATTTTAAACACAAGCATGAACTTTAGAATGATGCTGTCATCGAATTATTCACATTCCAGTCATACAAAAGCACTATATATTTTAGGTCTTCCATGGCAAAACAAAAGCTTTACAGAAGTAAAATCAAGTAGCTGCATGCTTTCATGCAGGATTTATTAGATCACATTTTCCCCTGACTCTGTATTTCTATTTCAAATGTAGTTGTGCCATTTTAGCTTTACGTTCTGGCATATTTGTTTTGTTATACATTAACTGATGAGCAGCCTGAGATCATGCAGAAGTGGTTATAGCTGAGAAAACTTATCCTCACACAAACAAAAATAAGAAACGTGCTGTGAAAACTCAGTTTCATACTATTTAAACAGAAATATCTTTATACACCTTTAATGCTAATCTGAATTACCTGTACTATAGAACAGCCAAGAGCAAGAAGGAAATTCCCTACAGTACAACATACACTGACTTTCATAAAATGTTTTCAGTGCTCTACCTGTCTAAACACGTATAAATACAATGAAATTTTCCACTCACCCCAATTCTTGCTCTATCATTCTCCCAACTATTTTAAGTAAAATCATCTAATCTTTCCCATATTAACTTCTTCTAATTTACTCCAGAGCAGCCAAAAATATCAAGCATTCAAAATGTCACGGAATAAACAGCTCCAGATCAGGTCTTTGCTCCTACTATGCAGATCTGTGCACCCATTTAATGAGACCAACTTTTATTTTACAAGCACATTTGTTAAGATGGTAGAAATGTACACAGTTAAGCGTGATTTTATCTTCTGCTTAGATAAATTAGGCAAAAAAAAAAAAAAGAGAATAACGTCTGAATAAACAATAACTATCTACAAAACTGCCCTGACATTTAACAAGTTGTTCTGCTTATGGGGAAAAAGCTTCCGATGGAGAAGGATGGGGCAGTAAGTACGCAGGGAATCACACAACCACGTAGATTTCAGTACTGAAAACATGGAACTGTATTCCTCTTACCAGCACATACACAACTGCTAAGCCTCAATTTGAAGAACCATCCCAGTTCTACTTTTTGTGAGGTGGTAAACTACATGCTTAAAGCATTCTAGTGAGACGGAGCTCAGTTTTTTGATTGATATGCCAAATTGTGTCAATAGATTGGATCAATAAAATAAATAACTGAAAAAATACATTACTATCTTTTATAGATAGTAAGTCTAAAAATGCTCATATATTGATTCACCAGCATTTTATTCAGGCATACAGAAATTAGTCTTCACTGTGATAGAAGCAACAGAATGAAAACAAAAAGTCTGAAGCTACTTAAAACTTCTCATGTCAAAGCACACACCAGACACTGCAGTTTGTTGATTCAATTTCTCATAGTGAGATGCATCTCAGGAATCTGCTTTCTTTGAAACAAAAAGATACATCTTCAGATTTGTTATACATTAATTACATTTCATGTATTTTAATACTTAGCTAGCTATAGGAAAGTTACCTCACTGGCTTTTACAGTAAAGGCAAAATTCTTTACTTGAGAAACCACCCACGTATAAAACCAACAACACAAATGCTGACAATCAGTCTGACATCCAATCTGTTTCCAACCTACAGCCACAGAAATAGAGTGCTGCAAATTCCAAAAAAAGATCACTAACATTTTCCCCTAGTTTAAAGTACTTTTAAACTTGTTATGTGACTCAGAAGCTTTGCCTCTTCTGGGTTCATCCTTCCTCCAACACTCATCAGCATGTATAATTAAAATCTAAGGACCAAAAATTTTTGCATCGGGGTTTTCGAAGAACTAAGCAACAGACTATCACTGAAACTAAAGGCACTCAGAGCTCTGAAGTTTTCTGAAAGCTCACCTTTTATAGCTCTAACTGTGAAGTGCCTACATAAGTGACACAAACTGATCCACACGAATTGTGTCTGGATTTCCAAGTAGCCAGAAATGAAAACAGCTTGACATGTAAAACCTCTCATATCAGAGGAATGAAAAACAAAATGATCAAAAATCATTTAAACAACACTGGTGGAAAACACCAATGTTGAAATGAACTAAGTGGATTATGTTGTTGTTTCCATGCCTGCACTGTGCTCTGACATAACCAGACAGTCCGATGTATCTGCATCTCTGGCCTCACCAGGCCTGTGACTCTGCTGGATAGGTTTTACCTGGAGCTGAAAACTGAAAAGAACAGTGAAAGGGCATTTTCTGGCCCACACCGTGAACTTCGAGATCTGGTAATGGACGGCTGCAGTCGTGTCCTTTTGTTCTGGAAATATTCCTTGGTGAGAAGATTGTCAATCTCTTTGTTCTGTTCAACTCAAGTGTGATCCTTCTGGAAATCAAGACTGCTCTGAACCATCTCATCCACACCCCTTCAAATATGAAATATTTGAAAACAGTCAGGCAAGACAACATCCTCCTTAAGAATATACTAAAAGAGTTCAACATATCCACAAGGTAAATTAATAAAGGACATAAACACATATCTCAGCAGATACAAAACTTTTTACAGTATGCATACTACAGCAATAATAGACAATAAGAGAACGTACCAACAAGGGAATTTAAGAAATATACCTTTGAAATTTGGTTTTTAGGTATATAAGAACTTACTACAACGTTATGAAAACAAAAACGTTACAAATAACCAGCATGTAAATAAAAAGTTAGTAATTATAAATATGACTGTTTTAAAAATATTTTTATGATGTAGCACACATCAGTAATAAGATGTTTGAATAATTTCTTCTGTGAGCTGCAAACTGCAAAATACCCAGGAGAATTATTGCACACAGAATGCAGTTCATGGAGCCGGAACAAGAAAACCTGAAAATAAGACCTTGTGCATTACTCAAAGCAATACAGAAACTAATGCTCCCCACTAAAAATGCAAGTGAAGTACTAAAGCCTGGTAAGCAAGACGATGAAAGCAGCACACTGAGTAATGCCAAGTCCTGCACCTGGGGAGTAATACCCCATACACAGTGCAGGCTGGAGAACAACTGGCTGGAAAGCAGCCTTCCAGAAAGGACATGGGAGTCCAGGAGGACAAGCTGAATGCAAGCCAACAACTTGTCCTTGCAGCAAAGAAAGCATCCAGCATCCCAGGCTGTGTTAGGAAGAATCCCCCCCCCTTCACTCAACAGGGGTGAGGCAACAACTGGTTCCAGGCCAGACCGTCTCGGTGCCAAAGATGTGTGCCCAGAGTCCAGCAAAGGGCCAGCAAAAAGAGCAAGGGCCAGCAGCACCTCTGTCCTTGGACATACCCCAACCTGCACTATGGTTGGTCCCTGTGTACATGACCGTGCTTTGTACAGATGGGGTTGAAGAGACAGCCTCCAGAGGTCCCTTCCAACTGCAACTGTTCTATGCTTCCATAGTAGTAAAATTCTGAATCTTTTCGTGAGTGTAATTACCTTTTTTTCTGTTAGTAAACAAATATCAAATTATTAAAGCATCTGTGGCATACTGCTTCTCAATCTTTACAAACTGAATTACAGCTTCTCCTGAATCAGCACCTGATTGTTTTTAAAACTTCATTAAAATATATAGAAGCCTCAGGGGGGGAAAAAAAAAAAAGGAAAAGATGAATCAGGCTTATGTGCAAAGTCTGTGAAGCACTAAAGTATAAAAAAGTGTAGCGGAAAGAAATTCAACTGTCTAAAATGAAAAGAACAAGCAATGAAACTAAAATGTTTCAGGTGGTGGAAACACCTGGAATTTCAAATCCAGAAGATAAACGCTTTCTTACAAGGAAAGGCAGCTGAAGGTTTAACTCCAAAGAACTATGAAGAACTACACATATGGATACCTTGTGATAGAACAATCTTAAATTCCACAGTGCCAATTCTATTATCCTGTCAAAATCCTTGAAATTTATTAAACGTTTTAGAACTCCACTACTGCTAAAATGTAAATGGTACTGATTAATTTTGTTGGTTCTTGTCCTTAGCAGTTACTAATGCAGCTTAAAAAACGGAACCAAAAGCTTTAAGTAAGAACAAAGGAAAGAAAGAATCCCTTTTGTCCAGGCCAACTCCAACAACTTTGCTCGTAACTCCTCAGTTCTGATTCTATGACACCAATATAATTTTTAATAGCTTTAGTACATACTGAAAGCGTGAAAGACATAAGATACTGAAACTTAAAGTGGGGGGAAAAATGCTTCAGTTCCCAGATAGATGATGGCTTTTGAAGTCTTTTCAACTTCCTCCTACCTACTGTGTTTCATTTCAAAATCCAGCACTGCCACACGAAAAGAAGGCATGCTCTGTCAATGGGGGAGCATATTGTCCAAGTATTCATCAAAAACCTTTATTGTCTGCCTTAAACTGGGTCTTGGCAACTATGTTTGACAGCTGAATCATAAAAGCGATCTTCTGGGAGACTTTTTAAGCCTCGGAAAATAATATTTTAACTCTACAGTTCACCTCCGATTGTCTTTTTCTGATCAGTATGTCTTTAAATAGTGCATTTCCCTGAATTAGTTAGCACTTTTCATATTTATTACTGTTGCAATCTCACTTTAAAAAAAAAAAAAGGATTTTGTCTACTCACAGAATCTCTATTTTCCACAACGATGTCAAAAAAGATTTGAAAACAGAAGAAGTGAGAATTATCTGGAGTCACAGTGCATTTTCTCCTCACCTAATCAACACATGCAGCCAAATAACTGTGATGATGCACCTTTTGTACATACATGCTAACTAAGAGACTATCAGTTCATTGTTACGGTATACAGTTTGCAGTGGCCTCACCGTCACTGCAGGCTACTCAACTTATTGCAAACACTTTTCCTAATACCACAGAACTGCCAAAAAGAAAGAAAAATCTGACTACTTACAACATAGATAGAAAACCTCGTTTGTCTTTTATAAAGCCATCAAACAATAACTATTTGGATGCAGATATAAGGACTTAAGAATGTAAACGAAATCAGTTTAAGATGTAAAAACTAAATTTACCAAATTTTACCTCTACGAATCTGCTGTGAGGAATATCATTGCAAACAGAATGCACATAAAGAATTCCTTCGATTTGCAGAGGAGATCTGACTCAGAAAAGGTTATTAAATTCAGATGACTGAAAATACTACAACAAAAAACACTCGAATGGATGAAAGTTAAACATTTACTTTCATAATTCTATTGCGTGTTGATCTGGTTTTACTTTGTTCTGTATGCAGGTCTCTCCAGAAGTAATGCCTCCTATTTATTTCCATGGAAACTACAACTGATAAAAAGAGCACAATATCAGTGTCTGATGGAGCAAATTCTCAGCTACAAAACACTCTTTTTCAGCACAGTCACCGCTGCTAGCTGTGCATTTATTTATTTATTTTTACCAGAAATGAACAAAAGCCTACATGCTGTGCTTGTAAAAATCTGTACCAGCAGAGAAGATCCACTGTCACCGCTGCTGAAATACACCACTCACCACCTCACTGTGCTCACATCCACTCTTTGGTCTTCATCAACATTCAGCAGAATTAGTGAATGCCACCTTTTCCACATGGAGAAATTAAACTCCACACCTTTTTTTCATACCCACTTCCATGTCAGACGCCATTTTGTCAGAGCACCCTTCTGTTGCCGTCTGTCACATGGCAAGAAAATTTAAGGAAATACAGTTGGGAAGGTTCAGTCTCTACTGCCAACCCACCAACTTCCACCTCTGATGCTGTGAGCTAACATCATAAAATAGGAGGCATTATTTTTGGAAGAGCCCACATTTTACTCCCTTCTTCCATGGTTTCTCCCCTTTCCTGCTCTGTCCTAAGTGCTTAAACACATTTTTACACATGCATAGGTATGAATATACGGCTACAAAAGTGCTTATATCCTTCCCAAACTTAGTATTAACACAGCTGATGATGCCCAGAAAACTGCTATGAAGCTAGTAAAAGGGAAAAGGGAAAACACATTATATACCCCAACTAATTATGCTTGTCTACTTTTCCTTGTCTTTGAATGACAAGCAGAAAGCACGAGTGCCAAGCCATGGGAGTTAATTTCCACTGATGGCATCCGGCTCTTTGGCATACTTTCCTGACATTTGTACTGGCTTCTCTGCAGTTGCTTCTGGGCTTGTTAATGGGCTAAGTTAGTGATAGAATATTGCCTGCACCTGGATGCCACATTTCCTGTACACCTTGACTCTATTTAATTTCTTTAACAATTGTGCTCTTCTCAATCCTCCTGAAATCTTTGTACTCAAGCTGACTGATGAGTCAGTCTTGTTGTGCTAATGGGTAACCTGGATAGCATAAACAACTCCTTTGTCTATTTTACACTTGAAAAAATCTGCCCAAACTTACTAATACAAACACTTTATTCACAGACATACTTTTCTTTCGGGACCCTGAAGTACTAAACCACAGACAGTACTGCTACTAACAATGACAAAAGCAGGCATTTTCAAAATTCGGTTACATTTTATTATAATCTTTTCTTTCATATTAAAAGAAAAGATTGATACTATCATTCTATGAATGTTTCATCAGAATTTTCAGCAATATATTCTCAAGTAACAAGTCAATAAACTGCTTTAATATATCGCGAAAGATAAATGGAACAGGCAATTGCACAACAACAAAGTCTCTGGTTTAGAAATATCAGTTTACACAACAGTAATTACTGAAACAGATGGGCAAGGATCCAGAAAGTGGCATCACATCACCAATGGGCTGAATGCAACTGGGAGCCACGGACCAGAAAGGAGCTAAGCCAGACTGCGTGGCAGCTGAGAATCCTATCGGTGACCATTTGCTGAGCAATCTCAGACACATCTAAAAAAGAAATAATTATGCATTCCCCACTGATTTCTTGCTAAAATGATAAAGAAAAAACCTCTGTTTGAACCTGAACATATAATATGCTGACACGCTATTTTTTCTTTTGAGTACTCCAGATTTTTCTTCCTTAATTTCCCTGTTCATTTTTACCATTCATAAGACTTGCTTCACACTTTACATCAATACTGCCAGATGTTACAACAGTGGTAGTCAAAGTAACAACAGATCTGCCGACAGAGTTATCCAATAGATATTTCCAAAACTTGGCCAGAAAAAAATATATATATATATGATCTACATGTTATTTCTTCCCTTTGGGAAACCGGTTCTAAACTACTGACAGAGAATTGATAAGAAGCACTTTGCTAAAATAGATATCAATACAAAGTAGATTCAAATGACATAGTATCAAAAATTACTAGAAAAATGCAAAGCAAAAAAAAGTTTTTACTTATTTTGTTCAAAATCTAGTTGATACAAAACTTTCATTTAAACCTTCCTGCTGTCAAGTAAACAAACCACTGTGTATTTTAGAAAGTACATTTTTCTACTTATTACTGGAATTGGCCATTATTATGCAGAATGCTAACAAGCTGACTAGGTTGAGATCAATATTCACATGAATTATTCTGTTACAGTAATTAATAGCTTCCAATTGTTAGGACTAGTACAATGATAATAAAGGACTGTTTTCAGCCCAACCTGATATCTAATGTTATTTAGATTATGAACAATGTTTGATAAATAAATCCTTTTGATATAAAAGGGATGGCACTTCCTTTTGAATTCCTCAACAGGGTATTCAGGAGGGCAGCTCTGCAATTCATCTCAGCAGTTCATTCATTTTCCTAACATACTTGCCTATTGGCTCCTACAGAAATGTGCTCATTCACTCACTTGCTTGCATTAATTATACATAGAAGATAAAGCCAAAGAAATCTGCAAGACACCAGAGACTCTATTAGCTTTCTGTGTAAATTCCAAATTTGCTTCATGTAAACAAAATGAGGCGCGTTGTTGACGCTGGCAGGTTCCTATCCAAACAGCCTCCTGTGTTGATACCACATCACCTTGGCAATTCTTACAGAAATTCTTTTGAACCATTACGGAGAGGTTTTAGTTGATTTCTTTACCTTTCATAATTTCAGAGCCAAAAAAAAAAGGCTGTGTAACACTAAGACTGTAACAGCATAAGAATTAAGTGAAGGTATTAAAAATGTTAGCGGTAGGGCAAATAAAACTAGCCCACCCCTCCCAAATAAAAAGACAAAAAAAAGACAAGGCAAATGGAGAAAAGCATGTTTGTTACATAAATAAAAAAATGAGAACACAAATTAATTATTTTTTATTTCCCTGGTCTTCCTTAAATTGAGCTCTGAATAAAATATTTTAGGCTGGGTACAACTGCATTTTCTCTCGTGTATTTTTTTTCTCCACTCACAGCACTTAAAAAAAAAAAAGCTCAAAGATGAAATAAATCCTTATTGTACAACTCAAAATAATAACTCCCCAAAGCCCAGATTTTTCCTAACAGTAAATAACAGTAAAATCAAACAAGTTAGGAAACATGTATGATAAATTTATGTTTGCTAAATTAAAAAAAAAATACAATCCCTTCTACATGTACTAATATACTCCTTATGTGAGGTTCAGTATTCATAAGGCATAAACTGAAAGGAATCATCTTCAAGTCAGGATGGGGGAAACAACAGTAGCTGTGAAAACTCCAGTTCTTACTTGAATCACAGCATAAAGATAAATATTCCAATTTTTGTGTATGTGTGAACTTGATGCTTTTTCACAGAATACAAATAAAGACCAAATAAAGTCCAAAACATAGTTCAAAAAACCCAATGTTTGTGGATGTGGATTTGGATGGTAATTTGCATATTTATGCCCATATATGCACACATATGTATGAATTAAACACTTCACAGCAATCAGCAGCTTTCTCCACAGGGGAATAGCAAAGATCACAGTTTGCTGGCTTTAGTCAGTTGAAAGAAATTAAAAATAATTACAAGAATTAATCTTCACTTCACAACAGAATTATCGGTACAGTGAATTATTTATGGACTTAAAAAGGAAATATATAAAGTGCAATGAAACAAATATACATGTGTATTTATATACACATACCTATTTACATTACATATATATATATTTGTGTATGTGTGTATATTTATATATATCAACATATATGTATACACACATGTAAAGCCAAAATTAGGGCTGTTTAAGTTTAGGGCCTAAAAAAAGTTGTATTCAGTCTGTATTTGCTTCAACATTATCAATTGAGTCATAAGAAATACATAATAGAAGGAAAAAACTGAAAAAGGAAGAAACTGAATATTTCAGCCAACTACAGAATGAAAGTGACAAAACAGCTTTCGAACAAGGAACTCGACGCACTCTCTGTACAATGGGAAATGTTCATCTTCTGAAGTTTTTTTTTTATCTGAAGATAAAATTAGGCTCAATAATTTATCAATACTAGCGTAACACATCGCAATACCGGGGAATTGTTCTTCACAAAGTAAAAGAAAAGAAACTGTCAAAATGTCTCCTCTGTTATGAAATTATTTATCTCCTAAACCTCTTGGGGGGGATAGAGGGGGGAAAGAGTGTTTCTAAAACTCCATGGAAATATCTTATTAGACCAAGTCACTGCAAGTGCTCATTGTCAAGCTCACAACACTGTCATTAGTTTTGTTCTGGGGACCAGTGCATGGCGGTCATTTCTGCGTAAAATGAGGTGCTGAAGTAGAAAGAGCAAAGAAAGAAAAGTGTCTTTTCTTTCTACCTTTTTTCTTCCAAAGATGAAAGTCAAGATGAGGAATAAAAAAGATGTCAGATGAGATACATGATTTTACATGTGCTGTTCTGACTGAAAGCTGGAAGTGTCTTCCATTGGAGGGGAAGAGACAGTGGGGTTGGTGATGCCTTGCCAGCACCTCAGAGCTGCCATGTAATGCTGCACGCACAACTGACCTGTTAAGAGCTGATCATTATTTGGCTAAATCAAAGACTTCCTTTAATGACCATGTCAGCGACTTCTATTGGATTATTTTTTTCCTAAGAAAATCCTTTTAACTTTGGATCATCATCTTAAGGATGGTCTTAAATGTTTGAAAACATTAAAAAAATCTTAAAAACTTAAAAACTGTGTGTTACGCAGTGCCTATGGTCACCACTAAAAATTAAAATTGTATGAACGGGTGGCAGATAAGTACACTACGAAGCACAATAGGCTTGAAAATCTCAATTTAAGTGAGACACAGACTGTGTGAGCTCCTATTATTCTGTTTGTAAAGGGAACTATTTCTAATGAAGAATGTTTCTGTTAAGAAATAAAAACTAACAGTAAATACATAAAACAAAATATATAATACAAAACCTGACACTTGTTATTGAAATACAACAAACACACAGCTGCTCTACCTGAGAGTATAGAGAGACTTTCTTTGTAACAACATGTACATGAGAATAAGGCATTTTAAAAACTCTTCCACAGCAGAAATATATTAATATCAAGTACCACGTAGAGTAGTTACTATAAGGCATAATTTCATGCTTAACTCAAGAAAATAGTAAAAAGTAACAGAATTCCTTAATGGAATTAGACAGCTCTAGTGCTCTGAACCCACACTTGGGCAGCTGTCACTACCAAATGCAATAGTAATGCTGGAACCATTTTGTTAAGGCATTGTCAGAGGGGTAAAGGCAAAAATCAGAATCTGCAGGAGACAAGGAAAAAAAAAATCTGTGGAATTCTAGCTATGAGGAAAAGGTGAAGAAGGCGGTGGGCTGGAGGGTTGCCTATAAGGAGCCAATTAACTGTAAATAAATTATCTTTCTTGTATTCATCTAAATATGACTTTGTACCTTTTTGCTACTAAATGAGAAAGAGTTCAAGCAAGAAAACTTTTCAATTTATTTCTTAATAAAAGAAAAATGCACCAACAGTCATCCAAAATTTTTCAAAGTCCAGATGAAAAGAACATCAGGAAGTTTATTAAAAAATAGACAACTTCAGGTTTGATCCAAGATGATGCATTAGAAATGGTAAAGCAGACAGGGTATAATCCTCTACCAAAACACCATAATTCTATAATTCTTTTAAAAGGAGGAAAGGTTAAAGCTTTTTTTTTTCCCCCCTTTTTAAAGGTAATTATAATTTCTGTGAGGTATGTAGAAAGTATATTTGACTTTTAGTCACTTGCTGCAGTTCAAGGCATTACACCCTCCTAGTAGCTTATCTTCATAACACGCACACCTTTCTTGATTCCCATTCTGACTACCTGTAGATATTATCAACCCCATTCTATACTCTCCCCATTTTTTCTCCTTTATGTTCTGATGTCCCTCTCTCTTCTCATTTTTCCATTGGCTTCCTCCAGTTGTGAAGGACTTGCTTACTTATATCAATGGTTCCTCTACCCTACAATCCCACCAACAGCTCTCAATCAAACAAGCCTATCTTCTAAATGCGTCACCATTTTAAATATTTCTGTATGAACCAAGATGCAAAATATTATAATACCTAAGTATTTTCCCCAGTAGTTTATAACTATGAAGTACAGCAATGAACTCTGTACTCAATATCCATTGTGAAATTGAATTACTCAATCAAAAACGTTGAATTTCTTCATTACCCTTCTTCCCTTAGCCCCATGTTCCCTAACTATGGACAATGGAATTTTAAATGAAGATCTATTTAGAGCCAATGCAGTACTTTCACTGCAAGTAAAAACACCTCAGTGATACTCTTTTCTGTGGGAAATGGAATTAAAGAGGCTTGGAATAAGGATGCAGAAAGGCAAAACTCATCAACACAGCCATAGTTTGCTTTCTAAAAATTGCTTTGTTTTAATCTAAACAAGTCAATTTAATTTAAATTAAGTGAATTTAATTTAAGCCAGTCACTTTGCCCTTTTTGCTTTTTTTTTTTTTTTTTTAAAATTTCTGTTTTCTACTCTGTTCCTTCCTATGAACTGGGATAAATTACCAATACATGGTAATAAAATTAATATACATCATTTTCTGTTAAAAAAATCAAAACTACGCTACCTTGCTAGCTCTAATCTGTGAAAATATACATGGTATTTTATTTATAGATGAAGAAATATCACTGAAAGCTATCATTACTCTGGTTTTGCCCAGTAGCGACCCACTGTCATATAAAAAAACACCAGAAATAAGGCAGTGCATTTCACATGACCCTTTACAGGAGACAACAGTCTTAAGTGCAATACGCACTGTTCAACGTTATTAGAATATTAAAAGATAGTTAAAATATATAGCTGTACTCATTGGGTATTTATATTACTGTTCACAGAAGTATGCAAACATGGGTTTGTATTTAGTTACAAACAAACATGTTAGCATACGCAAATGCTGTTTAAAATAGATCAATCAGCATAAATTACATTAGAACAATAGTTTTATCTACTGGATCAACACAATTCTTAATTCAGAGTACTGATACAAGACATTAGAAATAATCTATGTATTGTTCATTGGAAATATGTTTTAATAAAGGGATTGCTTTCATCCATTCAATCTAACACATAATGCATTCATTTGTAAATAAAAATACTTACATTCATAGGAAAAGTTGTATAAAATGGTTACATTTCTGTTCATTTTGTTAATTTGAAGTGGGTTTACCTAAAATTAAAGACCTTAAAATGAGCAGTTCTGGTAGCACTCCCGAGTCTCTGCAATACAATCACAACGTTACACAGGCTGACCTCAGCGGAACAACATCTATCAACAAACAAATGTTTTAGTGAATCGTATTTCATTGAATAATGCCTGTAAATGTGACTCCAGTAAAGCTCCAATATCTTGCACACAACCAGAAATGCAAAGAGACATTTTCAAAAGCCAGGGCAAATACTATGGATGACTTTCCCCGGCTTTCACCAGGCACTGCCATTAGAGTGCTTTAACTTCCATTAAGTTGTCACTTCCCTGTGCTGCCAACTTTTCAAGGGGGACAATTCGTTCTGACAGAACCACGGCCTGTCACATACACTAACAGTTCAGTAGAAATGAACAGGAAAACCCTCAAAACTAACGGACTTAGTGGAGATTGGAGCTGGCATATATATTGCTTATATGTACAGAGCTGGGTAATTAATAATCTCTAACGTCCACCCGAAGTTCCTCATATTTTTTTTTGTGGAATTTACTTCAAGGCATAGAAATGTAAACTACCTGAAGGTGTTCCTTCATTGTTTTCTGAACGTTTCAATTGTTTAATTAGCCTTTATTGCTCAGGACTATTTTGTTACCACATCTGATTCACACATTTTTAAATCTCAAGAATTGCCATACGGCCCCAGAGGAAGGACTCATCCATCTAGCCCAGAGTTCTGAACAGTAGCAAGCACTTCAAGAACGTAAGTAACACAGGGGAAACACAGCGTCTGCCCTCAAAATGCGCTCCTATTTTCCTGCAGTCAGTAGCTTCTGAGCCTCCCTGAGCTGGAGCCTGGACACAGACAGCTGTTCATAACAGTCATAGCTTGTTCCATGTCACACTAACCTAACTAATCTGTGAGGTTCACATTTATGGTCTATGTGAAAAACAGTACTTGAGTTTTCTATTTTGACTGACAACATCCCTGGGTGTTAATTTCTGTGCAGTGAAAATACTTCCACTCCTGAGAAACATTCTTGATTGTATACATCATAGCTTCATTAGTCAAAATCAAGAGTCCTAACCTATTGAAGCTTTCATCCAATCAAAGCTGATTTTTTCTTGTCACCTTCTGTCTCAGTATGTTCTCTGCATCTACCTACTGGACATATGGTGGCTAGAAATAAATATATGCATGTACCAAGACTTAAGCATTAAAATTCCCACAACATTCAAGTTCCTGATTACAGAAATGATCACCAGTCTTCAACATGTTCATTGTATTTTTAAGTTATAGTGAGAAGACTATTTATATTAAATATGAGTTATTATTTATATTTTATCCTCAGGGAGTTTCGACAAAGAAACTTCATACAATCTGGTGACAAACAAATTAAATGAAACTTGTCATTTAACTAATACTCTGTCTTCACAAAGACAGAAAAATGAAGCATTAAAGAGTAGATGGTTTTCTAGAATACAAGTCAGAGAGATAATTATACACAGAATTCCCACAAAAATCAAGTATTTTTCTTTAACTTGAAGCAGACTCCTGTCCTATTCCTCTCAGCCTCATAGCCCACACTCGTCTTGTTTGCTGAGACTCGTTCGGTCACCGCTGCGTTTTACAGACCTTCCAGAAGTTACTCTAGACCAAGGTAGCAGGGCCATTGCACATACATAGAGTGGCAGAGAGAAAGTACACGATTTCAAGAAAATATATAATCATTCAGAAACTTGGGAAGGAAAGACCAGTCAGTTACTGATAGCAAGAGCCAGAGCTGTGATGGAACTACGGCCAGCTGGCTGAGGCCAACAGCCATCAGATCAGCTGAGAACAGCCAGAGAGTCTCAGACACCACCACAACAGAAACGCTTGGCCCATTAGCAAGGACAGAACTGATTGCATTAAATGCTTTGAAGGACACGAGCAGACGTACAGTTATTAAAGGGAAGAGAATGAAATAAGTTAGATGGTAGAATAGAGAGTTCACAAACTTACGGGGGATTACGATGAAAACTAGGGACAGGAAAAGATTTAAATGTAATAGGGATGCAAGAAGAATAAGCAAGAATGATTAGAGATAAGTTTATCTAATATATGAGAATGATTAGATATAGGTATATAAATATGAAAGAAAAGATGAAAACAAAATAAGAGGTGCAGAGTTGAAGTTCTAAAACTATGAGCAATGGGAAAAAAAATCACAATATTGGTTTTACATTTGAGATGGGGCAGTCAGTCCATTTAATGAGGAAACTAAACAAAGAGAAATGAATGCAATAAAAACATTTAGAGATGCATCTTCATTACTAGATGAGTGATTAGATAGTAGAAATTCAGTCTTGCAGCAGAAGACTCAAGATTAACTACAGACTGGGGAGCGGTGTAATATTTTCCTATTAGTTATTTTATTTCCTGAACAAATAAATTCAAAACTTCAAAGTTTATTTCTAAGTCTTGTGACATCTGACTTATCTTTTCTATAATTATATCTTTAAATCCTCCCTTCAGAAATAGTGGTTAACTAACCACTGAACAATACAATTTCTTAACATATAGTAGGGGGACTTCATCACAATTAAAGTAATTTTCTTCTACTTGTGTCTGCCTCTGAATATTCTTAGTTGTACAGCTACTGAGATCTTCTGGTATTACCTTCATTTCCCTTCCTAACTACACTTTTGGTATATTTTACGATTTATTTAAAATGTTTCCTTTAGTCAAATTAATGCATTCAAGGTTAACAAAGAAGTCATACATCACAATTCTTGGCAATTTTTTTTGTGCGCATCATGAAGTGATAAGCTATATCTGACTAATCATAATATGTGGGCTGAAGTAAAACATTATGAAATGATAGTGATCAAAATTTAAATAGTTTAGAATGGACATTTGCTTACAAAAGACTTTTTGTAGCTGATGTCATTGAAAAGTCAAGGTTACGTTTGTTATTCCATACGTATGTGACCAAGGACTTCCTAGGTAAATAGTGCAGGCTTGAAATCAGTATCCATTATTTTTCCCCTAAGAAACAGCCCTTAAAAATTTGGATTTGTTTTGAAAACTTTCCATCTTACTACGAATGTTCTTAGGACAATTCTCTTTAAGAAACCTTTTTTTTTTTTTTTTTTTTGAAGAGTTTTGACCTGAACCGCTATGAAGTTCCTGCACATATGTTTCAAGAAGAACAGAATGCTTCACATAAATCACAGAATAACCTCATAATCTGTTTTCTTCCATATTATTTTTAATATTAGGATTTCTGGGACAGGTGGGAAAAAAAAAAATCAGGGCTGAGTGATGTCTTCTATTGCCAGATGGTTGGGCTATTCAGAACCTGAGTCAGAGAACAATTAGTCAAGTTTTCATTACGAGTAAACAGCATGTATAGAAATATCCAGTGGAGAAGCTGAATTTTGACAAACTTGGTGTAGTACCAAGCAAACCATTTCTCTTTTTTTTTTTTCCATATTTGTTCTGAAGTGCTTTTTAACTTCTTCAATGTGTCTGTTTTCAGCTATACTGAAAACAACTATTATTAACAAGCACCATTTTCATTCTCTGACAACCCCCCCTCCCCCAAAGAAATTAACTAAGCTCATCAGCTACCCTTAGTTGGCAATGTTTATCCAACATCCTTTCAGAGTTATTCAGCTCTATCTCGCAGCTCATTAAAAGGATCTCTATTTATTTGCTGTGTGTTACAGTTCTTAACTTCGGCACAACACACAAAAAGGAAGCCAATTTTACTTTTCCCTGTGGTGTTAATTGGTGGAGCATGCTGCCTGCCTCTTCAGTAATTATGTCAACGTGTATGAAACTTTCATTTTAATGGCAGTATATTAGCAAAGCTTTGGAATGAGATTGACAGAAACCCAGAAAATTTTGCATACAACAATTAGATAAAGAAGGCTACTAATCGTCAGAATATGGAATTTATTTCCAAATATCAGCTCTTTCCCTCCGTGTCCCTTTCAGATACCACCTAAAGCAAGTACTTGCTGAAATAAACAAGATACCATTGTTGCTGAAACTAAATCAACCTCTATAGAGCGCTCAGATAACAGACCTGGCAACTCCATAACTTCACAGCGTAATACGCAATAACAAGGGGAAGGCCTTCAGTCCAGCCAACGCAGTTTTACACCTAAGATCATTTCGAGATTGTTTCCAATCTCATCCCAACAACAGCACAGAAATCACTCAGTGCTGGCTAACCCACTGACCACTGTTTTTGTCTCTAATCTACCACAATAGTCACTAAGGACGTGAAGCTCCAGTTGCCTTCTGCCTGTTTCTCTTTACTAATTACAAAGTTTGGTAGAAGAGTGACACCTAGCTTTTGTCCCTCCTTTATTTATATTCTTCATGTGTATGCGTTGTACTATTGCAAGCTGAAGGGATGCACAACCTCCCCCTCCCCCACAAAAAAAAAGGCTTCCTTTCTGGGGAGGAAAAAAAAATACTACCAAAAGAAAGCGTATTTTAAGTGATTTTGACTTAGTTCATTCCACTAGAGTGTTTGCATCTACAGTGTACAATTTTACAATATATAGTGAGCATGTAATTCTTCCTAGGAAAATCGAGCAATGTTTATGAAGAGCTTCTTGATGTGAAGAGGTCAAAACACTACATTATGAATTTTAATAAAAGCACCACTTAATACCAAGCAGAACTAATTTAAAGATGTTTACCTTTAAAAAGGAAGAAAATAGAAATACAAATAGAAAATGAGGGTAGACAAGACACAGGTGCTGAGACCTCTTCTGAGCGCTAAAAAGGTTTGCATTGCCAGTACCTCTACTTGAAAGAAACAAACAACTCCAGAACAGTAAAACTGTGAACCAAACACCACAACTGTAGCTCAATAGAAGCATCCACTACTTCTCGCAAACTACTGAGTCTCTACGTTTCAATCTCATTCCTTCTTAATGTCTCTGATTCCTATAAACAGCATGGGTTGTCCTTAAACAAGTTCTTCGTAGCAAGATCAAGCAATAAAAAGAGAAAAATGTATTCAAAAAGGGTTCCTACAGCACATCTAAAACAACAAAGAAATTAATCTGCATGTTTAAAGCACTTATCCTTAAAATGATTCCAAGCAGGACAACAGCAAGGACAGGCGGAAAAGGAGCACGCACCTTATGGTGAGTTCACCAATCTTGAATGTCTGTTCCCTGTTAAATCCTCATTCCACCTGTGACAAAAGCTTCACAGCTCTCAGACAACCAACAGTCCCCTGAGACAGGGAAGGAAGAACTGCAGGTGCCAAATTCTCCTCCCTGTTTAACTCTGAATCCTGATAGGCTACTGAGTCTGAGAACATCTCTCTTTGGCACTTTGGTTTCTACATTCCTTCTGTTTTATTTGGATGTCAATTCCCTGAGGCTACAAGTTTGCTCATACAGACTGCATCTATCTGTACATAGATACCATGGCCACAGTGTGAATTTCGATTCTGAAAAAGACTTGATCATAAAGACAATTCATATTTCCTTTTATATTTTGCTGTATGAATGAATTTGAAGGATTGTTTTGGTCTTACATGCACTGGAATACATGCTTGTGGACATTAACTATGCTACTGGAAAAAAAGACATATAGAGCTATGTAGGAATAGGTGTGTTGTTTTGAGGTTGGTCTTTGTTTTTTAGGATGGTTTTGTTTTATTTAGTTGGGATAAAACATGAGGGAAAGAAGTGTAATTCTGTAGAACAGGGAAGGGTAGAAATGCAGCAACTGCGTGAGAATACTTACGTGCCAGCTGCTGAACATAAAACATTCTTCACTGAAGTATAAAATCTGACAGGAAAGTGTAGCTGCTGACAAAGAACATTTTATCTCTGTGACAAAGAATAATTTATCCATATGGAAGAGAAAAAATTATCCATCAGCTGCCTTTGGTATATTATCCTTCAGTTTTGATGAATTCTAGATGATATGACCATAAATCTATTTTTTAAAGGGTTTCCCTTCTTTTCTTCACACATGCCTTCTATTGGATGTGTAATTCTTACCAAACTTTCATGCAGTAATTTTAACTCTTTCAAATTAACAAAAATAGTGATATTTCAGACAACTTTTACAGTCTTATTTCTTAATCCAAGCCCTTATTATTCCACTGCAGCAGTACCACAAAAACTGCACAGAACATTCAAAGGGAAAAGCTAACATGAAATGACACAAGTGCTACATGAAGTCAACTATTTTTAAGGAGTAACAGTAGCAAGAGCCCCAGATTAAGACCTGTTTTCAAAACTTGATGCTAAAATAACATCGCTGCTGCCAGCTACCGCAGTTCTGTAGGAGCAATGCAATCTGAGAAGGGTGTCAGTTTTTCCAGAGTATTTCCTTTACACCTCACTCTTGTTTCAGTTACAGAACGCTGCTATGTTCAATTGCCTTCTTAAACTCCAGGTTTAATTCCTGGCTCTTTGCCTAACTACATCCTGACTAATAATGTAGAAAGTGTTTTCCTGACACATCATTGTCAGAGCTTTTGCAAAGTGACTGGAAGCAAGAAATAGTACGAGTTGAATACACTTTAGTATAGGTTTAATGGCACTACGAGCAAAGAAACATGGTGTTTATGAACATCTTTGCAGCCTAAGAGAAAAGATTACAACCAGACAGAAAGAAAAGAAGAACTGACTGCAGACAAAGTTTTTGGGCTCAAAGGAGTAAGTAGATCTGTCTAGCAGTGAATAATCCGTTAAGTAAAAGGAAGAATATAAGGACTAAAGAGCAAGAGACTAACTAGGGGCCTTGAATTCATGCAAGAAGAGAAGAGGGGTGATTCTGAGAGGACAGATGCGAAGAATTGAACTCAGGAATAAATTTGAGGTCAAGAATTTATGAGTATGGGAGAAGTCAGTTAAAACACGATGCAAAAGGGGAAAAAAGAACAGAAGACATCGAGAGTGGGGAGTCAGTGGTGCTGGGAGAGTCATAACCATGAGGAGAGATGGAGAGATCAAATAGTGAAGAAGGGGAACCAGAGAATAAGTATAAATACATGACTTTTTTTTTTTTTCTGTTAGGTTATATTATTTTGCGTATACAAACATAAATTTGTGTGTTTCTCAGTACATTTCTTAGCATGTTTCTGAGAATGAAACGAGAATTTACTTGAGTACAGAAGGACATACATGAAATTTATGTATTCATAGAATGAATATATTGTGTTTTTGGAGCATCCTGTAGATCCGTAGGAAATTCTTTACACATTTCCAGAAAAGAAAATGCTACATTGTCTGGTCTCCACTCAATCACAGATAAGAAACACTTATTAGACACTTCTGACATTTCTGCAAATTATATCGTTTCTACTCAGTAATGGACTAATAGCCCTGTTAAAATTTAAATTTTATTACGCTTAAAAATTAATACTACGATTAAATTTTCTAACTGTTGCTGTTGTGTCAGCTCAAAAGGACATCTGATTCTTCATACAAGAAGAAACTCGTGTGAGGGGAATAAGAAATAGAACTGGGACCACCAGGACTTATCTGGTCAATTCCCTTTACCAGTCAAAGCAACAAAACAAAAGGAAACCCTGCTTGCATTGTCTTATTTTTTCTGGCAAGGAAAGAATATATTTACAGTGTACTTATGGACTGTACACACTTCATTTTTTGCTGATGCTATGACTACAGTGCTTCCACGTATATGAATGTGCCTATGAAAAGGACTATGAAAAGTACAAGAGCTCTACACATTGCACATGATTCCAGCACATTGCAAAGAACGTTAGACAGATTTGTGTGTCCTAATGATTGTAAATTAGTACTTTAGTATCATTCTTCTAAAATAGTACATGAAGTAATACCAACATGATAACACCACTTGTATTACCAGAGAATTTGCAGTAACAGCATTGAGCCCTGATCTCTGATGACCAGAACCAGCTACTGCTCTCCACTCTGCTCTGTCTCCACATACTACTATCTCTGCTCCTCTCACACACTTCTTAGAGTTCAGATAGCATCACTTGCACATCTTCTCCCCCACAGCAGTACTAAGTGCAGCAGAGCACTCCCTCCTTCCAGCAACCACCACCAAGAAGCTGGACTAAAACCAGCCTGCAGTGCTTTTGTCGCTAGAGGCTTTGAAAGCATAGCGGGCGAGGGAAGGAGTTGAAGCAAAGTGTGGATTTGGAGAGAAGAGAACAGGAGTTGCTCCTGGGAAATAATTCTGTATTACAGAAAGGATGCCAAGGAGAAACAGCATCCTTCCACCCTCCTGCACTTTTCAGAGCACAAACTGGGCTCTGAGAACTGGGTGCCCAGCCTATTCTCAGTATGAGAATAATCAGAGTCACCATCAGCTGTGGCACTGTACAGACTGGAAAGGATTCCAAGTTAGTTCTCACACACCGTGTTGGCAAGAAGTGGTCTGAAATCAAACTCAGCACATAGCTGCAGATCCAGTCACAAGGCTGAGTGAAAGCAAAGCCACAGCGTTATACATTCAGTCATTCAGACCAGTGTCATTCACGTACAAGCGCCTAAGCTATTCTCCTTCCTACACAGATATGAAAAGGTTTAAACAGTGATACATATTCCATTCAACACATGTGAAAGAAAAACAGTACGTGGACATCAACACTATTAAATGAGTCTTACTCTAACATATTTGACTTACTGTGCTGAGATCAGACGTGGTGAGAGCACCTTTCTCTCTCTCGTTACATCCACTCTCATTTGCTTTCCAAATGATGTCTTCGTTGGCAAGTAACTGGGATGTACCTGGCACTACCTGTTAAGCCCCTGCAGTTCTAAATCCCTAGAGCAATACCCTGTATTTGGACATAAATGCACTCGCTAGAAGTTGTGCTTCTTTGTACTGTGCCACATCCCTTCTTCAGCTGTGATTGTAAGATTTTATTTTCAACTTGTCTTAAAAGAGAATGAAGTGCTCTGGATTTTGAGAAAGAGCCAACAGGAAGTGCCAAACAAATAAAGACTGTCTGCAAATGTGCTCTGGGGACTGAACAGTTCACACCTATGACACTGACTCTGCTCCCAAGTTAATATTCTGATTCAGTTTCGAAAAACTTGTATATCATTTTCTTGCTTCAACTATTACTTATGAATTAATACATCCTATTAAATGACCAGACCTCTAAATAAGCTTCTTACCTTTTTCTTAGTTTCAAAATTGAAAGAAAGAGATGTAATACAGCAAATAATTGACAATGTATTTGAAAAGAGATTGCTTTGAGTTACTTTTATTTATTTCAAAATGAGTTTACCAGTAGACAAAATAAAACAAGGATATCAAGCACAAGGAAAGCACTTTTCATTTCAAGAGCACTTAACTGTCATTACTGTCCTCAATCTGAGTTAGCTGGATAAGCAAATAATAGAGCAATAAAACTGTGATCTAGACAGATGATTCTCTCTCCTCAATGCCTCTCTACCCCAGCTTCCAAGATAAGCTATACCTACAACTGTGAACTTTTTACAGATGTTCAGCAAGGGAGACTTCACTGCCTTTCTGAACAACAGTCTCAAGTTCCCAATTGTTCTTTCATTAGAGCTTTTCCTGCTGCTGACCCTAAACTGACATCAAAGCAAATGATTGCATCACAAATACAATGAAAAAGTTATTTTTTTTAATTGCAGCTGCTTTTTTGTGTATATCAAGACATACATATCAAGCCTTTATTCAGGTTTCTCTTTCCCAGCTCTTCCCTATATGCCCTATTTTCCAGAGCTCTTCTGCTTCAATACTCCTCTCCTCAGTACTTCTACTGTCAAAGTCACATTTTTCTTGAAGCAGTGTTCCCAGAACACTGCCTTGCAGCTGAAACTTTACAAATGCCAATTCTTTCAAGAGCATTATTTCAGAGGCCTTAGTTGTTGTCCTAAAACAGCATTTTGCAAAGTCTTTCCCAAAACATTCATTCACCTTGACAGAAAGCTATTTACAGCTACTCCTTGGGTATGATATTCTGTGAAGCTTTTTGGTTGTTTTGTTTGTTTGATTTTATTTTAAACAAGATATCTTTTATCCATCTGCAATAGATTTACCTAAGCTATATTTCCCGAGAATGAATGCTGCACTTGCTCATTGGACCTTGCAAAGCAGAAACTTGCAACTGAAATTCTGCTACACTGACTTCTAAAGGCATACCTAAGGTCACTGCGCCAAATCCAAACCAGATTTGAAATGATCCAAAATGGAATTCAGAACAGTGGAATGCTGTACTTCACCTACTATGCCCTCCTATTACAATAGGGAAAAGAACTTCACCTGTACCTGCAAAAACTAGTTATATGCATCTTTCATAGCACGCTTCAAAATGAGACTCGGTGAATAGCAGGGGGGAGCATGAGACTGTGCCTATCCCACCAAGTTCATTTTCACTCCATAAGCATTTTGGCACAATAAAAACTGTCTTCTAATTGCTACTCCCTAAATGACAGCAGTTTTTACAGAAACAAAAACTAAAGTTTTCTTCAAAATATTACCTCACATTGCTCAAGAAAGGAAATCATTGAAGTGTTCTTCAGAAATAAAGTTCACGTGAGAAAAATGCAGAGTACAGCTTACTGGAAAAGCCCATCACCGCAAAATTTCATGTTGCTAACAGCAATACAAGAAGAAAAAACAGTTAGAAATATTAAATACCAATCACAGCTTAAGACAAATTCTGTATTTCTTGACATGTAAATTAGTGTCTTTTTGTATTTTTTCTTATGTCATATATTTGTTTCTTAAGAATCCTCCATCTATCTCCAAGCAGCTTGTTATTGAAAGGCACAGCATGAAGTAGGCTTCTGCATTTCTCATCTTCCCTTCCCAAGCACCTTGTAACTTTTATCAATGTGATGTGGCTACAGGAACACCCCAGTACTAACCTTGTGTAGGGAAGTATTAGGGACAAAGAGAATAAACCAACAAAAGTGAAACTATGAGAAACACGGCTGAGTGACCATGAAGAGGCAAAACTGCATGCAGTTAGAAATGCCTGCCTTCTCCAATGGTGGTTAGGAGTGAACAAGGGGAGTATGGCAAGGCTATTAAAAAAAACACAAAAAACACTGTTTGATTTTTGATAGATACTTCAGTAAATAGATGATAGACATTAAAAAAAACAAAAATAAAAAAGTTGGGAAAAAAATTAAATAGTAATGCTCTCACTGATTAAGCAGATTGTATCACTCTCACGGGGTCACATTAGACACTGTTACCATCTACCCTAAAGCACGTATACATCTGCATGTTATTTCCACAAAGCTTCTGAAAAGAAGGATGAAGAATGAGATTAGAATGAGCCACAGCAGGCTGGACTGGCCCCCAAAGGCCATCAAATTGTGTGAACTATCAGCAAAGCAGTGCAATAGCAAGAAGAAATGAACTACTATTACCTGTCGAGATGATTTCTCCGAACACCCTAAAATGAATTTCCATTTCTTCCTGATAAGCTTATTATTTAAGTTTATAAATACTGACTTGCAAAAATAGTTTTGCTTTTCACCCAATGTATTCTGCTATGCTGAAGTATACTATTAAGTGTTTTCTAAGACATTTTCTTTCTGTCAGAAGCCTTAGAATTCACTTATTGAAAAGCATGCAGGAACTGCAGTGGGCATGTGCTTGTCACTCTCAGCAAATCCTTGTTCTGTGGAAGACATGATTTGAGATCACTTTTGAAGGCTTATCTAAGTGAGGGATAAGACAGCATTCACAGTGCTCCATCTCAAACACAATATGGTCAGTAACAAAGTACGTTAACATATGACTGACAGAGAGATGTTCAATTCCCTGCTTTTTACCTAAGTCATTTCTACCATTTGCCCCTCCAAGCATAAGTTATTTCTTTCTGGTCTTTAAAAATGGGAGAGTCCCATTGTAAAGATGTTTAAGTTCAGCTTTAAATAAAATATCTATTAAATAATTTCTTCACATAAGAAAGCACATTTAGCATATCTGCCACGTAGTATTTTGAAAGGATGAAGTGAAGCAACTTCAGCAGTTCAATGCATTATTAGCAAGCTCATTTTTAACTACACCTCTCTTCCAAGAATACCATTCTATTAGAACAGAACTGTAAATACATAGCATGGTGAATTATCCTGAAAGGAGACAAATTAATATTTACTCCAATTTACTGAATATTTTATTGAGTCCAAAAGGTCCACCCACTTAAAACACTCCATTACAATTTCAGAAAAAGCTTAACAGCCAATGTTCTGATGTCAAGCCACAGCCACCACCATTTTCAAGTGTTACCATGACAACTGGTAGCAACTTAGGGCTGTGCAACACATGGCTCAGCTCCGATGCCCAGCTCACTGCTCATCCCATGCAAAACATTCATTTTCATTAACAGAAAGCCTTAGAGCCTGGAACAGAATTCCAACCAAGTCCCTCAAAATGGGCCCAACAGCTCAGAAGTATCAGAAAGTTCTGTTGTACTGTCTTAGTTGAGCTGTGGCTTCAGCACTGCTTGGCTTTGCAGGCAAACGGAACATAACACAACTATTCCATGAGCAGCCCTTGATTTTTGGGCTTCTTACCAGTGTGTAATCTCTAACCTGCTTTAATTAACATTACAATTACTGTACGTGCGTATTTCATTCATTCCATTTTAGCTATCTTCGCATTTTATCTTCAAGCCATGAAATCTCATTTTAGGTACTGCTCTGAAGGCATCCTTGCATAGCTCATATCCATAGAGGTTTCTAAATACACCTGAATGTACTCCAAACCTGTACCATAGTCAGTAACAGAGTAACTTGCTTCAGAATGTTTTGACTACAGAAAAGTAAAACAGTCAGCTTACAAACTGTATCTTCCAGGAAAAAATAGAAAACAACAACAAAAAAAGAAAAAAGTTGCAGTTAAAAAGTGTTATTCCCTGTCCATCACATGCAAGTGGAAATGACAACATGTAAATGCTCGAATTAGCTTGAACTCCCTATAAATTCTAATAGCATACTACAAACACAAACACATATCTTTTGGTAAATCATAGTGCTACAAATTGTAAATCTCAGCCTATAAGCATCTTACAAACCCTTAGTTCAAGAACAGTTACTCTGAAATTTCCCCCCAGTAAAGCACAGCAACACAATAATTTGGTACAAAGCTTGTTTTGTAAACTCTTCAAATCGAATCTCAAGAAGAAAGTGGAGAAGTTTCTTATAAAATAAGCAATTTCTGGAGATGACCTGTAATACTAGGAAGTCTTGAAAACAGTAACAGTTCGCAAGATGGCTGACAAGTGAGGCGACAATATTTAAACCCTTATGCAAGTGCCACAGAAAGCACCGAGTTCCATTCTGAAAAGGCATCTCTTATGCATTCCACATTATTTTGTCTACTGTCGAGCAATGTCTGATATTATTTTTAACAAATTACCACCCGACTCTTTAAATGACAGAAGAAGAGAACCTTTAAATGCTCCATGATTCCTGAATTATTAGAGATAAAAGGGTACTTTGGTATATTTATTATCATATTGAAGGAAATCATCATCATTGATGTCTGGATTAAGCTCTTATCTTTTTAAAATGCCCCTTTAACGCTGAGGTAAACTTAAAGATGCATTGCTACAGACCTCCAGAAATGAGGTTTTAGTGGTGGTGCTTTTTCTTTTCTTTTCTACTATGTTTTCATATTATTAAGTGTAATTTTACAAATTCACTGTGCAGCACATGAATAAAAGAAAGAAAAAGCAGTACTTAAACGAAAGACATGAGATGTTACATTTCTCAAATGATTTCTTACTTAAATGAAAAATAAGCATATAAAACTCACAAGTGCAAGAAGGAAAATTAACCAAATAGCGTAGATTATTTTACCACACAGAAGAACTGTTGGCAGTTCTACCAATGGTCAGCCCTATAGTTCCATCAATGTAAACACAATAACATTGAATTATCCTTGTCTAGAAGACACGCTAAAAATTACTATATTTTTCAGTTACGCATCATGAGTACGTGACTTGCTTTGCAGACACCATACATTGCCAATATTCTACACTAAGAAGTTACCAACAAAAGTTCATAGATCACATAACCCAGTGAAATGCACAGAACGAAATTCATGGTCGTTTCTCTGTGTTTGTACCAATGAAGACTATGCAACTAGTTTTTACATAACATTCTTAGAAACCCCATGGCAAAGAATGAATTCTTCTGATGCCTTTTCTACGTTACGCCTCTGATTAGTAAATTATGTACTTTCTTAAAATCTTACCAACTAACTAACAGTTAGCTTTCTGCAGTGACCTCACCCACGCTCTCTTGTGGATGTGAAGTCTGCTTTCATTATAGCTTAGTCTTTACCATGCAGATAACCATGTTCATATATGACAGCATTACACATACAGTAAATAACAGTAAACTGGGAGAGATGGTTTAAAAGTAGTTTGTTACCTTCTTTCGCCCAACACATCTTAGTTTGTGAGCTAGGCACAAAATACATTAAATTATAGTAAGAAAAGAACAAAAGTCAAGACAAGAGACTTAGCAGTTCTCTGAATTCCTCTTAGATATTTCTCCCCAGCTATAATGATCCTGCCAATGTCATCCCATCATCCCATACAACAGTCTTCGTGGCTAGGAACAAAGCAGAATGGGCACCTGTTGTAAACCAAAGGCCAAAAGTAACACTTCCTATTTTATGATGTTGGTCCGTGACATCAAAGGCAGACACTGGTGGGATGGCAGTAGAGGTTGAACCTTCCAAACAATATTCCATTAAATTTTTTTGCCCTGTGGCAGATGACAGCAGAGGGGCACTTCGACAGAATGGCATCTGACCCACAAGCACATGTAAAGCAAAGGTGTGGAAGAGTTTCTCCGTACACAAAAAACTGCACCTGTCAACATTCATCAATGCTTACTGAATGTAAATAGAGACCAAAGAGTGGATGCGAGCACAGTGAGGCAGTGGGTGGTGTGTTTCAGCAGTGACAAAAGTGATGTGAAAGACGAGTCACATCACAGGTTTAGTGGGCCTCGTGGTGGTGAGTTGGATTAGATGATCTTACAGGTCTTCTCCAACCTTTATGACTCTGTTTTTACAGAGAGCCACGCATAGCTGTCACACCACAAAATGACTAGTGTCTCAATCAGCTGATCTGTGTAAATTGGTTGATTACAACCAGGGAGTTGTGTACAGAGTTGAATATAAGCTTCAAAGGATTGAAAATGATCGTGGCAGTGTTGGAATATCACAGTATGTGCCAGATGGGTCCTAGGAATGGTCACAGGATCAGAAAGAACATCACATGCAAGTTTATCACAACTTATCAAACAAATATAGGGCTGAAGGTGAAAGTTACTTGAATTGTGTTGTTACCAGTGATGAGATGCGGCGTCACAGCTATGCGAGAGTCAAAACAACAGCCCAGATTTTGTGCTGACTTCTGACTGGGCTAATGAAAGATGGACTGCATGAGCAACATTTTCCTAGCAGTGATGCTGTCTGTCATAGCAGCTGTGAAACAGTGGTCATCTGCACCAGTATAAAACTTGTACAAGTGCAGCACGCAGGATCTCGTGCATCACTGGCAAAAGTACATAGCTAGCGGTAAAAACCATAGCTATGTTGAAAAACAGTATTTTGTAGCTAAGAATTCACTCTGTCAAATTGTGTTGTTCTGCTCTCTGTATCTGTTGTAGTTTCCAGGGAGGCATTTCTTTTGGATCCACTTACATACTATTGGTGCAAGACATCTAATTTGCCTTTCATCAACCATTTATAGAAAAATGAAAAGGGAATTTTGGTTCGGCTTTATATGTAGCTACTACACAGCCAAACAGTATGTTTCAGTTTATGTGTGCAGTATACTCTAATTTGTTAAAATATCAGCTTCAATGGCACACAGAACATAAACTAAACAGCTCCCTGGAGATGGTTAGGATTTGGAAGGGTCTATGAACAATACTAATTTGATGAGTAGGTTTGCAAGTACAGACAGACTACAAACTCAATAGCTACATCCAATTCAAAAAGAACTACCCTATGAAAGTAAACAGAAAGTAAATCAATGCATTTAACAAAAATTAACAAGTGATCTTAAAATTATATACTTCAAAGAGATTCTCAGACAAGGTCTGATTACGTTCCTTTCTTTAGTCAAAGAACTCCACAAAACAGTCTTATTTTGATAAAAATGAAAAAGTTTTTTTCATAAAATTGTGAAAAGCTCAGTAGCACATCCCTAAGCTGACACTTAAAAAGCGAATGAGAAAAATAGGAAGTAAAAGCATTCTTTGCTATGAGGTGAAAACCTCTTATGTGCACTGTTTCATGTTGCGCCACAGTAACAGCTACAATAAGTTTTTGCAGATATATTAGGCAAAGTCAACTCAGATATTATCAAGTTCAGGCTTTGATTTCTCAGCTATTTCTACATGTACGGAGATTCCCAAGTGGGAGACGGTCAAAAAGATCCCAACAGCAGGAGAATTTCTCTGTGAGCCATTCTGTGAAGTTTCTTCACTGATGAAAGAAGTCAGGATCAACACAAGAATGACCAACTTATTTTTCCACAGACCTACCAACAGGTTTTTTTGTTTGTTTGTTTTTTGTTTTTTAAATAGACGGTAAGCCATTTAAGCAGTAAGAAGGCTGCAAGGAAAACTCCTTGGCACCTACAAAATTCTTTCTGATGAGAAAGACGACGCATCAGAAAATCTGCCTGGTAGATCATGCAGAGTCTCCAAATAAGCTCTCCCCTCCCATGGATTTTTTTCTGCAGGAGATGATGATCAGGCCATATGTTACTATGACAGAACCAATATTTCGTAACTGAAACATATATCGCTTCTCTATTAGTATTTACTCAAAATCAGGCAATTTTTAATAAAATGCAAAATGTACTTTAATGTCTACATTCCACAAAATTCATGGCTGAGGCACTGTCCCCAAAAGCATCTCTACATTCAATTACCATTGTAAATACATCTCCTTTTATTATTTTTAGGTTTTAAGAGACAACTAAATACTCTATTTAATAGTTAGCATGCACCCTACCAAAGGGAACACAAACTATAATGATATGCCTAGCTTAAAAGCAAATCTAATCTACTTGCTTATTAAATTTAAATGTGTTTAAGGCTGATACGGTTTAAAAATGATATGTAAAATAACAGCTTCCATGGCTATAAATGTCAAATCTAAAAATTATATGCAATATAACATACAAAATAAATGCTGCTTCATCTTTACATTTCAGTGTGCTCAATTCATTAAATGAGGTATTACAAGCTATGAGAAAATTTTACAACTCCTGAGACGTAATTCGTCACAGTGTATTACAATGCAGCAAGGAAATACTTTAGAGGTTTTGTCATCAATGGATTAAAATTCTTATTAGAAAGAAGATGGGGAGAAGTAGCTTTCTGATGTACCATAACCAAAATGACTCATCACAGCATATATTAAGCACCTACACAATCCTTTTTCATGACAGTTTCCGCATAAAATGTTTTTGTTTCATTTTGTTTTCCCTTCAGAAATAACAAGGAAAAGAAAGAATATATTTTAATGCAGCAAGACTTCATGTAGAGCATCTTGCAGGTCACAAAGCATCCTCCCAAGCCCCAATATTCTCAGCAAGTCTAGGGTTTGTTTTTTTCCTTTCCTTTTGCTTTTTCACAGCAGTCTAAGAGATGGTAATTTGACTTACCGTGTTTTCCAAATATAACATATGACAACAGTTAAACACCAGTGGTTGGAAAGAAACTAAGAACCATGACACCAAGAAGAAGAGTATACGTATGCTGCCCATCCAAGTCACCACCAAAACGCCCCTGAACAGTTTATAGAGAGAGCAGAATAGAACTCCATCATGAAGAAAGCTGTAAATAGTTCTCTATCATGAATCTACGCAACTAATTATTCCAGAAAATATTTGGAAAAGCTAACTTCAGAAAGCTGTTCATTTTAACCCTCTAACCAGATGAAGAGGACATGACACAGATCACCTGAATCAGGCTCTTTCTGAATTGCTTCTTGAAGGTACGTCTCTTTTCCTTGCTGATTATAAAGGGAATATCAGCAGCTAACGTTTTACAAAAATCACTCACACTCCAGCCTTCATCTCTCCAATTGCTTTGTTTCCAAATGAAAGGCCCCTAACAGATGCACTGATTGCAACATTGTTAGCTGCTGGCCCTTCAAATTTATCTTCATCTATTTGAAGTTGAAGGAAGTTATAAAATTGTCATAATCTTGAAGATCGCTGAGAAAAGCCTGCAACGAGTAAATTCCCACTATAAACAAATAAAAACAAGCTACAGTTCAAGCTGTTTGTATAACTCTTAATTAGTTCTCCCAAGCTTTTGTATCTGCTTTCTACTCAAGAGTTCAAAAAGTATTGACTGCAGAATACTATTATCAACATCTAAAATGCTACCATATATTCAGACCTTGCTATTCGTAATTAAAAGGCTGAAAACCATTCAGGCTGAGATCTTTTTGTAAGACAGCAAGAGAACAGCAGTTTTCTTATGCGAACCTTTATAGCTGCTGAAAATGGAAATAAGTTATTTTATTCACCTGTAAAATACAAGTAATATTCATTGTTATGACAAAAAATATTTTAAGTCTCATTAATATTCCTAAAATATGTGCCTGCCTCTTGCCTTATCACTACTCCAACCTAACGATTAAGCATTTGTCTTTCTCTGACATATAATTTTGATATCATGTAACAGAAAAACACACACTGCCCTGTATGTTTTCGAGGTGCAATAAAATCTGGCAATATTTTTGCAGGTCAGTGTCCAGCCATGAATTTCTGCTCTCACAAAACCATCCATATTACCAAGGGAATTATTAGGTGGCTGTATCTTTCCAGGCACTCAGAGCAAGATAACCCTAATCTAGTCTTATCACTTGCACACAAAAGCATTGGATCCAATAGGCTTCCATGTAATCCATCTCTGTCAACCGCATTAAGGAAATTACCTGTCAGAAACATCACGGCCAAGATTCTGTGATTAAATGCTAACTTAGAAGTGCTCAAGGGTATAGTTAAATAAAAAAAAAAAAACCTGCATTAAATTGCTTTCATTTTACTTTTTCTTATGTTAAGTTCATGTCCACAAACATTTGAATATAAGAAATTACATAATTTACAAAGCAACTATTGCATTCTGAAAGGACACAAATTTTCATTTGTTGAAAGATTTAAAATTTGTCATAATTCCATTAAGTGCAGACATTCAGATATTTGCACTTCGGAAACACACACACAAAAAAAACCAACAAAACCAACAAGAAGAACAAAGAAAATACTTTCAAGATCTGTAAAGAACAAAAAAAAAAAAAACCAAAGAGATAAGGTTCATCTTCTCTTCCTCTCTCTCTCCCCCTTCCCCAGCTTTTCCCCTCCATCCCCCAATTTTTTTTCCCCATCCAGGAACAGAAATTGCTAATACTAAGGTATAAAAATACCAAATACTCTCTCTCTCTCTCTCTCTATATATATATATTTTTTTTAATCATGTAAATGCTACACATCAATTTGCATGACTAATGTTACTGCCTTATAGCTCAAACCACTCAGGTCCGGTCCTTGTTATATCAACAACTTAAATATTTTTTTTATCTATCTTTCAACAAAGTTTATAGAACAACCACATAAATGTGTGACTTGAACATAAATAAAATATTAAATGTGAATATATTGGCTCTTTATCAAAGAAAAGACCAGAGCTGTACTCTGTACACAGAAGAGTAATAAGTAATAGAAAAAAAAAATCACAAGCAAAAAACAAAAACAATACAACTGGGCCCACAGTTCTACAGCTCAACAGATTTAAAGATCCATACTGAGGAATCCTATACGCTAAAACATCCTGCTTATTCTAAAGAAATCAAACAATAGTGAAAAAAGACATTGTTAATATTTACTAATACAGTACAAGGGGGACATGGACACATCGGACTGAGTTCAGTGTTGTGAAGACTATGAATGGACTGAAGCGCACCACCTTTGAGGATGGGCTGATAGAGCTAAGACTGACCAGCCTGGGGAACAGGAAGCTAAGGGACGATGTCATCAGCATCCATCAAGACCTGAAGGGAGATGCAAAGAGGACACAGCCAGGCTCCATTCAGCAGTGTCCAGTGCCAGGAGCAGAGGCAGTGGGCACAACCCGGAGCACAGCAGTTCCCTCTGCCCGTCAGGCAGCACTGCTATGCTAGAGCCCTGGCACAGGCTGCCCAGAGGCTGCGGGTCTCCTGCTTGGAGCTCTCCCAAAGCTGTCTGCCCATAGGGCTGGGCCCTGCTCTGCAAGGCTCTGCAGGGGCAGAGGGATCCTGAGGTGCCTCTGACCTCAGTCATCCCGTGACTCTGCGACATGTGAACCCATTTCTCTTACTTATCAAAGTCTCAGCAAATATGAGACCTCCAGTGTATACACTGCTTCCTCCAATCTGCTATCATCCAAAGATCCTGAGAGTGCATCTGTTCCGTTACCCAGGTTGTTATTAAACAGAATTGCCCTCAGTATCAAAACCTGTGACATATGTCCTGTAATGAGACACTAAGTGAACTCTGAACCACTGATCACAGCTACTTAAACCTAGTAGGTAAAGCTATTTTTTCTGTCTACTTATCATTCATTTATCCATTCCGTATTTCACTCGTGCGGCTGTATGAATAGTTGAGTACAATATAAAAAAGGCCTTGATAAAAATCAAGGAAATCAACAATCAACTACTGCTCCCTCCTCTTCCTGATACAGACTTTTTCCTAATGAACCTTCCTCGGGGCAACAGGGTTCAAAAAGGATAGATTTGAAGCATGAACACAAAAGAAAAATTGAATTTCTTCAACCCAGCGAGAATATTTAGTGTTTATTTAACATTACTGGAAGCTTAAAAACTCCAAATTAAAAATTAAACACTACAATGAAAATGTTTCCCTGAAGTGACAAATTGGAGGTAATTTCTTTTTTTTTTTTAACAGATCACTAAATGACAGTCGATAATGCTAGCTGTAATGCTACACTCTTAAAAAAAGTTAATGCATTTGCTCGGCTTGGAGACTGATCATGGAATTTACAACTATTTTTAATCTCAGTTAAAGTACCCAGTAATAGAATTCAAAGTGTGAATCCAAAAAAACCTGAAAATATGTTTTGACAACTTCATTTGTTGTTTTTATAAAGTAGCTATTGAACAAATGCTGCTGATTAAGTCAGGGAATTATTGTTTTCACACAACGTTTACAGCTCAGAATATATCATCAGAAACTGAAATCAGAGAAAACAATTTTGAACCTTGCACATTAATTATGTATAGGATGAAAGAAACAGTCATAAAAAAATAAAAGCGGACCTATGCTCCATGTGGCACTTTTATTAGTTAGTTTATCACCCACCATATGTGCTGACAAGGAAAATTATAATAGTCTACCACTTCTAACTACAAAAGACGACTATGAATTATTATTTATAGTCTTATTAACCAAGTTAGTAAACTCAACATAACTGGGTGGTGATCACAGCGAATCAAACTCTGTGTTCAACAAGCACGTTGAACAAAACAGACCTTTAAGGTGTGGACAAAATACAGTGTAATGGCAAATTTACATTTTAAACTGCATATAACTGGCAGAGATTATACTCCAAGTGAGCTGGATAACTATTTTCTCTTGTTATACCATTGTATAAAGCATGATTCTTTCTTGGACCAATGATCAGATCAATAAGCACAGAAAAGAGACTAACAAAAATATTAAGGAGCCAGTAAAGTAACAGTGATTGTTGTCACCACCCACAGCCATCTGAAAAAATAATTAGAACTCGAGTGACTCAACAAATGCAAAAAAATGGAACAAGCAGCAGAAGTAACAACTCCAGGAGTTCCCTATTCTCATCTATGCACACTGTCTCCACTCGACTATTTTCCCTTCGGTGCTGTGCTGCTACGTCAGACAGAGCTTAAAGCAAAGAGATGGGAGGGTGAAAGTCAGGTTTTCTTTCACCCATTGCCCACCAAGATAACAAAACCAGAGTCACGTGTGGGTTACATGAAAGACATGAATTTAGAGAGAGTTATGATGTAATGTTTTCCATAGATTAAGGTTGAAGCAATTAGACTGTAGCAACTGTTCATGAAAGATGTTACCCCTTTCACTCGTGTTCTAAACTATATGTAAAGCACTGCTTGGTATACACTTGCATTTAGAGCCACTGACTTTAGTATACTTATGCTAAAAAACACCCCACATCTTATTGTTTTTATACCACGCTTACTCATCTTAGTATCCAAAAAACACAGTAGAGAAATAAGTAGTAATGATCAACATCTGTCATTCCTACTCTCCTAGCCATTTTTCACCTTACTCCTCAGTAAAAATTGAGAGTATAAAGGAAGCAAACTTGGGCAAAAACAGTGCAGAGAACCTCTGGGAAATATACTTCCGTAAACCTTACATTGTGCAATACACATGAAAAATAATTCTATCACTAGAACCGTTAAATAACCATATTGGATTTGCAAAACAAGGTGCATTTTCTAATTTCGCTGAGAGCTTTTTAGAAATTAGCATTCACTTTAATATATTTTGCGTAAAATATTACTAAATTTATTTGATATAAAAAGATAATTCCTTTCTGCAAGGTATAAAGTTAAAATGCACTGCATTTTACATGACTCAGTGAACAAACTGACATTCAGAGCTAATGAAATAGCTAAGCACCACTTTCTTAGTCAATTCTGCCACCTAGCTCATCTTGCGAAAGCTAGCCCTGCTACATTCTACTTCTAAAACTCAATTTGGATCATATTTAGAATTTAAATTCACAAATAACCCACCCAGAATGCCTAAATCACTTCATTAAACACAGGTAACATGGCATATTAAAAGGAGGAGTCATTTACACCAGAGGTATTAAAGGAAAGTTGCCGTGCATAGAAAATCTGTCACTTAAATGAACTTTAATTCTGATTGATTCAACATACAGCAAACCATTTTGCTTCATTTAATCCCTTAACCACAGAAAATGATTTTAAATTTTCCAGGGGATTTTAATTTTCTTTTCTTTCACACTTAAAAGAAGTCCTTTATCCCCCATAAACTGAAATGCATAATGCTGTTCCTTAGATGGTAACATTTTCAATTCTTTACCAAATATAAAACCATTCCTCTCCTTGTCAATGACTTCAGAATCTCAGAGGTGCCTTAACACCCCCAATACACAGCACTATTTTAATCACAAGATATCAGATCACTGCTCTGGAAAGCTTTGTGATGATATCTCAGTAACAAATTCACACTATCTACAGAGGTTGCTTTCTCCATGTTCTATGCTCTTGGATTTTTTTTTAATTCTTGATTAACAGCACTGATGCCAAGAAGGTGATCTAGATTACCCGGCCCCAGTTACATGACATGTAAAAACACCACAAGAAGATACACAGTTGTCATCATCCTAGATGCTTTTGTATTTACGTTGCAGTTAGTAAGCAGCATCTTTGCTTGCTGCTAAGCAATGTTAAGTATTTTGCTGGAAAATGCTAAAGAAGCCACAGTGTAGGTGTTTCCTTTAAGAAGCAGATCCAGTACAGGGGTAACCACTTTCTGTTAGCCTTTCCCAGAAATTGCAGGGGTGAATGTAAGGATAGATACCAGCTAGAGGAAAAAAACCTTATCTCTGTGGCATAGCATCAAAACTTTTTGAAATACTACTCATTATTATTATTATTTAGTACTTACGAAAGAGTAATTACACAAAGCCAAGTATTGCTCCTATAATCTCACTTCCCAATCTTTACAATTCTCGAATTAATAAAGTGAACAATTTTTACACAGAAGCAAAACTGCAAAGAAGTTCCTTGGAGAATACTAAAAATTCAAAGTTTAACACATGAAGGCGAGGTAGAAAAAAGGATTTTCTCTTTCTCACTAATAAAGTCACACCCCTCATTTCTACATTGGTAACTTCCATCTCCCTCCACTTGCTTACTCCAACTTGAAGTAAGAAGTTGAGGGACAGCATCCACCTAGGGCAGATAGAACTTTCCTGTGCAAAGTATTCATTATTAAAGCAGAGATCTAAGGAAAAGCAGAATATTTTCTACTCCTTCAGTCATCTTCTCATTTCTGTACATTTTTCCCCTAAAGTTTTTTTTGTTTGTTTGTTTTTCCCCAAGAAAGATTGTTTTAACTGCTCCCTCAACCTTCGCTTCTTTCCAGACAAGTTGACAATAAATCTGAAGACGTAGATCTAAACCTGCTTCATAACTTTCTGAAAATGGTACAGGTAAAGATGGAACAGAAGGAGAGCTGAAAACCTTTGACAGCCCTGTTTTCTTCAGATATCCTTAATAAATGGACCTATGGAAACAGGCTCGTGGAAGTATTAAAAAAAAAAAAAAATCAGCAGCAGTGTTTGCTGGGCACTGCACCGCATTTCAGGCTCCTAACTCATCTGCACTTGGCCTCTGAGCTGACAAATTATTGTTCCCAATTATGCCAGTTAAAGATCTGACTTGTTTTATTTTGAAATCAATCACTCTTCTTTACGTAACGGTAAAGTTGCTCCGTTTTCAGAAAAAAAAGGGCCTTAATATTTTCTACATTTACTTTGTCTGTGCATGTTTTACCTAAGAGGAAGAGTTTCTTAGTTTTGCTTTAGAACCAGAAAGTAACTGCACAGAAAAACATACAGGGTTGTTACATGGATTAAACAGCACAGTGTAGCCGAATAACTATTGCAAATACATAGATAAGTTTATCAGCAGTAAGTCAAATGCTCAACTTGCTGCTGATCAATTTTAGCCTACTGTTTAGGTTACACAGCATGCTTATTCCTCTGTGGCATCAGTAAAAACCAAGCGAAGCAGAATATTTGGCAGGTGTTAAGTCCATTATGTAATAGAAGCACTTTTGGACACTGTTCTCAGTCTTACAAGCTTTCAAAGTAATTACGTACTCTAAACACTATCTTGAAACACTATATAAAAGGAAAAACTAAAGGTTTATTTTATAGCATTTTCTCTGAACATTAATCTCACTATATTGAAACTCCAGTTAGTAGTGATTCAAAGTTTATGTGCAGGTGACTTGTCCAAAGAATTTTCCAAACTGGTTTCAACTATGTAGAAATTTAACAACTCCAATGAATTTCCATGCATAATAGGAAAAAAAAATGGTTAATTACCATGACATAAACAGATATCAGTATGGTACCTGGAATATCACCGGGCCCCTCACTACAAGAAAGACATTGAGGCCCTGGAGCGAGTCCAGAGAAGGGCAATGAAACTGGTGAGGGGTCTGGAGCACAAGTCTTATGAGGAGCGGCTGAGGGAGCTGGGATTGTTCAGTCTGGAGAAGAGAACGCTCAGGGGAGACCTCATCGCACTCTATAACTTGCTGAAGGGAGGTTGTGGTGAAGAGGGGTTTGGCCTCTTTTCCTAGGCAACAAACAGGACCCGGGGAAATGGCTGCAAGTTGTACCAGAGGAGGTTTAGGTTAGACTTAAGAAACAACTTTTTCTCTCAGAGTGGTCAGGCACTGGAATGGCTGCCCAGGGAGGTGGTGGAGTCGCCGTCCCTGGCAGTGTTCAAGAGGTGCCTGGTTGAAGAGCTACAAGATATGGTTTAGTTTGTGGTAGCAATGGTAATGAGAAGACGGTTGGACTGGATGATCTTACAGGTCGTTTCCAACCTTATGATTCTTGGATTCTATGATCAGCGTATCAGATAAAGCAGCATAACAGAAAAGTGACAAAACACCCATAATTTATAGTAAAACTGTATGCACACATATATGCCTAAATACAAATTATGTTCCCCATAATACACATACTATCTGCCTGCCCACTGCAAGGAATAAACAAAGGGAACAATGCTTTACCCTGTCATTTCTGAAAGCTTAAACACGTGCACATAGGAATCTGAGCATGGCTAAAACCAAGCTTCTTGGTAAAACTAAGAAGAAAAGCAAGGCCTCAATGACTGTGAGAGAAGATGGCCATGTAGTCAGTTCAGATGGAAACATCCATCCCAGCTTTCTAACAGGCTTTGAAGAAAACGACTTCTTTCCAGGCAGAGCTGAAAAGCTCAGTTTTCTATCTATGTAGCACATACACCTACATTCTCCTCTCTGTCACTCATTAGATTTTTACCCTCAGTCAAAGAAATGTATCATGATGATATCCCAGCCCTTCCAATCATATTTAGACTGCTTATTTCGCAAAGCTGTACTACTTAGTGAGCTGAAATAACTTAATTCAACCTTGGTATTATTAAATACCCAAACAGGTGGTTGAGATTTTCTAACTTTTTCCTATTTGTTTGCAAAGTAGGACACAACTGCAAGTATAAAAACACAACAAAGCACTAAAAGGTTAGTTCCTACAGCAATTTTGGATTATTTTTTTTTTCTTCAACCTAAACCAAGTATGTATCTACATACAGTAATATTTCTAAAATATATTCCATCTTGATAAACAAATACTGAGTTTTAACATGGGAGTTAATTGTTTTTTTTTAAAGCCTAGAAGTTAGGCATAAAATTGCATAAAAACAGCTTATATGTTAGGATATGGAAAGGATATTACTTTTTTTAAACAACATCTGTAAATTCATGCATTAATGAATACCTGGAGCAAAATCCTCTATTTAGAAAAAAATGTGTTAAGATATCCTCATGAAAACCCCATTTTACATTACGCAGTCTATCCCAACCTTGTCCTTCCAGCTTTCCTCCAACAAAATTGCCTTTCTTCCCTTCAGACTCATTGTATCAATGGTGAACTCTTCCCATACCCTTCAACTGGCTGCAAAACCATTACGCACATTATTTGATATGCAGTCCCATCTATATTCACACAACTATCTCCTTGTATCAAATTTACTATGCTGGCATAAAGGCTTTTAGGGAAAACAGGAGAGCTCAGATCTCTGCAACTCATCTACAGCCAGTCTACACAAACTTTAAGCTACAGTTGCAAGTTCCATGCACATCTGGTGCAATGAACTAATTTTAGTAACACCTCCAGGGAACTCAGGTGAAGAGATGCACCAAAACTTTATTAAGTGCACACAGAAAACAAATATACAAAAAGCCTATCGTTTGACAAAGTCACATCTTTTGATGCAACAAATGAATTTGACAAAAGCCAACCTCCCGCTGAATTACAGATTACTATTGCAAAGCTTATGAAATTAGAATACAATATAAAAGGAATATGAAAAATTCAACTAGAAACAAAACAGTAGTCGGCCCATGCTCAGTTTCCTAAATATTTCATATATTGCAATTTTCAAGGGGAAAAAAAAAGAGGTAAGACTTTACAGAAGGTAAAATCTATAAAGTTTTCATGTGAATATCAGGAAGCGTTTTATGCAGTCAAATCTAGACAATAGCATCAAGCAACCTTACTAATAGCTGCTACCAGCTTCATCTTCAATAATGATATAGCAGAGCCACCATTCCAGACTCTGAGAATAAATGAGTGGAACCACTTGAATTAATTAAAATGGTAATAATTTAAAAAACGCAGAGACAACGATGGTCTGCAAAATCACTTTTCAACCAAAATTCCTCACAAGTGTTATGCGTAATGCAATCTGACTACACGTGAACTTCACTACATTGAATATCACTATATTAAATACTATCTGCTATGAATTTATGCACCTTTTCCATGCTGTTCATCAGGCAAAAATGCCTTTTCCCCAGTTCTGCTAACTATTAAGTAGAGCAGCTCAAATTATTTTTTGAGCTGGACCACAAAATGGAAATTCTCCTGCTACTCTTTTAAACATTATAAATTCTTTATTATACAGAACAAACTTTAAAAAACTAAATGCAATCTTAAAAAATGATCTTAAACACAATATATTTTGAAGTTATTTCTAGCAATAAAAGGAAGCCGCAAGCTGACATTGTGGTTTAACCCAGCAGGTGGCTGAGAACCATACAGTCATTTGTTCACTCCTTCCACCCTCTCAGTGGAAGAAGAATTGGAAAAAAAGAACTCGTGGGTTGAGATAAAGCTTATCCTTCCTATCCAGGAAAGGATAAACATTTTGGCAAATCTCTCTCTGCATATATTAATGTATATAACAAGTGTTACACAAGCAATTGCTCACTGTCCCCCAACCAACACCCAGCTAACCCCCCAAATAGCAGAAGAGGGAGAAATGAACATCCATCCCCATAAAAACTCCTTTCACACCATGTCATATGGTATGGAATATCCCCTCGTCCTCATTCTGCTCCCTCCCAGCTCCTCAGGCCTTTCACTGAAAATGGCCTTGGCTCTGCACAACACCGCTTAGCAGCAACTATAAACATGAGCGTGTTATTAACATTGCTTTTCTCCTAGAACCAAAACCTAGCATCCTACCAGACATTCTGAAGAAAGAAAGAAAAAAAAAATTCACTCAGCAAAAACTAAGACAACTGACTTTGTCTTTTTGCAAAGCTGAGCAATAATCTACAGATAATCTACAGATGGTCAAGTCTCAAATGTAGGGTCCTGAACACTGCCTCAAAATGCACCCAGTACAAATTTGGGTTGTTGGGTAATTGGTTAACCTGTCCTCTCTCAAAATGAATGACAAAAGTAAATGTTCTCCGGTGTTCAAATGAACATTCCTGTAATGCCTTTGTGCATGCCAAAGACTGAAATATTTGCATTTCTATTTTATTTTTTAAGAACTTGGAACTCATGCACCTCAAGGTAATAGCTCAATTTAAAGAGAAGAAAATTAATGTGTATTATGAGATGCAAGGAACAAAAAAGTAATTATTCATCCCAAAGATAGTGAAAACCTAACTCGGATAACATAAGCGTCCCATGAAATAATTTATATGTCTATATTAAATTATAGAATGCACAAATACTGAAATGTGCATTAAGTTCTTTTAATTCTTCCTTAAGGCAAAATGAACAATTATTTCATTCTTGGCAAACAGTTATTGCCACTTTGTCAACAGCTGTATCCATGTTTTAAAAGGCAGGGTGACCTTCTTGATGGCTGAGATAGCATAGAGAAGCCATAACACATATATGCATGCCTTAGGACCACTTTGCTTCCCATGGTTTTTATCACTTTGTACCGGATACATATAGTACTTCACAGTCTCCTTATCTTTGCTTTTAATATTATTAATTACATTGTAATCAGAACTCAAGTAGGCCTTGACTTTCAACAATTGGATGCTTCCTGGCCAAATCTCCAAGAGGCCGGAAGTCTGAGTTTGTTTGTCTCATTAAAAGTCATTAGTTCCTGTTCAAGTGCTATCGGTCACTGTGTAACAGTTAGGACTAAAGTATTTAATCATAGAATGCTTGGAAGGTTGCATAGAATGCATAGAATGGTTGGAAGGGATCTTAAAGATCATCCAGTTCCCAACTCCTACTGTGGGTTGCCAGTCACTAAATTGGGCTGCCTAGAGCCCCATCCAATCTGGCCTCGAAAACTTCCAGGATTGGGTTTTGAGATATAGGTACGAAGCACTAATATACTGAAGTGGATTTTAATTTTCTTTTTTAGTACACGTACAGAAAGGAGGAAATGGATTACACTTCACGTTGTCCTCTACTTGCACTTATGTTTCATGTAGCCTATGCACTCAAACAGCTTTAATGTTGATACCCAGAATTACAGTAACAAAAAGGTCTAACTTTCATTAATAAATCTCCTCTAAAATATCAATTAAATGTAATCTCTTACACTGGAATTCCATTGACACAATAGCATTGAAAGAGCCTAAAAGATGACCCACTTTTTAGACAACTGGTTAAAATATCAGTATTACAGAAGAAAAAGAATTGAGCAGGTTTTAAATGCTAAATGTGTGTGTGTGTGTGTATAAGCATCAGCATGGATATATTCACAATGACTTCTTCTAAGTTGAAATAAATTCTTAAATGTATACATCCTTAATGGAAAAAGGTACTTCAGTGTCAAGATAACAAATTTTCTTATTATCTATCAGCTGCATAACATTAATGGTAACTTATAGAATTCTTGTGACCCAACTCCCATGAATTTCCATCTGACCTCAGTTTGGCACAATCCCTGCCATTTGGATTCATTCAAATTCAATATGATTTTAGCATCCCGAACAAAAATGTAATGTATGAAGACCTTGAAAGAATACTGTCTAGCAGTTTGCATAACATTTCTTTAGATTCCATAGCAACATCATATTATAATGACACTGTGCATGGGATACAGCTTTCTATTAACCCTAAATTTATTTTCAGATTGATATGGTACCTTGTAATACACGTGTTTACAGTGATAGAATTTTTCCTATGAATATATTTAATACTGTCCAGCTTCTGATTTCTGGAGCTCAGTTCCTCTTCAAAGCAAATTGTCACATTGAGTACACGCACAAGGAAAAGCTTTTCAACATAAAGACTACTACTGAGAAGATGATCAGATGAGCTTCCACTCATTAACCTACACTGACAAGAAAACTATTGCCCACGTCATTTCATTTACGTCTCCTTAATGGCACTGAAGCCCCTGAATATTTAGAGAATAATCAACTGTAAGACCAAAAGCAAAGACTTTGCTTGAATATCTGTATTAATACAGTATAGTATCTCTATGCACTAACACACAAATAGCCAAAATAACGTACTCTGTGGTTCTAAAATGAATACTTTTTATTTATGAGCTGTGAGCTAAATGACAACATACCTGTATGCCAACATACCTATAATACACCCATCCTGCTGTCTTTAAAAGGTCAGGATGTCTTGACCCTAAAACAACACGATCACATGGCTAAGTGTTAATATGCGTTTTATTTGGGGGAGATAAATGAATTTCACCAAAATACTAGCAGATTGCATTAGCTGGAAAAACATTCAGTATTCTGAGAGATGATTTTGAAAAGGAAAACAATATAGTTGAATATATTCACACTGTAACTGAATGCACACTGAATGCATTCACATTACAAATGTCTATCTTCTGGTATATTTTTAGGTACACACTTTTTTGTTGTTGAACAGAATTGTTTGCTGTTCAAATAATCTTTCCACAATAATTGGTATTTCAGGTATTTATTAGCACTCATCACCTTAGTTGGAATAAAAACGGATTGCACAGCAGAACCATGAACCTGATTCTGAAACCCAGGTGTATTTTTAACTTGGCCTTAGTCAGATATCATGGCATATAATAGAAACAAACTAGTGTCAGATGTAAAAGCTGCGCGTGTCAGCAATGATTTGATCACCTCACCTTTCTGCCCTAATTCTTTCCTTCCCCTTTCCCAATACTTTACAGCACTGCTTCATCGGTACTTGGGGAAATCACCAACGGGCATTGCCAAGGCGTAATCTGTCACATTATGGGTTATTAAGTAGCATTGTTTTCCACGAGAAGTTCAATAACTTCGTGTTCGAGGTTAATGACTCCTGTTCCTGTGACCAGATCAGATTCTCGTTCTCTTTGTCCTTAACATTCCAGAAGGTAGATTATTTGAAGCAGATTAAATGAGTTTAATTGACAGGATGTGGAATCTGGTTATGTTTGATGGTGTGTACTTCTAATTAAATGCATCATGATTTACCCAAATCTTTCCAGACCAACACAGGAGTGTGATGATGATTTTCAGTAACTCTGAAGATTACATCATTTTAGTTAGTAAGCATTTATGAGCTTGCAAAAAAAAAAAAAAAAAAAAAAAAAGAGGGGGTGTATTTCATGGACAATGTTTATCAGCTAGTAACTTAATTTTAGGTTTACTGACTTGATGTGAGAAATGTGGCAGTAAAGGTTTAATGTTGAAATGCAAAAAGATACACCAGTGTCTCCCTTTTGGATCTGAGGGTTCTCCGTATACGCAATTCATAGTACTAAAAATGCACAGATTTCCTAGACCTCCTAGTGTTTCTTCAAGCGGCCAACCTGCTTTGAGTATAGCCAGCAAAAACTGATAGAGTATACCTTCCAGAAATGTCAAATATAAGGACATAACGTGCAAGAAGTCTCAGTTTGTACCTCATCCAGGATTCTGTCTCCAGAACTGCCTGGCAGTTGGAAAGTTTACTAAAAGAGAAACACATCCACTATATACAACAATAATTTTCTGGTATGTTCTTTTACCTCCACCAAACTAAGTCAAGAAGCTCTGCCTAAATAACCCATGGGGAATTTCTCTTCTGTGTCTCAAATCATAATCATCTACTGGAAAAGATCTTCAAGATCACCAAGTCACATCACTAAATCATGTCCCTTATTGCTATGTCCACATACTTCTTAAACACCTCCAGGGATGTGGACTCCACAACCTCCCCATGAAGCCCATTTCAATGCTTGACTGCTCTCTTAATGAGCAAATTCTTCCTAAAATCCAATCTAAACCTCCCCTGGTGCAACCTGAGACTCTTTCCTCACATTCTATCACTTGTTATCTGAGACAAGAGACCGAGATCCTCTTCACTGAAGCCTCCTTGCAGTTAGGTGAAGAGAGTGGAGAGGAGACCTCAACAAACTAAACAGCCTCAATTCCCTCAGCCATTCCTTCATGTTTTCTTCTCCCTTCCCTAATTTACTTGCTTTTCTCTGCACACACTTGAGCAACTCAATGTCATTCCTGTAGTGACAGGTCTTTAACTGAACATAGTATTCCACGTGTAAACTCACAAGTGCAACATACAACATCACAAGGGAACAATCACGTACCTCATCTTGCTGGCCCCACTACTTTTGATACAGGCCAGGTTGCCACGTGCTCCTTTGTCCACCTGAAGCACACTGCTGTCTCATGTTCAGCCAGCTGGCAACCAGCACCCGTAGGTCAGTTTCTGCCCAGCAACTTTCCAGTCACTCTTTTGCATGAGGTTGTTAAGACTCAAGTGCAGCAGCTAGTGTTTAGCCTTGACGAACATTGTGCAACAGGACTCAGCCCATCAATCCATCCTTTCCAGATCCCTCTGTAGAGTTTTCCAACCCTCAAGCAAAGCGGCAGTCCTGCCTAATTCGGCATTATCTGCAAATATACTGAGGATGTACTCAATTCCCCTCCACTGAGATCACAGATAAAGCTGTGAAACAAAACCAGCCACTCCAGTCTATCCGGTCCTCTCTAGTTAGCCAGGACTGCTGGCAAATTACTGAAAGTGGTTTATGAGAGCACTCCAATTACCAAATTGCTTTTGAATTCCTTTAAGCTTCTGTTGCCTACAAATTTATTTAACAATTAAACTACCTGTTACCTAATTCATTCTGGTGTGTGTGTGTTTTTAATTATTAAAGCTCTCCTATTGTATGGGAGATAAAAATTTTGACCGTATTAGTTGAAAATACAGTTTTTTAATTATTATTTCCTACCTTTCAAAACAAGACATGACCTGCTAAAGAAATGTTACAGTAACAAGCTGAGCTAAGAATATAGCTAACCTATCTAAACTGCTGTTTCGGGATCCAGCAGCTATACCTCAAAATGAATAAGCCCTACCCATATTGTTTAAAGACTATGAGGGCTTCCATCCTCAAGAACAGGCACTTGACCCTGGATTGACATCAGATATTAAGTGATCCTGATCCATCTTTATGTTATAGGGGTTGAACCTCACACGTAAAGGGATAGATGCCCTTTACACATATCAGAATTAAACACAGTTGAAATAGATCATCTCAGGTTTTTTGTGTTTTGAGCTAACAGGTCCAATTATATATTGATCACTGAACATACCTCACTTGCTGATGAGAGACCAAAGTTTAGTATCTCAAGTAAGTAGACAGAAGTAAGAGAATAAATCGGCCGCTACTTCATCACTTCAGTGGCGTGATCACTCTCTTCACCGATTCTGTGCTAACAATATTTAATCTAAATGCAGCACAAGTCACTCAAAGGAATCACATCAGTTACATCACTTCAATTATGCAGTCAAAAAGTACAACTTTTCTCCACATCATTGTATCATGCACACAGTAGCAGCTTCTGACGTGCATCTATATATAAAGCAATAGAACAAAATTAACAGAAAATCATATTTCTCTAGAATTCCTGTTCCTAAGTTTTTCAGCTACTTTCTTACTGCTAGATAGTGAGATTTAATGACTTGTGTATTTCATCTTGCTTCTGGTTAGTTAGCTTTGTGATACCGTTGCATGTATTCACTCAGTGATATCATTGGTTCAGTAACTGACTTACAAGATATTCATAGAATGGCTTAGGTTGGAAGGGACTTCAAAGAACATCTATTTCCAACCCCCTGCAAGTGCCCACTGCAGGCTCACGTTAAGTCTTCCATCTAACAGGATCCGTAAGTTCTTCTCTACAGGGTTACTCTCAAGGAATTACTCTCCCATTCAGCAGACATATCTAGGATTGTCCCAGGCCAAGTGCAACACCTCATATTTGGCTTTGTTGAACCTCATTATGTTTAAACGAGCCCAAGTACAGCTTGTCAAGGACCCTTTGGATGGCATCCCTTCTTTCTGTTGTTTCAACTGCACTACTCAATTCAGCAAAAAACCAAAAAGACCCCGACCAGAAGTAAAAACAAGATTCTTAAACCTCTGTTGATTAAAAAATGAACAAACAAACTGCAGACAGACTCAACATTCAAATACTGCAGATCTTAATTTCAATTCAAAACACAAGACACCATTTTAACCGGGAAAAAGATAATTCTGTAAGGCAAGCATATGAATTGCATACAGTGATGCATTTTCTAGCATTAACAGAAGGTTTTCATTTTTATCTTATTTTTTCATTCTCATTTTCACTTATTTACTCACATGGCTGCTCACTCAAAACTATTAACCACAGAATGTTTGTGAACTATATGTGCTGCTCTATTTTACCATGTTAGAAATGAACATTAATTAGTGGACTGAATATTAATCTTTTTATCTGACAAATAATTAAATCTTAACTCAATATGTGCTACTTACTATATGGTCTAACATATAAGGAACCCGAGAAACATGAATGATGTGGGACAGCTTCTACAGTCCAAAGGGTCGCTGGGAGTACTTTTTCCAGATTTAATAGAGGTAGTTTGAGACACTTCTACCTTCGGTTGTTGGTTAAATCCATTACTGAAGTTTACCAGCCCTATTGTAGGGTTGGGAAGAACTGAACACAACTGGATCTCTGTTGGACCACAGTAACAGCCTAACATATTTAATTCAACATCTATGCTATCTGCTCGAGCTAATATGTGACAGCGTGAATGTTAGTAGCTAACATGTGAGCCTAAGTCCTTTTTTGTCACCTTTAATATTAACTTCTTGCTCCAGGAAGGTGGAAACAGGAGCAATAATCGCTTCTTCCCTGTTTGTTAGCTTGTATTACTGACCAGCCAGCAAACAATACACCTAGTGAAAATCTGAGTTTCGCTTCCCTGTCCTTTTGTCAGTGTAAGACTGAATTTCTGAATATTTCAAAAGAAAAATCAGCAGCAGCTTAAACTAATACAGCACACACGTGTCATTTATTAGCCAGCATTTTCCACAAACTGATGAGAAGTGTTCTTTTTTTAATCTGCTAATTAAAATTCAGCAGTCCGCGCATCATTCAGCAAATTGTTGAGACCTAAACCAGAGGTTACTGGCATCTACTCTGTTACCAATCAGTAAGATAGAAATGATTCATGTTCCTCTAAAATTGATGTAACATATTCAATTCATATCCAAACCCTTGAACGAAGTAAATGAGAACCCAAGCACTATGGAGCCCAAGAGAATTTCTGCTGGTGATTTGGTAGGGAAGACCTGTGCTACTAAAAACAGCTTTTAAAATTATAACTCTGCTTTCTAATTGATAAATAATAATAACGTGTAAATTACCTGGCAATAACTCTGTGGTCTTCAGAAGGTAAGAAAAAATCTCTATCTTAAAAAGACACCTACATCATAATTGACACATTTCCAACGGATTACTTCATTAATTATTCTTTTGTTGCATCTGCAATCATCCTTACATAAAAACACTACACAATAAATGCCATGGTTTTCAATGTTTACCAAGCATTTTTAGCTACCCACTGCATACAAGTCAGTTTTACTGTACCACCTGTAGAATGAACGAGTCAGTTCCTGTGGTTGCTTTGTTTGCATATGAAGGGGTCAATCTGCAAGCAACAAGTTATGTTTAGTACATCTTGTAGGGAAAAAGGAGGAGAACAAATGCATAAACCGTAGCTCGTTACAGAACATGAATTTCTCTAAATTTAGGAACACGCAGGAAGGTTGTGGTTTTTGGACATCAAAATAAGAAGTAAACTGCCAGGAAAATGCTTGATTGCTCTATCATTAGTAGTTTAATATTGCATTAATCTTGATTTGAAATATGCTACCTTTCAAGAGTTGCTCTGAAGAGAATATTTCAGTTGAATGCAGAGGTGTGTCTTCATAAAACACAAAAACACAATAATAGCACTAAATTTAAGTACACACTTAATTGTAATCAACTTCATTGAATATGGGCTTCAGTCTTCTTCCGAAAAAACAAATATATTGATTCTTCAAAGGAAAAATGTTGTGTGGATAGCTAACTACAAAAGACTATGAAAAAAGGTAGTTATGAGAAAAGAGAAATCTGTAAAACAGTACTGATACATTTTCACATATTAATCTAGACTGACCTCTTGAAATGTTTCCTTCCTGTAGGTAGGCAACAACATAAGTTCTTAGATTTGGGGCGGGAAGCCTTTTTAAACAATGAACGAGTTAAAGGTGAAAAAAACTCAGTCCTTTTTTTTTTTTTTGCTAGTTAGTAAGTAACTGAAATTTATTGGAATAACATCTAAAATCATGAAAGGAGTGCATTATACTCATCCTAGACTTCCAGAGTAAATAGCTCTGCAGGCAGTCAATTAAGAAACATTTACATCTGTTAGTCTCTGCAGCGCTAAGGATACACCTTTCATACAAATCACACCCTACTATATGATCTCATGGAGGTTTTGTGAAACTGGAGAGGGCAATGGCCAGAGAAACTTAGAGTTCTTAAGGGTTTCACAACCCATAATTCAACTTAATATTGCAGACTTATGCTAACTTTTACTCCACAAGATGAGATCTTCCCATATAAGTTTACCAAACTCAGAGAGCTTAAATATCTGTTTTGATGCTTCAGAAATAGTTTCATAGAAGCAATTGACATGGAGGAATTACGCCGACAAACATGGAAGAACACCAGCTTTTATCTCAAGGATAAGAGACTGTATTCTGCCTCATCCTTTATCTTCTTTTTTGTTTTAAACTAACAGAACAGTTGAACATAATGGTTTTTTCTCACTGATTTCCATCAGCACCTCAAACACTGCAGAGGATACAATAATTCCCCCCATCCCCAATAATAGATTTCTCTCCAGATTTTACTGGAATAATTTAAACAAAAATCTCAAAGACTGCTTTTATGATCAAAAATTTCAGCAATATTCCTGGAACAAAGTAGTTCAATTAATAACATTAATAATCAATAGGAAAGAGCAGGTGGTAGGTTTGTAAACGTATCTAAAACATCTATGAATGGGATGGAGCCAGCAGTGAAGGCCTCGTTGTAAGCTGCAGGCCAGAAGCATTCCTCAAAGATGCTGCCACTCTTGTTGGTGAACACATTCAACACCACTCACCACCACACAGCTGGCTCCCCAACAGCAGACAAATAAAGATACTGTAATCATACTGTAATAATTTAGAAGTTACTCCCCTCTGAAATTTAATGAAAACTCACTTCTCTCTGAGCACATCATTAGTGCTCAGCCCTTTTTGTAAACACTGTAACAAAGAATTGTACGTATATTCCTATCTTCCTGTCAACTGACTTTAAATAAACTGTAGAGAAGACCAGGCAATTAGCAGCAGCAAACATTCTGGAAAATATTTTGAAACTTCTAGAAGAATTTTACTGGCACATCTCCATGGAACATATCAGGAACTGGCTCTCATCCGTGCTTCTAAGCAAGGAGCTAAACATGTAATAAGTCCAAAAAACTGACTAAAGAAGGATGTCAGCAAAAGAAGTGCAAAACAGTAGGCTTTCTATTGTTAAAGAAAACTCATCTATGAGAAAAGGAGATGGAAATGGGACAAGATGACTGCATTACAGATGTTAATTGTGATCCCGATGTAACCTACTCATGAAATGCTAACAGTGCCCACACAGTGCTCCTCCGCCAAGTACAGCAGACAAGCAGCTGACCTCAGAAAGCACAACTGCATGCACAGATGCATGAAAAGCATCTGATGCACTTTTTACATTTAACATTAATATTAAAAGATCCCCGCCTGCCTGCTGAAGAGATGGACCATGGATAGAAATGTACAAATATTGCCTGGGGTTAAAGGAATTTCACTTGCTAATCACTTCCTCGAAAACATCTTTCCTCTTGAGCAAAACCTCGATACCAAAAATAAGTAACAGTGGAGAAAACCATTACTGTCTGAAGGCAATCCTACCTCATTATCAAATAAACACGAGCTTCCAGACAAAGTTAAGTTTTAAGTACTAGACACAGAAATAGTACTGCTTCACTTTTAAAATTACCAACCAGTAAGCATCAATCATCAACAGCTACTAGTAAAGGAACCTATGTACCCTTCGCCCCCCTGTACGATACTAGGAAAGCTCTTCAGTTCGTGTCAAAGTCTAAAAAAGATTCTGCATCTTTTATTGTGTAGCGTTAAACCAAAGTCTCATGCAAATTTACAAATTAAATTATTTATTCTAAAATGAAAGAACGCATTCCGCTTTAATATTTAGATGAACAGCTAAGCATTTTAGAGTTTGGAGCATTTGTTCGATCTATAATCAGTATTCAACCACAAATGATGAATAAAATTCACTTAGAATGGCACAGCTACTTTGGGAGAACAAACCAGTAACAACAAAACCACTTGCCTATCCTTAAAAGGCAGCCAAAGAAAACATTCTGAATCAGAATCAATTTTTAGGGCTTGTACACAGAAAGTATTGGGAGAAAAAAATACTAAAAAGGATTTAAAAAAAATTAAACTCCTGCAGTTGGCATGGCTGATAACGCAGAATAAAAATACAGCTTTCATTTTCAGTTTTGAAATACCTGTAAAGGGCAACCTAAAACTGAAAAATGGCCTAAGTGCAATGAGGCCTTCCAAATAATTATGTGTTGTTAATTGAAAAATGTTAATCATGTCATATTAGGAGGAAGACAGGGTTAAATTGGTAAAATTTCAATTCACTTAGGCCTTATCTCTTGTTGGAATGAACCAGATGATTAATCCTTAATATTCTTCAGGGATACAGAGAACATCAGCAATTAAATTAACAACTACAAAGTTTATGCTCAGAGATTCAGAAATGAAAGACAGAAACACTTTAATTTTTCACAAGTTGTTACCTTAATTATCTTCTTATTGCTTCTGTCTCTTCTCCCTCATTACAAAAACACACCCCTTAGTATTCATGGATCCCTTTAATTTGCTGTAGCTCAGCAACTGTGTAAGAAATGTCATCTGAGCTGCAGAAGTCATAAATCTTACTTTGTGCATGCTCATTGAAAATAATTTGTTCTGCTGTACCTCGTCCCAGTGTTCAAACCGCAAAGTGCTGACAAATTTTTATTTCCTTACAAACAATCAGTAATGTCCATCAGAATTTTCATGGCAGAAGAGGAAGGTGCCTTTTTAGCACCTAAAATGAACAAGAGTTTGTTTTATAGAAATACAGAAGCAATACAGTTACATAAATCAACCAAATAATTGTCATACAAAGTCCTACCAGTAACAGGAGCACTTGGCATGAGTTCCTTTCAAAACCTAGTTCTGCAGTCCCAAAAGAAAGATATTAATCCCCTTTAAGTGCATCAAATTTAGAGTTAATTTTGCAGATCGTTATTTTCTATCTGTATGGAAGGTGATTAAATTAAATCCACAAAAATCATATACCTACAGTAATATCCTTACAGGCTCATTTTTAAATGAAATTTCTTTGTATGGAGAAAATGAAAGACTTGAGAACGTGCCTAAGAGTCTCTAAATTTAAACTCTCACAAAACAAGCAGAATCTTGTCATCAATACCAGACTGCATAACATATCGAATGATATCAAATGTAATTGCTCTGAAAGTAAACACTCCTACAAGTGGAATGCAAAAAAATCCATGTTTGTGAAACACGGGGACTTGACACTGCTACCACTAGGCACGCTTTCAAAATTACCAAAGTTCTAGAGGAAAATGTCATATCCCTGAAGGGAACCCCTACAACAAATTATTAACAAAGCTCTATCGATCCTCACCCAAACAGCAAGATCTCAATAAATCTCATCCGCACCTTTGTCGAAGCTAAGAAAATACATTACACCCCCCTACTGACCACAATTTTTATTATCGCTGTTGTGTTTGCAGGGCAGTCAATTTTATACAGCATAACAAACTGCCATGCGCTAAAGTGATTTCCTCTATTACTGAGATCCATGTATTAAATTTAGCGAGGCACAATATCAAACTTCAAATACTGCAAGGTATAGAATTGAATGCAGCCAAACCTAATGTTACCAACCTGACAAATACACTGACATATTAAGTAGCAGATCATTTATTCATATTTGGAACCGGTTTTCTTTTTCTAGTCAGCTGCACAATTTTAGATTAGCCACAATATTTCAAAATGTGACTTTACTGTGGAGTCCAAAGGCACTGTGGAATATTTACTTCATATTTTTATTACGCACCGTAGATCACAGAATTACACCTCAACAGCCTGTTACCACATGCAAAAACATGTAAATTAATAAATTTCTTCATATAGCGCAGATTGGAGCCTCAAATATTTCAACTCTTTGGAATCATCAATAAGCATTTCAGATACTTGGTACGGTCAGATAAAACACTTCAATTCACAGACAGAGTTTGATTTTGTGTTCCTGTTCTCCTGATTATTTATTTCCCACCAGTCTAAAACATTCCAAAATAATGGATTTTGTCATTTGCAGATACCACGAGAAATCTAGTAATAATTGAAATGTGCATGTTTGAATGCATGTCATGCCCTCACAGCCTGGGATGATGAACACATAGCCCCCCCCCCCCCCCCCAAAAATAAAAAAAAACAACCAACAAGTCAAAATACTTCTCATTAGCACATAATGAAATATTCCTAAATATAGCTGAAACCAACGTAAACAAAGCTGTCTATAAATCTGAACAAGTATTTCCTAAAACGAAGGAGCATCCAATATATTGCTTAGAGAAATAAGCCAAACGATACACACCTGCAGTAAAAACTGAAGCTACAAAGCTTTGAGACAAGAACAATTTTGCACGGCTATCTATTATTTCAGGGAATGGCAGCTTCCTACATAATGAAAGTAGATCACAAGGCCTTCTCTAATTGACATTGCATCCTGGCAATTCTGATGTTTTTTGCTTTTATCATCTAATTGTGTAGGTATTAAAAGTATAATAGCTGCCATTCAAGACAGCTTACATTGGATCTGTAGACAGAAATATCTCTTTTCTTCTGAATATTCCAGAAAGAATTTTCTCTAGAAACCTCAATCTGTGTGCATTATTCTCATACCTGGGAAAACATTAAATACCATTGTCATGTTTGTGTAACACTGTAGATGTGAAAGAAAAGCTCCAGCTGAAAGACCTTCATCCTCACTTTTTTTTTTTTTTTAGAAGGCTTTTTTTGGGGGGGGGAAGAGGGGGCAGGACGATTAAATTATACAATCTAACCCAATTCTTTAAGAAGGCCCTGAATGTCTGCAGTCTTTTGCTTTAGATATTTCATTTCAGTAGATATTTTCATCTAGACAGCCATGCTAGATACTCTACTGCACAAATCAATCATTCATCTATTTAGTTAGAAACTTAGCATTATCAAATGTCTTATTACTAGATAGCAAAAAAAATATATATATATATATATATATTGCTCCTTGCACGTTGGTGTTGGAAAGCCAAAATTCTGCTGGAGAGACAAATTCAAGACTTGAATTTCTCTAATTTTTTCCTACATCTTCTTCCTTCAATCCTTTGTAAAAACTTACTGGAACACTAGTTGGCCGTAAGCAAATGGTTAAGAAAACAGAATGAATACTGAAAAACAAGCATTAAACATTTAAACTTGGAGTATTGTGCATTCAGAGTTACACCACCAGTGCTTTTGTTGGAAACACTTCCCCTGAAAGATGAAGTGACATAATCTGACACTGAAACATGTCATATATTGCCAGAGGTTTTCCTTGTCACTGAAAAGAGACCAGATATTACTTTGCTAATTGGACTGAAAAGTGATCTTAGCATTCAGATTCCTATGCATTACTGACAACTTGGGCCATGTACATCCATAACACTATAATGGGATGGAAAGTGCCACAACAATAGCAGGGTGGCAAACTCTTTGCAGGAAATGAGAACGAGACCAAATGCAGCAGCCATGGATGTAGAAATGCAGGAAAAGAGCTGCTCACCTTGGACAGCCTCAGGTAAGCAGGGATCTCCAGCAAGAGATCCCCTTCTCCCGACCTGCCAACCCTTAAATGAGGTCTGGGAAGGGGTGGATCCTGGCTCCAGCCCTTTTGGTCATTCAGCTGCATTGCATGCACCTGAGCTCCCCTGAGTTTGCCCTGCCTTCCCACCAGGTGCTCAATCACTGCTTCGGGTCATGACTCAGCACCTCCAGTACAACATCCCTGAATTGACTTCATGGGGGTTTCTTTCTTTTTCAAAATCTCATTTTTAATAGGTGAATCCAATTTATAAGTGATATGCATAACCTGCCTTGTTCCCTTCTCTCAAAAGGAAATCGTACAGTTTAGTTTCCTTACTTGAAAGAAAGATTTCCACATGCTTTCTGAAAATAACTTCAGCGAAGTAGTAACAAATTTTAAAAGGTGCAAAGTTCTTTGGAAAAGCAAGCCTAAAAAATGCTGCTTTGAGCACGGTTGCCAATAGAACACCAGAAAATTTTGTCAGTGAAAAATCAACCAAAGTAAAGCATTTTACCCTGAATTCTCTATTTTTTATTGGCATGTGCATTTGGATGCACCTGGACTGAGCGAAGAAGCAGAAGACATACTGCTTAAGAAGAATGACTCTTTATTTCCCAGCAAGCAGAAGTGAAGATCCTGTGAGGCTCACATCTGGGTATTTTATGTGGCTAAATGGACTACTGGCTTCACAGGAAATCATATCCTTTGAAGAATTATTTATAAAAGGAAGAGAAATCCATTGAAAAGCAGTGTTGCTTGTTATGCTACCTATCTTCCTCAATCCCTGATGTTTGAGGATTTGCAACCACAATTGTGCATCCACGTTTAATATCTATCAAAAGACATTCGATCTGCCAAAGATTGAAGGGACATCATGTGGATGCACATGCACAAACACACCAAAAAAACCAAGTTCCAGCATTGACTTAGTACTTAATTATGACTTCAATGAGTCTTAAGCACTTGCATTTCTCATATATGCTACTAATATGTTTGTTTCTGATACCTGAGAGACAGAATCTCAGGAAGATTTCCAGGAGATGTCCGAATAGAAATGCATCTTTTTTCCTATTTTTGTTTTTACTTGTTCAGTGCAACGTCATCTACTGAATTTACCAGGATCCTTTCCCACTAAGTTTGAACTATATTACACCTCAGAGAGAAGAAGCAGGGACACACAGAGAATCCATGAGATTCTGGGATATTGATACATACTGAGAAAAATCACTGTTTTAAAAGGTTAAGTGGAATTGTTAGCGTCTGTCTTCCTAATCTGCCTTAAAAACTGTCAAATATTTAATGTTTGCTAACAAGATATCTTCCAGTCTAAGTCAGAGTCGTTCCACCTAAAAGAAGACTGAAGTACTCATCTCACATCAGCAGTATTATGAAAAAATATCTTCAGTGCACAAAAGGCTGCTATAATACACAATAAAGTATTCCTTTTTCATGTCCAACAGAATAGGACATGAACAGGCTCACTGTTCAGCAGGAAAGATTCAATCTAAACACTTGGCTTACTTGCATATATGTTTTACAGCTAAGAGTTACGTTTGACTCATCAGTTATTGAATATGGCTTCTTAAAAAGCAGTAAGAATTTGTTCAAAGGATGTAAACATCAATATATTAGCTTAAAACATGCTTGTTCTTTCATGTTGGAATGCGTAGTTCTGCAGCAATAGCACATGATAACCCAAAATAAATTCTAAACACACAGTCCAATGGTGAAGAAGTTCAACAGTGAAGAATAAATTATGAGTGCATTGATTTTTTTTGAAAATACCAGTAATCTATGCCACCAGTTCATACTACGTGCGAGTGGTAGATCGACATTTTTTATGTCTATCCTAGCTAGATTTGAATGCATCATCCTTCTGGTCTTTCCAGGTCTTAGTATCAACATTCCACTTTCTCATCACCAAACTTATATTTCATAGAATATAGCGAGTCAGAAGGGACCCACAAGAAGCACATGGTTTCATGGAACCACTCAAAATTCAAACGATATATTCCCTGTAGTGTTAGTAACTTTGTCTTCCTGTAAGTTTTGCTCTTATCTCTTGTTTGAGATTATATCTTTTACTCTACTACTATTCCTAACCATCAGGAAGAATTACTCAATATGAAATTCCAAACTTGAGTCCTGCTGTTATTGTTCTGTTGTTGCCTGAAGTATCAAACACCTCTGCCAAACCACCTCTTACTGGTACACCGTGCGGTTACGTTACTAAGGTGTGGGATGCTTCCCAGGGTATATTTGGCTTAGTGGTTTTAATGCGATTAACCAAATGCCGTAAATACACACCTAATGCTGTAGGGAAAGGATTCAACCACTCTCTCTGTAACAAAACGTACCGCATGTTTTTACATATAGTACAATAGGCTCTGCCTATCACAAACATAAGCAAGCAGCTGTCATTTAAGTGTCCTTTTTACATTTGTCTTACTACATACTAACAATAGTAAACATAGCAAGAAAATTTCTAACACTTAGAAACTGAAGAAACGCAGACATTGCACACTATGAAGCATTGGGCAGATTGGAATATATACCCCAGGAGTCTAAATACTCCTGCAGTAACATAGCTTTTCAAACTCTATAAAGACCAATTACCATACATCATTACTACTCTACAGAGGAAAAAAAACCAATGATATTCTCACTGTCATTTACCCCTTGCAAAGTCACCCCATTTCAGGTGAAATGAGACCAGCAAAGTAAATTAGACCTTTCTCCAAAGCAACTCTGCACTGGAATTCAATTTTCCTATTAACAGTTGGAAAGGGAATGTGGCTTAGACATCTGCACACGTTAACCAAAGCACAGAACAGAAAGGGTCTTATTATTAGCACCATTGTTAAGCTACTCTAGATAGGGACGAGCGCTCAAATATTTCTCATGCTGCACGTTCCACGCTGCCCTAAGATGCTGCTGCAGTAAATATGCTCTTTTGTCTTGATGTATTTCAAAGCAAAGTTCACCCCACGTGTTGTTTTAGGAGCAGAATTTTTGTAACACCATGCAAACATGATTTTTTCATGTTTAATTCAAAACTGCATTAACTGTTCTTATCTCTCACATACTCCCTTCATCTTAGCCTCCTGACCTACTTTATCACAGAAAGTTATGTGGAGTGGCTTAGGTTGGAAGGGACCTTTAAAGATCATTGACTCTAAACTCCCTTGCCATCAGCAGGGACATCGTTCATTAATTCAGGCTGCACAAAGCCCTGACCAATCTGACTTAAAACACTTCTACTGATGGAGCACATGCAACTCCTCTGGAGAGCCTTTTACACTGACATGGGATATTTTCTTAAAAGTTACAAGCTCAAACACCAATGAAGACAACCAATAACAGTCATTTCCTATTGATTAAATATTTCAGTTATCCTGAATAACTGAGTAAAAAGTAAATTCTTTACATAAAAGTTTATAACTTAAATAAAACTTATTACAAATTTATTCACCCAACTACAACCCAGATTTGAGTTTTACCTTTAGAGAAGATGATTTTGGATCAAATCACATCACAGCAGCCATATCTCCAGCCTTCACTTCATATTTCATAGCAGCAGATTAAATGCAAAAGCTCTGGGTGGAGCACACACCAATGCAAGATTTCTTTTGATTGTTGTTCTAGCTTGAAAATCAGAGATGTACTTCATTTCAACCGCAGCCACTAACTCACCATTTCACCAGAATTTCCATAGAAACACTGCGCTCAAAAATTAAAATGCCCAAACAAACTAGGCAAAGGAGACTGTTTCATTCATCACTACAAGCATTTTTAACAGAACGAAGCGTAAACTGTCATGATATTACACCTTTTAAAACACTAAATACGCTGCATTTAAGTCAAAGAATGACTGAGTTTACAATATCTTACACAAATTTTCCAATTAACTGTTATTATCATGAGTCAAAGTATAGGTGGGAAACAAAGACAGACAGCAAATAAACATCAGCTTTAAAAGCAACTATCTTAAGCTTGAGATTTTATCCAGACTAAACATTATGCTGTGCTTTAATCAGAGAAGTAATGCTTATAACACAGTATTTATCAGATGAAATGCACACATTCTTATCTGAAGAATCTTTTTAAAATTAGACTGTTTTCTAATCTCAAGAAATTGCTGGTTGGGCAGTTTTCATTTTTGTAATATGACAAGCGATACTTCATTCTTAGCTAAAGGTTAATGTTAAGTCCTCAAACTTTAAAAAACGCACTTCTCTATAAAATAAACCACTGCATGCTAGTGCATAACATTAGAGAAAAATGTTCATGCCGTTGAAAATGAATGGATTTTGCATTTCAAGATGACAAGTACAATGTCAGACACAATCAATCGATCACTGCATAATTATTATTGCAAATGATCCATATCCATGCTGAAAACTTTAAAGGGAATTTAATGAAGCAGTAAGCACATCAATAATAAGATCTGCTTTGCTCTACGTTAAATCTTGTGATTCATAAATATGTTGTCACATTTTATACTTCCTTGAATTCTTGTAATTGTATTTGAGGAAAAGCTAACTGAAAAGTAAAATTGGAATATATATCAGCATTTCCTCTACATAAAGAATATTTCACTATTACATATACACACCACGAAAATTAAACTTTTACAATTACCACTTACCCAACAAACGACCAAGACAATCAAAGGGAAACACAAAATAATCTCTGAGGAAATCTTGAAATGTCCCCATTCAGACTTAGTCTGCCGTGCTTAGAAGACTTAATTTTTTTTATTGGATGCAGGTGGCAAATTTCTGGTAGCTAGGGAGGAGCTGGGATGGCCTCTGCAAGAGACTGGGAGCTGATGTGTGTCAGACACAGCAAGCTCCACACAGTTTGGTCCACACATAGCACACGGTATTGCCAAGCCCATCAACCAGTTTGGTGGTGCATCTATGAATATATATGTAAGAAAGGACAGAAAATGCTGAAGGACAGAGGCAAAGGGAACAGAAAGAAACAGCAGAGGGAACACTGAGTTAAAGGAGAAGAAACTTAATGGCAAATTAAGAACACCTGTGAAGGGACTGCAGCCCACGAAGGCACCCACATTAGAGCAAGTAAACATCAAAGGTATTCTCTTGAGAACCCACCCTGAAGCATGGGAAAAGAGCAGGAAGGCAGGAGCTGCAGAGAAAAAATACTATTTTAATTGGCAATAAATAATTTAATTCCCCCCAAAGCAAACCTGTTCCTCTTGTGACAGTAATTGGTAAGCGATCTCCCTGCCTTTATGTCAACCCCAAATCCTTTCCACTCCTGCTCTTTTTTTGCTCCCCTCCATCCTGATAAAGCAGGGGGTGAGCAAGTAGGTGGGTGGGAGTTTGCCTACTATCCAGCTCACCACAAATCGTATTTCTGGAAGGGAAAGAGTACATAGCATGGTATATTTGGACATGGGAAACAGTCAGTTCTTCAGATGTAAGGTATTACACTTAAGTTTCTTAATCACAGTGGAAATAAGTGAATTTCCATGCTATGCTATTAGAAGGGCCTACACACAGTTTCATTTCTTTGGTGAAAAAATCCAGGAACAGAAGGGAAACAAGAAGCTGATAAAGGAACAAAGGGAAAGAAGTTCAGATCTACTGGAGATATGAAAAGCTACCTAGATCCCTAGGCTTTCCCTTTTGGTAAGAAAGAAGGAAAAGAAAACAGAAAAAGAAACTACTTATACAATGTAGAACAAGTCTAATGGCATCTGCATATTTAAGAGAGAAACCGTATATGGAATCTTGTTTTAAGGACTCTTGCTCAGATTCCCAGATAGACATACTTCACTGAGATAAATATCCAAAAGTAACCAATTGAGGAATTATTCTCGAAGCACAAACAAGGTTTTTGCATTCAAGAGTCTTCAAGACTTGCTTATTGTTTTGATGCACGAGAAATGAAGGCCATTCATACAGCAGCTAAGCTTCCGCAATTGTGTATGTGGTAGCAGAGACACTACACATACTGTCACAAAACTGGTTTAGAATATATTTCCACAAAGAGATAACCATAGCAGAACAGGAGAACTCTAACCTGCTCACCAAGCTGTATTTCATACAGTCACATTTGGTTTCTTCCTTACATAAACATTCCCAGCCCGAAAAAGAGACATCTACATATCCCATTCAACGCTGCGATAGAAACCAACGATACTAAGATAGACGAGGTTAAGTGGACAATTAATTGGACAGACAGACAAAACTCCTTGCTAATGTAAGGGAGCATAATGCTGTAATGCAATGGAAAATGCAGCAATGGTAGCAGAGTAGCAAACACCCAGGCTAAAGCAAATGAAGATATGCTCAAGTGCAAAAGGCACAGAAATAAAGAAGAAAAAAAAAAGCATACCATTAGAAGGCCACAGGAATCTCCAGAGAGATACCCTTGCCTCTCCTGCCAACTCTTAAATGAGGTCTGGGAAGGGGTGCATCCTGGCTCCAGCCCTTCCAGTCACTCATTACATTGCTTGCACCTGAGCTCCCCGGGTTGGTCCTGCTTTCCCACCAGGTGCTCAATCACCGCTTCGGGCTGTGACTTAGCATTTCTGCTCCAGGGGGGAAAAGATATTTGGTAAGTAAATTATTTGGAGTACGTAATGCATCGTCAGAAAAGAACAGCGTAATTTGATAATCTAAGATTATGGATGTATTCTCTGCATGTATTCTGCTGAAAGAGGACCACAACTAATAATGATACGTGCATTCTTAACAGCTGGATTTAAGTCAGCTTCCTGATACACATCAGCATTTACTGTACACACGTGTAGTTGTGTCTTAAGTATTATATTATTATTATATTTATTATTTAAACCAAAACTACCAGGCTGTCTTAGGCCACCATCATGCGACATTGGCTATAATGGAGCACAACCATTATTTTATTCTCTTGTTCACACTGTTATCCTCTATAATAATGTGTTCTTCTACAAAATACTTTAGTAGATCGCAGAAAATTTCAAGATAACATATCTGATGAACAAAGGTTGCTGTCAGACCTAAATTGAAATTATCTTTCTCTTCTTTACATTAAATAGCTAATTCCATATTTGCACACTTTTTATGCTTTGCATCTTACTGTGATTTTTAATTGTTATTCCAATATAAATTATTATGTATACATACATATGATTTTTGAACCCACTTACGTGTACACACCTATATATACAAAAAGACGACCTACTGAGAATTGTCCTAGATTCTGTTTCAACTAATTAGAAACCTGTGTTCTTTCAACATCTTTACTGGCCCTTTCATTTCAGGCATCAAGTTTGCAGATTTATAAATTGCAATACTTTATTATTCAGGTTTATTGAGTCAGATACCCTTGAAGATGTTTGATATTCAGATCAGCGTTCTCTATTATTAAATCATTTTGTATCTTTCTGTGTTAATAATAAAAGGTACATATTTATTCAATGGGCAGGCAATCAGCTGCAGAGTATGAAGCTAGATGTTTTATTCAAGGTCCCTGTAGAAAGCAGCATGGTGATCATTTGGGCTATGAAGTTGCCTGCGGTTTTTCAGCTAATACATTTGATTTCCCTTAATTTAAAGGATCTAAACATTTTGATCACTCAATACATTCTATGCAACAAAATCTAAACTCAAGTGTTCCACTGACAATATTGTCAATATATTCATTTATTCTTTCAGTTTAATTCATAATATATCTCAACTGTCTTTAGCTCTGTAAACACAGTGAATAGCACAATTTTGTCTTAGTGATGCTATTGGAAAGGCCTCGTGTAAGAGAAGAACACCTTACTTAATTAACACAATATCAATACCGAAAAATTAGTAAGTGCAGTGCTGCAAAAAGAATTTTATTACACAAAGGATAGTCCATCTGCCTACAATAGTTTCAAGAGTTCTAAGATTTTAATTTCGTCTTTTTAGTAAACTGCTCATCTCTTTAGTCTTCTCATCCCCTTTTGATTAAATCTTTATTCTTCAAGGTTGTCAAAATAATGTTCCATTGCTAGAAGAATTTACCTCGTTTTTACTGCATATCATATTTTTTTTAGCTTGTTTATCTGTATCTGCCCACTCTAGTTTTGGTCAAAAACAAACTTCATTCCTTCATTTGAAGGCATGCTTTCTGCCTTGTTTGACCCAGTGTTGCTCTGAAGTCGCTACTGAAAATCTTCACTAACTATAAACAAAAATTCTGAAAACTCACTCCCTGTTATTAAAAAGGACAGCATACTGACAATAAGGAAGCGTGTTTTTGACTGAACAGACATTAATTATATGTTTATAAAATTTATAAAATCTTATTACGGTTTATTATTTTATTTCAACGCTTCCCCAACAAATTTCAGAAGGCGTTTACCAATGATTTTGTTCCATTCTTTTTTCACAACAATTTTAATTCCACATGACTTGAACACTTAATGGCATGCAGCACCCTTCACTCTCTTATGTTAAGCATAAGGCTTGCGAGAACTCAAAAAAGACCAATCCGCACAGCAAACAAATGATCATTAAACTGTTTGCGTGGGAAATGAGAAGCTGCTTGTGCCGTCAAATAGAAAAGCAATGCTTGTTTGCGAGGAATACTGCACAGGAAGAAGAGGCTTGGAGAAGTGTAAAATCCTCAAAACTTTCTGTGTAGTCTTAACATTCAACTACCAGCACTCATTTCATCCACTGGTAGTTCTTTCAAGGTATGCTGAGGTCAGCAACTTTTCAGCCCTCTTACTGAAAGAATTTCCTCTCATTCATTGTGCTTGGGGAAAGCCAGAACATTTGTGAGGTGAATTCCACTATAAAACAGATCTGATAATCTGCAGTGATCCAAACCTTGCATCATCAGTGCAACAATCTTGTATTGGAAAGAAAGGTATATTAGACTAAAGGAGAATCAGAATAGAAGAGTCCATACCATTTCAAGTTAAAAAGAATATAGGCCCTTTGACTTCCCTCTGCATTCTCAGTCAGTAAAACCTGAAATCCACAGGTTTTTGACAATAGGAAATTGAGCATTGATGAGCTCAGTTTCCTATCTCACAGCTGTCTGTACACAAAAGTACAAGGCACGAAGTAGTTCAAACAGCATTAAATGCTCAGACTGTCAAAAAAATACCGATTTCCTTTCCTTTTAAAGAATTCTTCTTTACTTAATGAAATCTCGAAATACGTATTTAAAAAGAACAAATCAGGATTTTTCCATTCAACAGACTAAATTTCTTGCTGTACACTGCATTACTACAAAACATTTTGATTTGGTTAGCTGAACATATTCACAGTTTCCTTGCTATAAAAGGAACATCAACATTATCAGCAGTAGAAAAAGAGAATCTATTAGAGGATACTAATTAGTGAGGTATTTTAAAATGGGAATCCATTCCAATTTTCTTTGTAAACTTTGCAAAGTATTTCCACGTGGTATATAGAATGAAACAACATGTGAGCATTGTCATGTAAGGAAATGACTGTATGGAAAAATCTCTGCTTTTTCAATTATAAGAAATATCTTTATTTTGCATCTAAAAGAAAAAAAGAAAAAAAAAAAAAACAACAGCTAAGACTACATTTTTACACATTGTCTACTTTAAATTTTAATATTGCTGAGGAGCTTTTATATAATGACATAAAATATTGATGTGGTGCCAGCAAGGAGCTTTCCAAATGCTGCTGTGACTTTCTATGTTATATATTGCACTTGAATATGTTAAACGTTTCATGTTTACATTGTGTGTCTTTTACATGCAGACACACGTGTGTACACTTACCATACACACAGTTCAAAAATCACTCCTTAGAGTATTCCACTTCTACAGTTTCAGAAATAAGTTTTCTATAAATGCAGCTGATCTTTATTTCCAGAACCCAAGAAGTAGTGTTCAGCTACAGCGAGAAATTCTTGCTCTCTGCTTCTTCCTACTAATCTTAGTTTGAGATTTTATTTAAATCACTTGTACTAGTAAAGCTAAAATAAAAAGGAATAGAACAAATAGAATGAATAGAATCAATGTCTACATGTGGTAGTGCCAAAAAAAGAGACAAGCAATCTTCTGTGTAATTAATTCTGAGAATGAAAAAGTGAGACATCATACGATGTAAAATGAATATAAAAATTAAAGGCACACACTTTTTTAAATGTCAAAATTTAAGTATTGGAAGCTTTGGAAACCCAGAAGAGAGGGTACCATCAAAAACATATATTGCTGTGTTTTTTGCTTAGAATACATATGTATAGCTAAAAGGAATAACTTGAAAAGTTCATCAATAATATAAAATGCACCACCACACTGGCAATAATGGAGATCTGCATAACTACCTGCAGTAAAATGTATTTCATCAAGTTTTCTGATTAATAAAGACTCCCAGGCTTACGGGGGGGAGAAGGGTGGGGTGGGAAGAAGGGGAGAACAGCCCTAACTTTTACACGTTTTGTGCCAGTGCCACGAAGATACAGAATAATTCATGTTCTCTCACCTTACTGGCATTTTGGGGAAAAAAATAAAGGCTTTACTCTCAAATGTTTACTGTGTAATGCAGAATCTCTTTCGGATGATGTTAACAACAGCAGAACACAGAAGAGTTGAATGGAAACTAGAAGAAAACCACAGCTAAGTTACTTATAATAAAAATAAACTTAAAAATAGAATGAAATTAATTCCCGCATTAGTAAAAATAAAGCTTCAATAAACCACTGTAAGGATTGACAAGGAAGAAGACATCAGGGTTGCTGTTACACGGGGTTGCTGTTACATGCACAGATACTTGTTTGTGAAAATCAAAGTGACTTATGCACAGAAAGAAAGAAAGCCCAAATCAGTGATTGGTGAGCTCCTGGCACGGTAACACGGCTCAAAGAACTGAAAGAAGGAACTTAGGTCTGTATGCTGTGCTGTTTGTGCAGACAAGTAAAGTTACCATAGTGCATTAGATCAACATAAATTAGAAGGAACCATAAAGGGGAATTTACAGAATGAACTACAAGCAATTTGAAAGAGCGAGAGTGATCTATTGATAATATCTCCGAGACATGAATGTTTCTCATACGTAGCCTGTTCTGCTAAGGTGGCCAGATAAGCTGCAAGCCTGTCTGTTTTTACACACACTTAAGATAAATAAATAAACAGATTGTCAAATGAGATTAGTTTAAAATATTTCCCCAGAAGAGGTACCGGCTTTGAAGAGGAATAGCAAAATGCCTTTCAAGTATGCATATTCATTCCGTGATTTACTTCTTTATTTACACACAAAAATGTTCTGCGTCTCACCCTGGATGAATTAACAGGTTAACGGTCTCACTGATTCACAAGATGTATGTCGTGGCACGACATTATTTTAATTCTTAAGGTGAGCAGATTTTGCTGTGAGAAATCTGCACAAAGCTGAATACAAAAATCACAAGAACAAGTGCATTTTCTTTCTTTCCTTCCTTCTCTGCGGCTGTCAATTGCCATGAACTTCAAAAGCCTAGAAAGATTGTGACAACTAATACGAACACAAACAGGTCAAGAAACACAAATTAGAAGTTTCAATCACGTTAGGACTGTTTCTTCCCTTACAAAGAAAGCAAATTCCAAACAGCCACAAGTGATGCAGCGTTCATTTTATGACTGAACCACACCATGAATCTTACAGATACGATTGCAGCATTTTCTAAGGCAATGAAAAGAAAGCAGAGCACTATGCCACATCCTGCAAAACCCCCAAATAAACTGCAGCTTAACATTAATAAACCACATTGCTTAAACTCCTATTGGAAACGCAAGCACATGTACTGTACTCTAGCTGTGCTTAACTATCCTGCAGTACACACATCTTTACGTATTAGAAAACATGCTGTAACTATTGACTAAAATCTACAGTTTCAAAGTCAGTTTACTAATAAAAAAGATTGACACGGAGAGAGACACTACCTACCCACAAATACATCATCATCTTGAAAGAAATCAAGGGCTCTGTCAGCAAACAGAAGTCTCCTTACTTCACCAAGTATGTCTGGAAGGAAAACTGAAAACAGTGGGTAGAAAATCTTGCCTTTTTCTGTCAAGTCCTCACAGTTCTCTTCTTATACAAGGTGGTGGGTTTTTGTTTGTTTGTTTATGAGAATAGCATTCGTTCAGTGGCTCTTTCTGCGTGTGAAGTGACTTGCTTCAGGCTGTCTTTTTTTCTTCCCTTTTTCCTTCCTAACTCAGTCTGTCCTTTCTTTACTGTCAGGCTTGCTTAGGTAACAATTCTTGGTGTATCTATTTAATGAGCAGGTCTGTGCACTAAAGGCAGCCAACTACACTGGAGAAAGGGAAAAAAAAAAAAAAAAAGATGGGGGGGGCAGGGAAAAAAAAAAGAAATAATAAATAAATAAATGCAAAGATAACGCTTCCCAATTGTTATTATGGAATCTAAAGGTGCCTCTTTTGTGGGAATTTCTGCAGGAATTTATAGGAGGATTTCAAAGGTGTCTTAAGGAAAAAAAAAAAAAATCATCAGAGAATAGCAAGCAACTCCAGTGGCACTCAAGCCATTACTTCTCCTTGCTAAAGGACCCAGTTCACAAATCCTGCATTTGAGAAATTTTTAAACTCAAAGCAAAGCTCCAACAGAAAAGAAAGGAACATGTACTGCACCCTGCTTCTCCTTTATCTCTTTAAATGTACTTCAGATAAAAGCCGCATCCAGTCAGGTCAAGGCCTTTCCCAATCTTATTACTCTAACACAAGAGCGTTCAGCATACTTTTCTACAGCCATCTACTGACTCCATGGTGTTATTGCTGCTGCTGTTAGACCTACTGGGAGATAACTGCCACTATGAGGAACAGAGACACACAAACAGTAAATAAGATCACAGTAAAAGTACTTGTGCTAATTTATACAATTTTTGGTAGGTGTGTGGGTTGCTTGGTTTGTTTTTGCAATAATGTGTATTTTTAAATTAAAACTGGAAACAGTTATTCGTATATTTAACAAAGACAATAAAAAGAAGTGGTTTTACTGGTTTTGGGGTTGTTTTTTTAAGTAAAATGGATGAATATGCAGGAGACTTAAGGCTTACTGACTGCAGCTCAGACATTTCTTATTTAACTCATTTAACCTGTTTCACTGTAATACTCATAGTAAATTGTTTAACAGCATCCTCAGGTGAGAGATGACTCTACAGTGTAAATGAGACAAATCTTGGTCACTTTTTGGACTGAATTATTTGTCTCGACATCATGAAATCTTGAAAATCATTGCTGACCTTGTGAACTGGCAGCACATCACACCGTCACCACAATGTGCTTTGGGTGCTGATGTAGCAAGCTACAAACACAGACTATCTACTAAGTGCATCACCTGCTACAGCGTATATGGAATAACTCAATGAATAAATATATATATATATAAAAAGAAGATATACAAATGGTTGTGGGAATGAGATTAAACAAAACTTTCATTTGTGTTTGATTACTTATTCATTATCATTGGTCACAAACTGCACTCTTCAGACTATGTATATAAAAATATATATACATATATATTTATTTATTTAAACTAAAGGCTGCAGTCAATTCCCGCATTATTGGTCTAACTATATAAAATAAAATGTCACCTGAATAATTAAAATACATTAACTAAATTGCATAATCTTTCACTGTACCAGGGCAGGTGGCAAATGGACAGGCACCTGCTGAAGCAGTCTATAGTGAGGACGATCGGGGGGAGAAAACTAAAATCCATACTGTTAAACAAACACTAATCAGAAGAGTTTTAAAGACTTCTGCCTCTGGAGAGAATACAAAATAAGAATAACTGCAATACCACTAACATTTCAAAGCTGATTTAAGACAGAAAAACAAAACAATGATTTCAGAAAACACTTTGTGCTAAGATGCAGGTAGACAAATTGATACAGATACACAGATAGACATATACATTGAGATCTATTAAGTTTGATATGTATGATATCAGGAAAAAGGATGTTGCCTGTTTTAGTGGAAGCAGAAGAGAGATTTAATTTACCATTTACCAGAGTGATAACTCTTGCATTAAGGCGCAAGGAAAATACAAACTTAAAGAAGTATAATTTCATAAAGTAAAGCCTTTACTTTACACTAGCAGTCCTCAAAAGAGCAGCATTCTCATTTGGCTTGCAATTTTAAGTTGTTTAAATCATCAGCCAATTGAATCCCAACATCCAACAATCAAGCTGGCCTAACCTAGTCACCTTTAACCTGTGCACTTCACCTCATTTTGTCTTCTGCATAGAGCACTTTGTTATTCTATATTCAATTACGCTATAATAAACTTGAAATATCACATTAGAATGAATTAGATTATATTGGTTAAACTGAAAATACATTTTCTGATAATGTATCTGCACATCTGCCAGCCAGCAGTTCTTTCTGATCTGTGCATCTCAACTGAACAGATGAGGCTTTAGAATTTTCAAAGACTGGTTAAAGATTTTATTAATATGATAAAAGACTGTGCACAGCTATTGCCTATAAATCACTTTTATATCAAAATTTCCCTGTTTTTGAGCATAAGCAGCGTATAAAATTTCAGTGAACTGTGTCCCAAGGCTCTCAACTAATCTTTCTGTATTCTAAATTCTGTTCATTATTAAATTGGTTACTCAATCAATTCTTCATATCTCATTCCTTCAAAGAAGTGGAACAATTTCTAACACTGCTACACAAAGTGATCTTTTAAGGTGCTTTATTTTTAGCACTGTTATTATTAAACACTTTGTTCATTAGATTATCTCTAGTTTCTGCACAAGTAGAAAAACTGGATAGAAAGAAGACTGAAAACTGAGGTACATTATCATAGAATGGCTTGGATTGGAAAGGATCTCAAATCTCACCTAGTTCCAACCCTCCCGCCACAGGCAGGGTTGCCAATTGTTCGATTAACCACTAGATCAGGATGCCCAAGGCCTCACCCAGCCTAGCCTTGAACTCCTCCAGGGATGGGGCAGCCTGTGCCAGCACCTCACCTCCCTTTCAGTGAAAAACTTACCACTAATCTTATCTAAATCTCCCCTTCTTTAGCTTAAAATTATTTTCTCTGTGTAGTTTTTCTCCTGCTTATGATCTCTTTTTAAATATTGTAGCACATATTAAATATGCTACAATGAGATCTTCCTAGAACCTTTTCTCCAGACTGAATAAACCCAACTCACTCAGTCTGTCTTCACAGAAGGTTCTCCTGCTCACTGAGCATCCTCGTGGCCTCCTTTGGACCCATCCAGCAGCTCCACATTCCTCCTCTACTAGGATCCCTAGGCTTGAACACATTACTCCAGGTGAGGCCTTACAAGGGCAGTGTAGAGGGAGACAATTAACTCTCTTCCCCGCTGGGCATCCTCACTTGAGGCAATCCAGGATACCATTGGACTTCTGGGCTGCAAGTGCCCACTGCTGGCTCAGGTGAAGCCTTTCATCTAATGGGATCCCTAAATCCTTCTCTGAAGGGCTACTCTCAAGGAGTTCTTCGAGTCAGCAGACATATCTGGGATTATTCCAAGCCAAGTGTAATACTTTGCAGTTGGCTTTCTTGAACCTCATTAGTTTTACATGGGCCCACGTTCTGAGTTTGTCCAGGTCCCTTTGGATGACATCCCTTCTTTCCATCGTGTCAACTGCACCACTCAGCTTGGTGTCTGCAAACTTGCTGATGGTGCACTCAATTCTGTCATCTATGTATGTCATTGATAAAGATGTTAAATACCCAAGATGGACCTCTGGGGGCACAGCTTGTCACCAGACTCTACCTGGACATAGAGCCATTTACCACAACCCTCTGGCTATGACCTTCCAACCAATTCATTATCCACTGAAGAGTCCATCCTTTGAACACATACCTCTTGTTTTTTTCTACCTTTAATATATGAATATTACTCTTTTTTTTTTTTCTTCCCCCACCTATCACTGAAATTTAAACAAACGCCTGTTTGTGAAGCTTAGTTCATAAGTGTTTTGGATCTATAAGCAGTGCCAAGAAAGTAAATAGAAGGCATTGACAAGAGCCGTTTTAAGAAAGGCTGGTGCAAGAGAGTTGTTTTTGGGTTCAGGTTAAAGGCTGTTACAATCAGTGCCAACCTAGCTGTTCTTTAAAAGAATAGGCAATCAGAAACTCTGTCCCAAATTTCATTTTCTGCTGTTTTTGTTAAGCGATGGCCAATCTCTTATGATGCTACCAAAAATATACGATGCTCTTTTACACGGGCAATGACAGGAGTTTCAGCTTCAGAGGATGACATTTCTGTACTAGCTCATATCACAGCCTTAAAGTTAATTTAGCTCTTACCATCAAATGGAGTATAACGTATTTTGGCTGTGGAATGAAAAAGGATTGGTTAATTATTAAGGGTATTTAAAAATTAGTTGTAAAAAAAATAAAAAAATGAAACAATAAATAATAATTGTGCAACCATAATTAATCAAGATTAGTTATATATAATAAGCACATTCTTACTGGCACCTAAACAACTCAGATTTTTAAAAAAACAAGCTGTAGATATATTAAGAGTTCCATTACCTTATTAAAGACACATAACTCATGATCATATCTTGGCATATTTATTAATGACAGAGAAGATTGGAAATAACATCAATATTGCTACTTACTGCACTGGAAGATAAGAAAATGAAGACTAAGTTTCTCATCTTGCAAGGAACATAAGATTCCTAGGAACTGCAAGATTATTACATAAATATTAGTGCTGGATGGTATAGTCCCTAGTTTGCCAGATGCTAAATAAACACTCAGAAAGATACTGAAATTAGAGATTTGACCCACCAATAGCAATGACAAAACTTCCACTGACTGTAGCAAGTCCTCATCTTCAACTAAGGTCTCTGTACTTTTGGACTTAAAACAGAGGGTTTTGCTCACTTGTTTTTAAAATTGTAAATAACATAAAACAAAAACTGCTTAATAAAGGAATTGAGGAGGGAGAAAACATGATGGCTATGATTATACTGGCATCAGAGGTGGTGAAATGAAGGCGTTTTTTTGGTTTGTTTGTTCGGTTTGGTTTTTTACTTAAGATTCTGTCCCTGGAAAAAGATACCAACCAGATACATTATGTATAGGTGCAACAATACTAAAATCTCATAATTTATACCAACTACTGAAAACTATTTGAAACATTAAGAAAGCTAGAAATATTTGTATTTATACTCAAAACAAATAAAGACCTTAATTTATACTCAAAGCACTGCAAACTTAAGGGAGCAGCTGCTGCTGCTGCTGCTTTTTTAGCTTTCACTGTTTGGTTTTCAGCAGTACAGTAGAAGAACAAGCTTTATGTGCAGTTCAATTGGTATATAAACTCTCTGTTCTGTCTTTTCACTGTGGTTTTTTTTCAATTAATTTGTATTACTTGAGCACTTTCACAGCTCTTGATGCAAGAAATTTGTTTCAGTGTGTATTTGCTATACAGCAAAGTCAGGATACTGTCCCAGAAGTAGCAGCCAACAACCTGACCATTAGACATCACCACAATTTTAAGAATTTTGTTTAGATTTCTGGCTGTCCAACATACCATATTCTGTGTATAGTTCAAGGTGTGACAAACAGGATGGAGACAGACGAGAGCTTCCTCTGATTCTAGACTTCAGGTCACATATATTGGATTTATGTAGATCATAATTTCCCTTAGAACTAAGAATAGGGAAATTTGCTTTCCCTTCTTACTGCACAGCAAAATGACATGAGAAAACATGAAGGGTTTGCCAATTAGCCTAGCATGTGCTGTGTTCTTTCTGTGATAAAGTGATATTATTTCCCACAACATTCAAAAGTTCCACCTCTACAAGTCTTTCCAGGCAGCCAACATAATACAATTATTAGTGGTCATTCTTAGATGTATAAAAACTTGTTCCCTTGTCCATAATTTCTATGACAAGTGCTTTATTTTTGCTACTTTTCTACTGCTTTTAGCAAGAACAGATTCAGCCACTAGTTCTGACATGGAAAACTCTGGAAGCCACTGGAAAAATCTCCCATAATCTGTCCTGTTTTTAAGCTGTGTTAATTGGGCTCCAGCATCAGTCCTGATAAGGGAGGAGGTCACTCTGAGATGCTGATGGACTTGACTTTTATTAGTAAAAGGTCCGTGAAAGCAAGATAAAGGTTTACAAAATCCTTTCCCAAAGCACTGATACAAGCAAAATTGGGTAAGAATTTACTGGTTAAGAAATAGCGTTTTAACTCAATTCCCTTAAATGTTAATGTGTTTCTCTAGTTTCCTTTATGTTGGAGACCTCTCACATATTTCTGTAAATCTTCATTATGATTTCAGATATTACGCTTCTGTATATTAAAAAGAAAGAAAAAGAAAAAGAAAAAGAAAAAGAAAAAGAAAAAGAAAAAGAAAAAGAAAAAGAAAAAGAAAAAGAAAAAGAAAAAGAAAAAGAAAAAGAAAAAGAAAAAGAAAAAGAAAAAGAAAAAGAAAAAGAAAAAGAAAAAAAGAAACAAGGCTGTTTCAGGGTGTAACCATCCTGACTTGTACATTCCAAGTTGGATATCAAGTACTGAATAACCAGTGGTAATCAATTCATCTATTCATTAAGAACTTTTATATATCGATATAGCTGCTGAATAAAATGGAATGAATTAACTAACTCTTGATACTCCTGAGCAGAAAAAGAAGCTAATATCATCAGATTAAGTCCATGCAAACGTTTGCTCACCTCTTGTCAACTTCATTCCCATCTGCCCATAAAATTGTTGATTCAAGAGAATGCAGTGAACACTTAGTGTCTTACAGTAAAAATGCTTTTTTTAAAATCCAGTATATGAGTATTTCCATCTTTGCAGTAAACCACATTGTCATATACTTCTTAAGACAGTCTAATCTGAAACCAACTATTGCTAATTTTTGTGTGTTTAATGAATCACCAGAATGTTCTCTCTTCAAGATACTGCACTCAGATTTGCTTTGGGTAAAGATCTTTTACCAAACAGTAAAGCCAACTGAGATCAATCCTCAGCTGGCATCAGCCAACTTGCTTCTGCTAGCAGAAGTATAAATCACTTCACATTAGCTGATGTAGGGACCTGATATGAAAAATAAAAACTAGCAAATAAATACAAAAACCTGCCTTACTTGTACAATATATTAATACAAGATTATGCCTGTTGCTTTAACTGACTTTCCTAAGGTGAGATGTCACTTAAAAATGGGAGTCAGGCTTAGAATTTGATAATCATCAGTAATATGAGAAGAAGTTACTATGAGTGCTTAAGTACTACTTCCCTGTAATTTTCAGTTTATGAGTTTATAAATTGCTTTGTTATTTAGTCCATGCTCTTTAAATCTTGAAGTCTTTATGCACTGGATGATAACAAATGGATCAGTTTTATCACTTATAATAGTTCAGTAAATCAAGCAGCAGCCTACCTTTCAGCAAAGCCTTCATACAGAACTTATCACAGCAAGCCTATCTGTTCTTATTTCTGACTATATATCTGATAAAACAAATCCATGCTACATCTCATTGACATACTTCTCATTTTCAACAAGTTGAGAGCAGTCTCATACCTGGGGTTTATGTCACTGTGATGATCTGGGGAGGAGTGTGCATGTTTGTGGAGCTGTCTGCACAGAGCACCCAGCGCTGCCACTTGTGATTTTAGCAGCACAGTTAGAACAGCTACTGAGAATGCACACAAAAAATCTGTTTCTCTGCAACCTGAAATCTTGTCTTCTAGGGAACAATGCCAGCATCAGCCATAGAACTAGGCTGCCCAGAGTCTCTGCTCTTTTCCTCACAGTGTCAGAAAGACCTCCACCACTGATGTTCTGGCAAAGGCAGTTATTTCTCTCTTTCAGGTATGCAAGGCACAGCCAGAGCTGGCATCTGCCCCTTGTTTCTGCAGAGATGCACAATGGATGCTGTTCCTGAACCCAGTGTGGGTCACAGGGACCAGGAAAGACGGCAGCCGTGTGCTCAGGGGCCAACATGTGAAGAGCCCCAACAGAAGCCAGTGTTTTAGCTGCTTTATCCACATAGGGAAATAAGGTAGAGGGAGTCAGAAAATTTACTACTGAAATTTTTGCTCTAGTCAAATATTCACAAGATTGGAAGCTCCTCAATCTGATCCCAGTTAATCTTCCCGATCCCCACAGCCTGTATTGCTCAGCACAGGAGGGAGGAGCACTCAGTAAGCACTGCACAAACCCAGCAGAGATACATTATGGGTTGAGACTCAGCAGCTCCTGACATCACTACTGAAAGCCTTTCCTCCTCCAAAGAAAAATGAGCCACTGCCTTTGGGCATTTAATTCTGATACAATGATACAGATTTACAGGGCAACAAGTGAAATTACTTCCTCAAACATGAAATCCACAAAGCAATCACACGTGGTGCTGCACCACGCTTTGGACTTCCCCTTGTTTCCTCCTCAAGAAAGCCAACAGAAACTGACTTGTGTGTGTAAATGCAAAAGAATCAGAAAAGAAGAAATGACATTAAAGAACTCAGTTATCTGGAGACAGAAAGAAGGTAAGCTAACTGCACTCGCTACTCCTAATATATTACCGGTCTGCAAGAATGGTACCGAGTTATGAAACCAAACAGCTGATTGCCATTTTAAACTGTTGACTCATGAATTCTGTATTACTTATCTCATTAAAGCTACTTTTTGTACATCGCATCATTCTTGAATGCAAAAAAAAAAAAAAAAAAAAAAAATACTTGTGCAATTGTAAGGGTTTTTTTTTTTAAGTGAGTAGGCATTTTGTTTAATCAGCAGGGAACCCACAAAGTGGGAGCCCCCCACAGAGTCTTTACACTGAATTCTCCATCTCCATCTCCAAGGGATGATCTGGCAGCAGGATGTGTCTGTGAAGTAACTGGCTTCAAGGCCTTCTTTTGGTGTTTTGTTTGAAATTCCTACCCTTCTTTCTCACACAGACCCTTCAAGGAGCTGCTAATGGCACCATCAGATTGAGGAAAGGAAGTTGTGATGGTACTCTTTAATAAATCAATGCCTCTTTGGCTGCCTTCCAGAGCATTGAAACACTTCGGGCATCTTTGCTTGCCTTTCATTTTGTGTCTTGTAGGACTCTCTCCATCATCTTTATGTCAGTCTATTTCTCCACAGCCCTTTCTTTTTCTTGGCTTCTACCTTGAGATTCAATTACAGTTCTCGGGCTGTGTTTTTCCAGAAACCATTGATGTTTACTGGAACCATTTGTTTATTAGGACAAATCAGCAATGAAACAATAGCTAAGGCTGTATCTGTTTTCTGAAAACATGTGACATGCTGTACGGACCCACGTGTCCAAATGCTTCTCTCGTTCTGCTGTTTTTCAGCAATGCTTTCAAAGGATTTTTTGAGGTCTTTTTGAACATATTGGCAAATTTCTGCCCATCAGTCCAAACTTTATGTGGGAGCCCATGGTCTGGCAAAGGGAAGGTCTGCCTGTCCCCTCACAGTTTTTAACATACACGTCAGTGGATCTGCACTCTGTTATCCATCTTGTTCACACTGATCTCTTGAAAAGAGAAATTATCATCCCTGGATTTAGATTTTTTTTTTTTATTTAATTAAATTGTTTTTGAAGACTAAGTATTTCTAAAAGAAAGCTAAGTGGAAGTACTTGTATTTACTGGAGCACTCTATAGCTCAGAGTCTGTAAAACCACACTGCAGATAAATGCAGACAATTACTCCAAGGAACACACTGAGCCAATAGAATTCTGCACTGCAGACAGTAATCAGGTCAGTATACCCCTACAATATTTCAACAGCAGTAACAAAACATTGGGAATGTGCAGCTTATTGCAAAATGTCCAGAAGCACCTTTGGATTTGAATACTTTGGTCTCTATATATCAAACATCATAAAACAACCAGCCCTCTAATTCTAATACCCACTTGCACAGCCACTGAAAGACCAATGAACTAGTCAATGAGCACACAAACCTGCACGTCAGCCCACCCAGAGCCTTCAGATCCCATCAGAAATATCATTCAGCTATGTGAAATTGGATTTCCTGAGTACACACTCTCACTGTTGTAAAATTCACTTATCATACTGTTCTATTTTTTTGTCTGAAATCAAAACATTCACCCTATTGTCTATTTACATAGGATTCTACGATTCAGTTATTAAGCTGGCTATACATTAGAGATGCCATGCTTACATCAGACCCTCTCTATTAGGAGGGATCCAGCCTGTACACTAAATATTTAATTTATGTTCTGAAGTGTTCTGAATTGATGTATTTTCTAATTTCCTAAGGGGTTCACACAGTTCACATCAATTGGACTTCTTCCCAGCAACAAAACCTAAAGGTAACAATTTCCAACAGCAAATACACACATATCAGCACTGGAACAAAATGAAATGAAACACATTACAATTTACTCCGAAGACAATGAAATTCTGGAAATATAATCTTACTCTCAATTCAAGATATAGATTCCTCTTTTAATAAATTGGTAGTTTAGATTGGAAATACCTGCTTTTGAGTATGTGTGAAAATTGAGATGAGCTTCTTTCCTCAGGAGGGAAATTTTCCAGCAGCTCACAAGGAGTGATTGCTCTTCACTTTCCAGTACTACCTCTCATTATCTCAGACAAGCATCTAACACAGTAGAAACATTTTTGTGCAGCTTGAGATTATTCCACAGTTCTGAAGCACTTCCCATGACAAAAGGTTGTTGAAACTTTCTTTGACTTGGACTAAAGGAGAGCACCAGCAAGTGGCAGAGCAAACATCTCCTGCTTTTTGTCTTCAAACAAAACTGTGCACATAAATAAAAAGAGCAGCATCTCTATGACCACAGCCTTAGGTAACAGTACCACTATTTTCCCTAGAACTGCATTAGTCTCAGTCGGAATCCACACACAGAGTGGGGATTTACACACAAAGTAAATTGCAAAATGCTGATCAAGGCATCACAGTCGCTAATTGCTTTTCACTAAGCAGGACTTTGCTAACCCACAGTAACTCTGCAAAGTGAGGGTTACAAATAAGTGTCACAGCATTTCAAAAGGTACTTTGATTTTTTGACACACAAAAGTTAACATGCCAATATGGAAAACCTGCAAAGAACACTCACAGACATGTGCCAAAGCACATGTTATGTACAGAGCAAACAACAGTAGCAAGCAAGGCTTGTTTTCCATTATGACCTGCATGTCAAGCAAGGGAATTCTAAAGGAGAAGAGTTTATTAATGCAGCCCTTTAAAGACAGAGAAGCTCAAGCTGCTGCTCTGTCAGACTGCACAAAAGCCAATACGTGCACCCTGTGGTGATATTCTGTATTGTTTCACTCTGAGGATTAACCTCAGGCCCACCCTGTACAACATCTCCACATTTGCTCAGCATTTTCAATTTAGGTTTTCCACAATTACGGAAGCTGCAAATTCAAACATACAATTCAGAGACTGTGAATCCCTAACCAAGCATATGCTAAAGTTTTCTTAGCCTCAGACACATCTTTTAGGTCCCTTTTTCTTTTTTTTTTCTTTTTTTTTTTTTGGTATAGATTCCAATTCTTTTGTCCTTGTTCCTGAAATGGAACCAACGTGTGCTCCCTGCAGCACCAGCACCAAGCCATGCAGAAGGAAGGCACAGCCATGCAGCTGAGAGCTCCAGAATACATCAGTGCTGTGCTTTCTTTTCAGCAAGAGGACAAACAGAACAAGAAAGGAATGTCGCAAGCACTTGGGTAGAATAATAAGACAGTTTCTAGAAACATTTTTCCTTCCACAATTTCATCCCTTTAAATGTATTATTAACAGAGGGTTAATGAGGTTTTGTTGGAAAAGGACTAAAGCCAATTCTTTTGACTGATTCTATCACAGGCCTTTACATATGGTAAAGGAGCTTCTTATCATAGCCATTTTCTTACAATCCAGAATTACTCCTGGTGGAAGTGGTGTAATGAGACTTATTTTCACTTCACACTTCTCCCCAAAATTTCCACCTCATTCCTTTTTCCCATCCTCTCCTTCCAACATGGAACTGCTGGAGGAGACAGTTGAGTGCCTTCAAGAACACAAAGCAGTAGCTGGGAAGAAGGGAAAGATCTAACTAATGCAATGAGGAATTTATTACCAGAGCATTTTAGTACAATTTATTTATAATGATTTTTATCAGATGTTTGAACTGACTGCTGCTCACTGATTCATGAACTCTATGGACCTTTCATGTCACCTCTGGTTTCATCTACATAAATCATTTCTGGTCTACAGAGTAATTTTCCAGTATTAAAAAAGAACTATATGCAAACTCCTGTGAATACAAACAAAAGACAATGTTTGTCATATATTTATATAATTGGTATCATGTAAGTCACAGATGCCTCTAAAAATAGTAAAATTATTTCTGATAATAGAATATGATCTTAGTATTGCCCTGTATTAATTAGGATAAGTCTATAGTATCTTTTCAAAACAAGCAGTGAGAAACCATTTTTGGTTATTTCAGGTCAGTCAGAGGTGTCATAATGTTAATGTACTGAATAAACTATGGAAACTACATATATATACGCAGCCATTAAATCTGAAAATTGTATAGTAGGCATCACTTACTATTCTCAAAATAGAAAGAATTACCTTTTAAAAGGCATCATGACAGAATGCGCTGCCAGGATTTTCCTGCAGCACTGTGAGAATAGCACATGAAATGCCTGGAGAGTTTTCATTGAAAAGAATGGAAAAAAAACAAACCAGTTATGGTATCAAGAAAAATTCAGGGTGGTGGATGAAGGAGAGAGAGAGAAAGAGAGAGCTAAATGGTCAGTCTTTTGCTGTGCTTAGGCTGTACAGGTCTGCTCTTCACTAAGATAATCAGACAATCATCCAACAGATATGTGCATGATATATTTGCTTGCTGATCTGACTGTCCCAAATACAATGCAAATACAGTGAAATGCACACAATTGTTGCCAAATATAATTTTATTCAAAGTTTTGCAGGGACTTTGTTAAAAAGAGAAAAATTAATCACCTCCTTTTCTACAGAATATATTTGTGCTTCAAGTAAATTTGAAATAAAGGTATTTTGGAAATTCTTTACTTGCATTCCAAAAAGAGTAATGGTGCTCTGCTTGAGTCATGAGGACTCAGCTTGCTAAAACAATTGATTTCTTGCTTGTTTTGCTTTTTCTTTTGGAGTAGCTTATTTTTATTTCTCTATCCTGCTTCCTAGAGATTATGTAATGTTGCTTGGGATTCAGTTCTAAGAAAATCATTTCTGTTGAACACACAGAAAGAATTGGCTTTCAGTGCAACTTGGGATTTTGCTGCAGAACAGAACAACAGAATACAATTACTGTCCAGGTTTTCTTACCCAAAAAAAAAATTTCAAGGAGCCAAGAACAAGTATAAAGTTGTTTTAAAATGATAGCATATCAGCAGTGGAGAATCCACACTTTGTATAGGCAGTGTGGGGTGTCTTGGGATTTTGTGATTGTCTGTATCACTGGATTCTTAAACTATATTGCATATATAACATAAATATTTTCATCTGTAGGTATATGCACACTTACTAATTTTGAATGCATGCCCATTTCTTTCTGTAGGATTAACTTAATTGTGCAGTTTTGCTGTTTTTTAAGGATTTGGCAAATGCTTAAAAAAACATTGTTAGTTTAGTAGAGAAGTAAATGCAACTAGTGAAAGAGGTAAAATGTGGAAAGACTTCACAAAACATAAAAAGAATATTACCATCAATACTAGAACATGATAGCCATATTACAATCAATATTCTTTCATTCTCTCTACTTCAAACAATATTGGTTCAAGAAGTCAATATGGCCCAATGAATATATGTCTTCATAACACTACATCATTTGGATTGTTGATGTAAATTATTCTTTCCTCATTTAATATAGTATTTTCAATGCTTGTCTTGTTCCCCCGACAATCTATTCACTCAGCTAGTTATTCAATATATGAGTAAACGAGAATAGAAATCCAGCAGGTAGCATAACCAAAGAGCATACAAAATCCAGCCCTCTCCTATCTACCAATGAGTGAAAAGCTTTTTAACTTTTTCTCAGCTGGGTCTACTGAAAAAACAGTGTGAACACTTCCTGCACATCAAAAAACACAGAACCTCCTGCCCAACCAAGAAAAGCCTTATTGAAATACCAAAGAAAAATAAAACAAAAAGAAACAAACAACAAGAAAAAACACCCAAATACCAACAAGAAGAAATAGGGATTGGATTCCAGAAATTAGGCTCTCCTCTTTAGCACACCATATACTCCAGAAAAGTGATACTTGTCCCTCTGAAGACAAACAAGCTGCCACTTCCACTCAAGCTTCCTGAATTGTGTTACACCACTGATTAAAGCCACTTTCCATCTTGCCCACAGCCACAATTAAAAAAGATGGAAAAAAATAGCATATTTATAAGATTTATTCTTAGAATGAAAGAAGCAGAAAAAAAAAAATCAAATATTAACCCTAATACTAATATCATTATAATATAAATAAATATCAAGAAAGTTGAAATAAAATTGTGCTATACTCACCCAAAGTGGTGCAAATCTTTTGTCTTTCCCTAAGACAACCTCTCAAATTCATATAGGACTTAGCACACACGGGCCTTGTGTATATTAAATAGGAGCTTAATTCAGCTTATTACATCACATTAATTTCAAGTTAGGTAAAAATTTATATGGAATTCCTTCTCTGGAATCAGCCGACTCACAAAAAAAAACTAGTGGGCAATTTACAAACCTTTTATTCTTTCTTTAGATCTCATTTCCAATTTTTTTTTTTTTTTTTTTTTTTTTTTGTCCCTCAAGTAAGTCATAACTTACTCTTTACGGAACTACTTGGAATGCAGGTTATGAGATGGTGAGTAAGATTATCCAAATTTAATTCCATGGCAATATGTAATACAGGCTGGGAATGAAAAGAAACAATGAGACTGATCTCACCTACCTGTATCTTCACCATACACCTACATGGAGGATGACATATATTGCTTACTGCAAGAAAACCTACAGATGTTAAAGTAGGATCATTTTAAGCATGTCTGATGCATGTCAATGCCTAACAGAATGATGAGCAAATAACACATATCAGATTGAGCCAACTCTGCATGCTCAACTCTCAGCAAAGTAATGAATGTTGAAAGAAAGGTTGGGTAATACTCAGCAAAGTTTAAGCTACTCTGCAAATTCAAATAACGCCATTCTGTTATGATGAAAATAATAATCTGAAGTCAAAACAATAAGGTTCAGTAAAAGCAGATTTCTGAGGCTGTCACCATGCTTTCTTACACCACTGTGAACTAAATCTGGCATCCTAGTTTTCTTCGTAGACTTGAATAAGTCTCTAAGACTGTCTTGTTCACATTTTAGAGACTGCTTTTAGCCCTAATTAGGAGAATAAAAGTATTTCAAAAGTATTTTGAGCACACTGTGAGGTCTGGGTTTATAGAGGTCAATTAGATTAAGTTCCACACAGCAACTCACAAAACATTAAGTAGGAAAGAGAAGGAAAGAATCAGGGAGGAGGATAGGCTATAACTGTATAGAAAGGGATTTATAACCAGGATCAGAAAACAGAACCATGGGGACCAAGCAGTGTCATTACTTTCTTTAAAGAAAATACGAAGAGCAGGGTGCGGATGGAGTTGGAGAGGGTGATGCTGATGCTTCCATTTCCCTTTAAATACACATTTATTTGTTTTCAGTACATCTCAAATTTAGATGAAGCCAGAATAGAAAGCAAGAAAAGAAGAAATTATGGTTAAAAAAAAAAAAAAAGGAACATTAATGGCATTGCATGGTAAATCCAGTAGTTTCCAAGGGGAAAAAGATGGCAGAAACACTTTCCAAAACTTTGTTTCAAGTCAGATGGAAATATACTATAGTCAACATGTGTTGTGTACACAAACTGGAGAAAAGAAAATCAAACAACCAAGAAATAACAACAAACCAAAAAAAAAAAACAACAGCTGTTTTACAGATACAAATCCCATAGTTTTCCACTGCAGCCTGTGTACAGGTTAGATGAGTATCATTGAAAATACTCAAGTACAACACGTAAAGCCTAGCTTCAAAGCTTGAGCTGAAAAACGTGAAAGAATATGTACTTCATAATCAGAATTGCCATTCATTGTTAATATCTAATGGCTAGAGGCACTAATATGAATAACATTTTCATTTCAGTAAATGCTCTATTCTAGGAGAGCGGCTGCAGGCTCTGACACTGTAGGGCAGTGAGGCTCCCAGCCTTGGGAAGAACTGTGTCTAATTGCTGCCTGCCATGTAACAGGGACATCCAGCAGCAGTGGGGGAAAAGTCCATAATCTTACAGAAAAATACAAAGCACGTCTCAAAGCTACTAAGTTCCTCATGTGTCATGAAGAGGCACATCTTCGCACAACACAAAGGCACAACAAGCCCCAAGCTGACTGCTAGTAAAAGTAATGGGTAACAGTGGAATAGAAAGATACATTAACCTCTTACCACAGCACATTTCATTCATAAATTACAAAATCACATTAATTTGAACAAACAGTTGGATGCTTTCTTCCCTTCTATTTCCAAGTGTTTTTTCTTCTTCATTTAAAGAAAAAAACATAATAAAAACAAATGAAAACATTCTTTCATTTGTTCATTTCATTTCAAAACGTTCTACAGCAACGTTTTAACTTTGACAGCTGCTCTATTTAGACATTACTGCTGATAAAACAAAGCTTCTCCACTCCACCTTCAGCACAATAGCACTGCAGTTCAAGAGCAGCAAGAAAAGAACCAAGAACAAGACATATCATCCTTGCATAACGCATTTACCAGAAATCATACTGTAAATACAGGGAAGTTCAAGAATTTAGGTGTGTTGATGAACGTAGTGAATGGATAAATGTTTAAGAACACTGTACAACTTACTTCATGACTACAGTACAGATCATGCAGACGCTGCTGATGCTGAGTAAATTACAAACAAGAAATGTTACTTTTTCTATTTCCAAAACTGCTTTTTCAATGATAAAAACGGAAAGCACACCTCCTTCAGACCTGCCACTTCTTCTCAACTTGAACACAGGATTTCAAAATGTTAAGTGGTCTTAATAAACGTTGCTCACTAAGCAACTGTTTAGATGACCCAAAAGCTTCCCCTTCCACACCCCCATTAAAAAACAAAACAAAACAAAAAAAACAACACCTCTTGTGCCTTTCCAAACAAACATTAGTATTGCATAAGTAAATACACATGCTGAAAAAACACCTGCAGAGATATGTAGCATTTGTAGAACTTAATGGGAGCAGGGAACAAGGCTTGTTGAAACTTTTACATGGGAAGGGGGGAAGAGAAAAATATAGATTCACAACCTGAGTTCAGGAAATCTACCCTGTTTACACAACCAATACACACACAAAATAATTGAACCTCTTTTTCCAGTTCCTGCATATTCATAGCATTAATTTGTACCTGAAAGCACACATACCATAAACAACCCAATGGACAGCGTTTGCTTGTTTGAAACAGTCTGAGGAATGGGGTGACCTTTATCACTACTAAATCTTCATGCTGAGTGTGAAGCAAGTTCCCATAAAGAAGTATTTACTACCAATTCTACGTAAGTTATGGAAATAACCCTGTATCTACTGTAGCTGTTTAACACCGAGATATTTACAACATTTACCAACAAGCAAGAAAGCTTAAGCTGAGCTAAATATGTTCCATTGTTGAATTATAAAAATAAAAAGCAGTCCATCATTATGTTAATAGAATAGAATAACAGAAACTAGGTTCTGGTTACTGTTTTAAAGAACATTTTGCATGCTGTTGCACTTACCCTTAGTTGTTCTCTTTCGCAACTCATCTGTTGATTTGAACTCTGCAGAAGGAAGAAAGAGAAAAGCTTTGAAAGCATAGTATTCTTGCAATAACAAAGCTGTTAGGTCTGCACAGAATCATTATTGCAGAAAAAGCTTTTTTTTTTTTTTTCATTTATTATTTTATTTTATAAAGGTCAAACTAAATAACACCATAGTCCACCACAAGTCTGAATTATAGATGTGTTTTTGAGCCTTAAATATAAGAATACTCTTTAAAGATCTCACTGACAGTCCAGTTTGGAGAAAAGCTTTCTTTTTTTCTTTTTTTTTTTTTTAAAAGAGATCTTTGTTATATTTTGGATATCCCACTACTAAGATACCATGACATGTTTACACTTTAAGATATCAAGAGATAAGAACTTCAAGAACAAATGAAATAACAACTTCCAGCTCTGACCTGGTAGAAGAATAACCTTAAAGGAGACTGGATTCCAAGGCATTTTTACTGTCTTTTGAGAACTGCTACATCTATGAGAAACATTTGTGTGTGTGATTTGGTTGCTGAACAACTACTAATTAACAATTAACCACCTCGCTACCAATTACCATCAGATACAAGTCATCAGTCAGCGGCAGCACAATTTGTGAGGCAATTACCTTGCCAAAAAGAAAGAGGCAACTTCTCTAGAAAAGAGCTCAAAGAAACTGAGCAGTAGCACTAAAGTGCTCAGTTCCAGCTTTCTTTCCAGCTCCACAGCTTCTAAACCAATCCTGCCATGGCCACCTCTGGAGCCCCAGAAGGTGAGCTCGAGGAGGCATGATGATGTTGAACCGCCAGCCTCTAGTGAGAGGTTTGGGCTGGTTGGTTGGTTTTTTGTTTTGTTTCATTAAATCATTTCAGAATACAGTAATTGCTGTTACTGAGTGTCATTAACTTTGAAAGTGTAATCGTCATTTTTGTAATTAACGCACACAATAAACATAATTCACAAAGCATGAAAAAGAAATGAGATGCTATATTTTTTGGAAGATATTTTTGGATGTTCAGAATATGCTTTCCACTACTTTTCACTTACAAAATATTAAGACATGAAACAATACCTGTTTGTACAAGATATTTTATTCCGTGGTGATGACAAGCTGAGTGGTGTGGTTGACACGGTTGAAGGACGGGATGCCATTCAGAGGGACCTCGAGAGGCTAGAAAGGTGGGCCCGGGTGAACCTGATGAGGTTCAACACGGCAAAGTGCAGAGTTTTGCACTTGGGCTGGAGGAATCCCAAGCATCCCTACAGAGTGGAAGGAGAGGTCCTTGAGAGCAGCCCTGTGGAGAAGGACCTGGGGGTCTTGGTAGACGAAAAACTTAACATGAGCCAGCAGTGTGCCCTTGCGGCTCAGAAGGCAAATGGGATCCTGGGCTCCATCAGAAAAGGGGTGGCCAGCAGGGACAGAGAAGTGATTGTTCCCCTCTACTCTGCTCTTGTGAGGCCCCATCTGGAATACTGCGTCCAGGTCTGGAACCCCCAGTACAAGAAAGACAGGGAGCTGTTGGAGAGGGTCCAGAGGAGCCACGAAGATGATCAGGGGACTGGAGCACCTCCCCACAAAGACAGGCTGAAAGAGCTGGGCTTGTTCAGCCTGGAGAAAAGAAGGCTGCGGGGTGACCTCATTGCAGCCTTTCAGTACCTAAAGGGAGCCTACAAACAGGAAGGGAATCAACTCTTTGAAAGGGTGAGTGACAGCAGGACAAGGGGAAATGGTTTTAAGCTGAGGGAAGGGAGATTTAGGTTGGACGTCAGGGGGAAATTCTTTACGGAGAGAGTGGTGAGGTACTGGAACAGGCTGCCCAGGGAGGTTGTGGATGCCCCATCCCTGGAGGTGTTCAAGGCCAGATTGGATGGGGCCCTGGGCAGTCTGGTCTAGCATTAGGTGGAATGGTTGGTGGCCCTGCGTGTGGCAGGGGGTTGGAGATTCATGATCCTTGAGGTCCCTTCCAACCCTGGCAATTCTGTGATTCTATGACAAGAAGCGGAATTTCTCAGGCAAAGTTGGGTGACTTACAAAAGAATAAAACTGCTATTCCATTTTTTTTCAACACAGAAGAATAAATTCTAACAAATAGGGAAACCTTCTCCATACAAACCAGAAGCATTACAACAGAGTTCCTGATTTTGTTTTGGAACTGGAACAAATGAGCTTTCGATACATTTTTATAGTTCTTATGAGGGATAAAAATGTAAAGGAATACAGTATAGGTCTATTTACAATCTTACCCTAAGGAATAAAATTAAATACAGCTAAAGTGTCCTGCAGGCAGATGATTCCATTCTTCAAAGTTCACTCTTTCGTGCTCTTTATGAATTATTTTAAAATTACATGAGACTGCATTATAAATGTACTTCCATTAAGTCTCAAAAGTTGATTTGAGATCTGAATCTGCTCTAGATGCGTCTAATTCATGCTACTAAAAAACTGAAGTACAAACAAGCTTGAAGTGAATTAGGGAGGAGCTGCATATCTCCACGCTGGAGATTTTAACTCCAACTTTCACCCAAAAGAAAAGCATGAATAGGCAGACTTTTAGATAGTGGTCCTATGTACATTAAAACAAACAAGCTTAAAATCAAATTCATCTAAAGCTACACTTTACACGACTGATTGTAGGATATATTCATCAACATCATCTCACAACTATTACGTTACTCAGTTTTGACCTGAGCAGTCATAACATAACACAGACACCATGTTTTTATTTTCAGAGATAGAAAAAAGGGTGCACAAAGAAATGAAGAAACTTGTTCAGAGCATTTGCCAAACTAACAGCACTTAGCACACTAAGCAACATCCAGAATGATTTGTCTTTATAATATGCTGAGTATGTGGAAATCACAGGTGGGAGAGGGGGAGTGATTTGGAAAATTTATAAAAAACAAAAAAGAAAAAAGTGTATCAAACTTTTGTAGAATGGCATGAAGGTTATAGTTATTGGATATTTAAGCAGATAATTAACTGTTCTAATTAGTCATTACTGTTGCCATTTTGAATGATGGAAGCTTTAAACATAAAATTGACAAATATCCAAAGCCACAGAGACTAGAACAGTAAGTATTATTCAGGATTGAAATGAAATATTTATGAAAGGTGTGAGAATACAATACAGTGGCAGAAAAGACAATGAGATCAAACATGAGCAATGTCAGTAGAAAGGGACTGTGTCTTACATGCAACTGCAGGAAAATAAAGAGAACAAAAGCAACCATTTGCTTTAGAACAAAGAACTTCTATATGAGTGAGTTGTATTTTAAAATATATTTGGGCTCATAATCTATCACCACATCCATGGTTTTCTAAAAGAAATGGAAGTAAACAGTAAGAATAATATGCACAATACACCACTGGTAGTACTTTCCTTTGTTCAAAGTTCAGCAAATCAGATTCCATACCATGTGTTTCAGCTATCATCACTTTTTGGTGACGGCTCCTTCCAGAGAATGAACTTCCATACAAAAAGTTCCCTTGTCAACCAATCAGTGCCAAGTTAGCTCTCTCTCTCTCTTTTTATTTCTTAGCTATGTGTGCCAGTTTAAAAGAAGCATCCTGGCAGTACTGAGCACTTAAGGGAAAATATAAATAATGCATTTATCATATGTAAACCTGAACCGATAAACCAAAGGAACGGAAAGCCATAACATATTTAATTAATGATCAAGATACCTTTGAAATAAATCTTGACTACTGCAATTTTAAATAGATAGCTTCTCAACCTTAAATTTAATTCATTATATCTCTGAATTGAACCATATGCAATGAACTATTTATTTCATTTAGTTCAAAACTGCATGAAGAACCTGGTCAATACGTTGACTGTCATTATGTCAAGCTCTCACGTACCACAGTTTAGTGGAAGAATGCCCAAAATATTGATTCTCTTCAAAGGATTTTATCAAAGAAAAACTTTTAAAGAACTTGAACAATAGCTCAACACTGTTTTATAAGACTGCTGTCTTATAAAACTCTTGCTATGAGGTTCCTTCATTTTCAACAAAATAGACTTTTTGGAGATTGTCTGCAACCTGCTGGTGTGATTCTGTTGTGAATTTGTGGACATGAATAGGATGGGGAAGTACGTTTTGTTCTCTTCAAGTAACAGTAGCAGATGGGAGAATTGAGATCTTTTACAATTTTTTTTTTTTAGCAGCCATCCACTCCTCACACCTTACCCCAAGGTGTAAATCCAGACACCTTGGGACTAGTGCAGCATTGTATGTGATTGGGAAGGTTTTCCTGTATGGCTCTGGTCACTTTCAGGCCACCTCAAAATCCATTACACAAGATATAAACATATAGACAGTTACAGATGGATTAACATCACAGTCTGTCCAATCCAAATCACAGAATTATTACTATAATGCCAATTACTACCAATGCTTCAGTACTGAACCTCACATACAAATATGTACTAGAAAGTAAATCCTGAGGAAAAACTCAAATGCAAGTAAAAACTAAAACACCTATGGATGCAATTGGGAGACCAAGGGAGCAACACTGGCACTGAGGCTGACAAAAGATACCAACAGAACTGGCTCCATCTGGGGAGTTTCTTTTGCTGCCAAGTTTTTTTGTTGTTGTTATTGTTGTTGTTTTGTTTTTGTTTTTTTCCTTAATGCAATGATAGGATTAAAGTTTTGGACCAAAAGGTATTATATACAGAAGAATTGCTCCTGAAGTGTGAAAGAAAAGTTTTATTACAGTGCAATATTCCAAAATATTTGTTATGCCTATATAATTACTCCCTGAAATTCAAATCACTTTCAGGATTGAGAACATCATTTCAAATGGAACACAGTTCAAGTGACTTGAAAATATCTAAAAATAAATGAAATTCTTTATATTCTTTAGCATAAACAAACATTTATATTAAGTGGAGTTAGCCTCTATTCTGATAAAGGGGTATATAAAGCTGACCTGATCCCAGCGAGCAGTTAACACTAGAATTATTTATCCACGACTGTCAGTGCAGCCTACTCAGAAGCCTACTCAAAGAATAGATACTGGAAAGTCCCTACAACATTTCTGTCCTTCTTCTTCCACTTCAAAAACGGCAATGAAAATATAAACATCCATATTGTGAAAATATGTCTGATTTCATTAAACAAAAACAGTTTAAAGTCATTATCTATAGATGACCTGCGGAGCACGGCAGACACATGTGAAAGACTTGGTGCTGATCACAGTCACAGTGGTTTTACCACAATAGTTTCATAATTAGTAACTGCGTTTTTGTCAGATTTAAGTCTCCTCATACATTCATAAACGTAACAGAAATAAAATTATACATTAATCACCAGTTATATTTCACTAGATTCTGACACAGATATTCATACTATTTAATACTATTTGCAAAATCAGTGTTTCCTCTCACTAGATGCTCACCCAAGTGTAAAGTGTTCTCTTGAAAATAAATGATATTTTTTATGTTGTTTTTTGTTTTTTTCTGTATTTAAAAAAAAATTTGTTACACAAGAAAATATGCCATGTGCTGCCATCTGATATGTTTCCTGTGGAAGCAGTCACTTCCCTTGCACTGTTTTATCACCTTTCTATTAGAATTTTCATCAGAGAATCATAGAGCCATTAAGGTTGAAAAAGACCACTGAGATCATCAAATCCACTGCCAACTGAACACCACCACGCCACTAAACCATGCTCTTAAGTGCCACATCTACATGTTTCTTGAAAACCTCCAGGGACTGTGACTCCACCAATTCCCTGCACCTTGTTCCAATGACTTATCGCTCTTTCTGTGAAGAAATTTTTCTTAATCATCTGATTGCCCTAGAGAATTCAAAAGAAATAGAGTTGCAAGAGAACCACACCCTCCCCAATGAGTCTTCATTCAGAGAGAGTAAGGACTTGTACATTAACACGTAAAAATATTGGTATTTGTTTAAAATGACTTCTCATTAAGTACTTCATATGAAAACCCAAAACACAAATGAAGACACATCTATCTGAAGACCTCAGAGTTCCATGAGGTTACCCAAATGCAGATAACTCATTAAAACTATCAGAAAATGCGTGGATAATATAAAGTGGAAGTGGGGTTTTGGGAGCTTTTTGTAGTGACTGACAACAACATTAAGAGTATTTCACACATAAAATCACAGTTTTCTTCCTCAAGGAGGAGATGGAGCCATCCTCCTCTTCTATGAGCAACTTAATGCTTTTCCTGTGTATGACTCCTGAAGACCCCCAAATGTTCCCTGTTGAAGAGTCTAATGAGCTGCTCCAGTGCTGAGAACATGAAGATTTTTTGTACACGTTGAATTTCTATTACAAATGGGTAAAAAGTGCATATGTCTATGCATATGCAAATTTTTCCAGAACAGAGAGCTTTAGGTTTCTCTTGGCAAGGTATGTGCCTCTGCACGCATAGAATTTTAATTTCAAGGGATTTTATTACAACCATCAGTTATTGTGCTATAGCAGTAGCTAGAGGGACTGATTTACTCTCAAATGCCCTTGGCTTCGTATTGTATATTGAGTAATGCTGCTGTTATAAATATATCTGGGTGAAGAAATGTCTACAGTTCTGTGCGTAATACTAAGCATAGTTAAGGTTTCAAGCATCATATACAACAGGGTTTTTTTTTTTTTTTCTACTGGAAGAAACAGGCAATTATTATGGCCCATTGAGCTCAGATTAAGCATTTCCATCAAAAAAAAAAAAAAAGAAAAAGAAAAAAAAGCATCATGCTACAATCTTTGTAAAGCTGTAAATGCAAATGGGAACCATCTCATCTTCTATAAAAAAAAATCTATGGTTTTATTTGCTCCTTTCTTTCGATTTCTTCATATCCTCAGTTAGAAAAAGATTCCAAAACAGGAAAACTGTACTGAGGAGAAAAAAATAATAGAAAACCTCCCCCCCAAAAATATAAAGAACAGAAACACTCTAAAAATCATTGTTGTATTTGATCAGTGTGTAATTATTTGCCTGTGTAATATTTACTCTTTTAAACAGTTGAGATTACCCCAAGTCCAATTTTCATCTTTTCTTGGCCATGGGCTAAGACGCTTTTTTTTTTTTTTTTTTTTGAGATCATCTATAGCACCCAACATGTACCTGGCAAAAAAAACCTTGGCTTTTGTTTTGTTTCTTTTATTGTTTTTGTTTTTAAGTTGTACTCCCAAAACGTGCTGCAGGTCTACAGAGACCTATGTCACTGAATTTGCCTTTCGCTTCCCGATTCCATAGACGAAACTTGCAATACTGCAGTACAGATGGGAAGCTCTTCATTTTCTGAGACCCCCATAAGCACAAAACCTGCAACATGGCACAACGCCAGCCAGCACGGCAACTGTTCCCCCCACTGACCCCACTGTATAATCATTTCCCTTATGTTTATAAAAAGCGTAAGGAACCAGGAGTGTCTCTGCTGTGCCTTTTTGTGAATACACAGCTAGGAGAGAAACTGCTTTACATCCACTTTGCATCTGCAATACATGACGATGTGACTACCCCTTGAATGCTAACACACTGCTTCCTTTCAATTGGAAACATCCCAGCACTATAGTTTCATAAAAACTGGCAAAAAAAAAGAAAAAGTCTCTAAAAAGTATTTTTGCAAATATTCTAGAATAAAGCTTGTGTGGTAAAAATCCTCAAAATTAAATTCTACACATGTAAAAGAACAATCCCATGAGAAACTTTATCTATATTTAGTATTCAAATAAATATTCCTTTGGTACACAAAAGACCAGCTACAGTATACATTAATTTCCCTGCACAGCACAGTCTGTATTATAAGGAATAATCAGAAGGCAAAGACACTGTATTAAAAAGAATAAATGGACACTGCAAAGAACATAATTGAAAATACTGTGATGCTAAAGAAATAATCAGCATAAAGTATGTTATCTTTGAATGCAAACACTACCAGACCAAGACCTGCTCATTACATGTATTACACTGTTTACTGCTGCATAAATCATTTTCTTGCATCACGAGCATACAGTTAATACAAGAATTTATTCTTGTAAAATCTTGTAACTTTGGGGAAATGGATGTTAAGTCTCTATGCATAAAAATTAATGCAGTTTGTGGCATGAATACCTATTAAGTGATAAACTCTGAAGCTAGTGTAAATACAGAATAAAGTCAGATATATTAATTAATATCTGAGTATCAGGTATTGCTAACAGCTTTTGAAATGAATGCTACGATTTGCTGATTTGCAGATTTTTAAAAAAAAATAATAGAGACAATGACTGAAAACTCTAGGCCAAGAACACTTAATAAAATGAAAATTTCTATTTTTCATAGAAGAAATTCCTATATTTTTATCAGAAAAAAAAATGAATACCAGCCTGTTAAAGTGTCAGTTATGCATACTAAATACATATAACAACAACTTGCAACTTGGAAAAAATACTTCAAAGAGGAAGGGAAGGCTGAAAATAAGGATGTCAGTGCACGTGGTCATGGATTTTCAGACAGTTATTCAAACCAGTTATGCTACAAATTGCCACTGCAGATATTACCTGTGTGTTATTAGTAAACATCTGCAAGGTTACTTGCTGTGCCTGTGTGCTGATAAAAATAAGTCACCATCATCCAGTTGTTAATGCTTGACAAATAACAAAAACAAAAAACAAACAAACAAAAAAAACCCCACCAAAACACAGCTTTTATCTTGCAGATAAAATTATTAGCTAAAGAGGTCCTTATAAAAGGAAATGGCTTGAAAAGAGAGATATTGCAAGGTCAGCAAGAAGCCAATGAATGGACAAACACCCAAACTTTTGATTCATCCATTTCCTCAGCGCTCCTCTTTTAAATAATACAAAATTAAACTTTGTAGTGACAGGTTAATTTATTTAAAACTACTCAAAGCATATTGCTATTCTGAACTATTAACCTAATAAATCAGCCATCAACAGATTTATTAGGAAAACTTATTAATCTGCAAATAAAATAGGAAATCCTTAGGATTTTCAACATTAACTACATTAGCTAGCATTCAACAATTGCCTTTAACTGAGATTTAATAAGTATGGTCCGTGCCTATACATTTACAGCTACTTTATATAGACATGCTTGTCAATAAAATCTGATTGAAAAAAAAATAAAAAGAAAAGAAAAATGTGTACAGTATGAAGTAAGATCACTAGGACAGTCAGTTCGCATGCATCACTCCACTTGAAATTTTGGTGGATGGCATTATTTATGAAACATATCTGCACTACTTGTCTTTACATCTCGGGAGAAAGTTGCAAAGATATAAATGAAAGATGCAAATTAATCACTAGAATCCACACTAATGTTCAGAAGGAAGTAGGCCTCTAAATGTCATCAATGTCTTTTAAATTATCCTTTCTATTTTGTACATAAAATGCAATGGTAAGTTCTGTGCTCACACACAAAAAAAAAATCACAAATCAAAACACCAGTATTGTACCCTTTGTCACATTTATCAGCTTGTTCTGTAATAAATCTTCTTTGTGAAGCAGAGGTTGCCTTTACTGCACTAATTTATCAAACAGTAGACCCCTCAGGTGACGTTCTTTTCCTAAAGCATATCAAAGGCATGGAGGAATTATGCCTTCACAAAGTTTAGAGAGAGAACTTCACGCGCTAACGTTACTGATGCTATATAAATATACCCAACAACAGAAGTGGTTTTCTGTTTTGTTTTGCTTTTGAATACTTTGAATGAGTCCCATAGAGAAAACACCTGCGAGTCCAAACTCAAAATGGTCTCACTTTTGTGGCACGTGCTTGACCTGTGCTCTGCATTAGGACTAACAATTCCTGGGAGCATTTCCATTGCAGGCAGATTTTAAAGAGCTGTAAACCAAACATCACGAGGAACACATTTTATGATATATTTTTTCCCCCTCACATGGCATTGGTCAGTAGAATGATAGGTTGTACAAACGGGTAGAAAGTCCGGTGCCACAAACCAATCCCTTCTCAGTGCTGGTAATGTAAAAATCCTTTTTTCTGCTCTGTACTGTAAATCTTACATACCAAAGGCAATATCTTTCTTTAACTTACAGCAGCAGAATTGCAAAGGAACAACACTGAGATGAGTTATTTTAGAGTTGGAAATCTAAAGAATGTCTTTAGAATGTAAAATAAGTCTTGTAGCTACCAGCTGAAGGTAACTCCACTTAATGATCACAGGTATCCAGACGATACACTTCAGATAGGAACACAAAAGAAATGTGGCAAGACTGTGTGAACACTTCTCCTGCTTGGACCTAAAGTTTGTTACATAATCACTTCCAACAACTTTCCAGTTGTCACTATGTTAGTAAGAAACAGTAATGTAAGTACAAGAAGTAATGTCTTTAATTATCTACAATTAATAGTAGATTACCCTGAAACATTCATTTAAAAGAAAACAATACCATGACAAATTGCTGTGCCAAACACAGTAGTATTGAGAACAAAATACATCAGTAAGTGAGAACTAAGTGAGCAGGAACTATCTAATAACAATACTGGTTATATTTAGCCTCATATGCTGCCATTAACAAGAAGGATACTCAAAATTTTTCATGTTTCTATTCAGTGGCTCTTGCAAATCAAGAACTTTTCTAGGATTCAAGTTTAACCTCCAAGTGTTACTTTGCAATTCATTACTCTTACTGACTTACACCTCAGGAGCCCAGCCATCATGCACAAGAACAGGAATCCCATCACGAGGTGGGGAAAGCAATGCTCCAGGAGCTTCCCTCCCACCTGCACAGACTGCACAGCTTCATGAGTCAGAAACATGGGTGCTACTGCTCCACATCAGTGATGTTGGGCCACAGCTGAATATAGCTCATCATTAGTAATGTGAAGTGACCCAAAACCTTGAGCATTGTAAAAGTATGATTCGGGAAATTTCGTATTTATTTTCACATACAGGGTAGCTCTGAATACCACTGCTCAACATAGGAACAGTCCTTGGGAGACTTCTTTTGAAAGAATCAAAATTCTTTTCCTCCATGTGAAAATCTATCTTGTAGGCCTTACAAATATTGATCTTATCTCCCAGTTTGTCCGCAGTTTTCAAGTGAAAAAGCGAGGGACAAAACCAAAGTTTCTTTCAGCCTTTGTAGCATTGGCATCCTAAAGGAAGGTGTTTTATTCCACACAGTGCCCACACCTAATAGCTACACAGGGAAGGCAAGTGCATATGGCCTTAATCTCCTTTCCAAAACAGCTTAACTAACTATAGAAGATGCAGTGTCTAGCATTCAATAATTACTCACTCAGTGCACTTACTGGTTCTAAGAATACATTACAAGGGCTGCCAATAAAATTTAATCAGCAATATATTTTTAGTGGCAGCATTACAGCTTGCTGCAACAAATCCTTTTTTTCCCCAAGAATTTTTAAAGCTTTCCTAAAAACAAACAAACAACCAACAACAACAACCACCAGAAAAACAAAAACAAAAAACCTTGATGCTTTGTAAAGAGAGAACATCTAGAGATTATCATATCAGGGCATCCATTATGGCAGTGCACTCTTTTCACTCAGGTTACTTTGGACAAGCAAGTCTCATTTAAAATATTCTTTGCTTTTCTCTTAAGAAAATGAACAGTCATTGGAAAAAATTGGGGGCAGCTGGCAGAGTCACCCTTCAATGAAACTACGGTAACAGTCATATTGCCCTAAAAATAGAGAAGTAGAAGGAAATATTTAAACTTATGTATAGGCATGTGCATGCACGCACACCTATGCTCATTTTGCAAACTATATGTCATGTTCTCCAATGTCCTTTGTGATAACAAGCTTGAAACTGCAGCTTCAAGATTCTATTGTATCTATACATTCCGAAGTAATTTTAATGACACACTGCATACAATTGTTATGCATGGAAGAGCTGCTGCCAACATTTCTTTGAGACTTTGTGATGAGCTGCCCAAAGGTGAACTATGCTGACAGAGTTTCAGGTCAGAGTTTATGAGAGAGAGACGTCTTTTGCTATATATACATGAAAGATCTCAATACTGTATCTTTTTACAATAAAAAATAACCTCTTTTCTTCTTCATATAGCAATACATTTTTTCACTTTCCTGCCGTATAGTAACCCAAATTGAAAGGAAAAAAAATTCTACCGAGAAGTTTTCTTATATCTATCTATCTGTAGCTCTATACACAGGCAGGAAAATATTTTGCTTATATCTATCTATATATATTTATAAACATATGTATATTTGGTGTTTACATCGCAGCACAGGACAAATCAAATCACTCTATTTGTAAATAATTTCAACATCATGTTATAATATACATGGCTGAAATAGTAACTGAAGAGAGCAATGCAGAATGTCCATTTCATTCTCATTTGCATGCAAGTAACGCTCACAGTGTGATGGTACAGTCTGTGCATTCAGTATAGTATAGTAAGACATTGGAAACAATTCTTTTACACCTTGCAATTCTCTCGCACCTGAACAGATTTTGTAGAACTTCTTTCATTACACTTTGCAATGAGGTAAATATGCAGAATTACTCAACGTCATTGTAGATGCAGGTTATTGCCTTTCCTCACTTTTATTTCCAGAAATTCTTTTTTTGTTTTGTTTTCATGATTTTAGCCAAGTATGCACTTGATGAGAATGGCTGAAGCATATAGCACTGAATGCTCTTTCTTCAGACATTTATTATACTGTTCTGATCTTATCAAAATTACCACAAAACCACTGGTGCACCCCTGAGACAAAAACTCCCAGTCTGCAGGAGATCTGTCTGAAGCCTGAATTTTGGATATATTTAACTAGAATCTGTTGTGGGTTGGGATTTTTTGTTTGTCTGTTTGCCTTTTTCCCCTTGGCTTTCTTGGTTATCGTTGAATCATAGCAACTCTGAGCACTCCTGTATTTGTCCCTCTGCAAGGTTCCTGCTGCAGAATGGCTTCATCACTAAGAGTGAAAGCCAAGGCTGTGCAAGGCAAGAAGTGTAATAACATCAGGGGAAGTGCAAGTGAAAAGCATTAGTTAACAGATTAAGAATTGAAATGAAAAGAAAGAGAAAAAAATGAAAGAAATGCAAAAGGGCAAAAAAAAAAAAGTTAAACAAAAAAAAAAAAAAGGAAGAAAAGAAATTTGTGAGCATACAAGCGCTGGAAAAACAAAAGAAAGGAACAGTGCCTTCATGTTCTATGCTGTTATGTCAGATTAAACGCAATCTAGCCTAGTGAAATCAAGGCCCAAACAACCTCATTATTTTTCAATCAGCTAGTCTTCAAGTTTAGCAAATTTTCAAGCCTGGGATTAGTTTATGCGATTAATCGATTTTTAGTGTTATATGATGTAAAAGCTATTCTGTTCTGCTAACTACCTGAAACACTGAGATCAATTTTGAGAGTAAAACATCAATTACCTCACTTACTGAGAGAGGATAAGCAGCAATTAAAAGGGTAGCTAATGCTTCTCTGCATTAGGTTACTTGTCTCGTTTGTCAGTATATCATATCAATTGCTTGATTTCTAATTTTGTACAGAGACTTGAATTCAGGCCTTTTGCATCCCTGTTACATATATTCTGAGACAAGGTTGTCTCTTATTACACAAAAATTCCTAATGTCTCAAACAGCACATGTCATTACAAGCATTAATTATTTTCCATTGGTTTAACATGCTTAAAAATTTTCTTACAACCTAGGCTTAGATATACTGTAATTTCAGTCACGGAGAAATAAATCTGAATAATTATACCTCTAGTATCTAATGACCACCATGGAATAAAGTAAGTCTTGCAGGAACTAAGCACCCCTAGTTAAAATACAGCCTTTGCCTTGCATCTGCAGCATAGTACGAGAGTCTCCCAATGTTTAAAGTCAGGAAAATGGTGTGGTATTCCTGAAAGCCTAAAAACGACGACAAAGAGGGAGGAAGAGCACAGAGGGGAAACACTGTTTCTAAACATCAAGCTGTGTAGCCGAAGTTAACAAGGGCAACATACAGTGATGACTTTGGTCAAAATCAGCAAAGGTACAGAGATAGCAAAGCTGTTAAGTCGCCAAGTAAGCAACTAAACAGGCGTTGCTATGCATCTCGAGCTGTCTGTGAGCGTGCTGAAAAAGATGTTTGGCCATTAGAATTGCAACGTCAATAGCAATGGAACATTCTGCAGAGAGAGCTCAACTTGGTAACTCCAACAGATCCCACGAGCTTTTTGTTATCTAATTCTCCTCCCCTTCAGTTACTGAGACATTCCCACACTGCTTTTCAAGGAGCTAAGCCCTCTGTGCCTGCAATGCAGGCCCCTGGCTAAAGCTCCCAGGACCCTGAGCTGCCAGGCAGCAATCCCAACAGGCTGTGTTAGAGCAGACCTCAAGTCAGGGAGATCCTGCATCATTAGAGCAGGCATATGGTAAAGTTCTGTCCATTTTTAGAGTGTTGTAAAACACTGCTTTTGTTGTCAATAAAGACAAAATCTATATCAGAATCTTCCACAAACCGTGATCGCCCTTTTCTTTATTCCCTCAGTCTCTGCGCTCACCATGTCTGTCTGGTTCTTGATACATGAAGATTTCTGCTCTATTAAGAAAGGAGAAACTTAGAATCTAAGCTTCTCAACTGCACATAAATAGGACAGGTTATGGACAAAGACTGACAAACGACACATACATTCTGCTCAGTATATGCTCTGCATTCCAGTAAGCTGTAATAATTTGTTGAAATTAATATGCAGTATTCTTAGTAAATAAAACCAGACTAAAAATACATTGTGGAAATGTATTTTTTTTTTCCAAAGCCTTTCACTTGATTCTCAAAACGCTGTAATTCAAATGTTTGCATCCAGGAGACTTGTGGCTTAGAACTCTGGAAAGAGGAAATAATAACACCTTTCATCTGCCCACATTGGGCATCCAGAAGTAGTGAGACTGCCTTCTACCTGCAGGGAAAAAATGCCTGGATTTTAGGAAAACAACAATATGTAGGCATCCATGAAACTGCTTTGCTTTTTCTTTCACTCATTTTCAGTTATTTGACTCTTCGAGCTGAATCTTCTGAATAAACAATATTCTGTAACATTTTATAGTGTGTGTGCACATGTGCTTGTCTGTATCTTTTGCATTCTAAAAGTTGCGCCAACATTGATTTTATTTCCTCTTAGTATTTTATAGTTCTTAGACTGCAGTAATTTTTTTTCTTAAGCCATATCTGGATTTAAGTATGCAAGCCAGGACAGAGAGGTACTGAATCTACAGTGTGCCATAAATCTGAATTATTTGCTACTTATTTATTTATTTTACTGTTACAGTTTGTGGATAAAGAACTGCATGTCTGGTTTATGCGCCAGCTCCTCCTAGAAAATAAGAGAGATTTTGCAACGCTGCAAACAGGCATGTACTGCTGGTCTGGTCTCTCCTTGCACCTTACCAGCTGGTTCTGGGGGGTTTTGTTTTAATCTATGGTGTCCCTGAGACACCATCTGTCTTAAGGAAAACTAAAACACCCAAAAAAACCAAAACCAACACAATAAAACAATGCAAAACACACACAACACAAAAATCCCGTTTTGCTCAAAGCCCTTCAAAAGCATAAACAAAATCTGGGAAAAATCTAAACTCATAACCAATATAGTGGAAAAGGGATTGAGTGGAACTTGAAATAAAGCAAGGATTGAGTTCAGTATTTTCAATAGCTTTGCTATCATTTTCTAAAATATCCATTCCCATGAGAAAAAAAAAAAGACATTTCTGCAGAGACCGGGGAGGACAGTGAGTCTCTTTTCTTTTTACTTGACAGTTTTGATTATTTAAGATAAGTATGTTTGCTGTACATGTTATATTCCAACTTTGGAAATGTGGAAAGCCCAAGGTCCACACAGCAGAAAAGACACTCTTCTTAACCAGGTTAAATAGAGTCTCTCTCTGATGTCTGGATGTATTTTCACTACATTTTCACCTTGCAGTACCTAATAACCAGGTTGTAAAAGTTACTTGTTGCCTATTGCTTGTGGGAGGAGAGGAACACATGAATAATGCCTTGCCAGACATGCGAGAAATTCCCATTCTTACTTCAACTTGGTAATCAACTGTTAGAAAGCTAGGAACCCTCAGCTTTGATAAGGATGAAATTGTTGAAACCTTCCTAAAATTGGTGTGTGGTTTCCTGAAAGAACTGCTGGCATCCTGCCTCTTCTTTCAGAAACTAAACTGATTTGATGTGGAATATAAAATAATGCATGCTAATGGAGCTGGAATGATTTTAAGCCTAGCACTAGGTGCTTGAAGTTTCCTCTTTTCTCCCTTAATGAGCACTCTCAACTTGCAACATTAAAAGCAGCCTAGTCCATTCTCTGTACATTTAGATTACTCATCACCGCTGATGCATGCTGGTGAGCTGAACTCACAGGCTGGCACATTTATGTGCTTCAAAAGCCCACATCTGGGTTATTTGAGCAATGCCATGTGCATGACTTCCATTAAAAACGAATTAAAAAAATATGGGAAGTTTTAAGTCTTTGTGTACTATTGTTGATGATCTTGAGATGTTTTCCTGGTGTTCACTGCACAAATTTCACAAAGCCCCAAGTTTGTCCACTGTGATCACCAGCCAAATGTAATCACATACATGTTATAATATGGTATTGAGATATGAGACACCAGTGGATAAAGTTACACAAACCACCTACATTGAATTTTAAAGACAACTCATAATAGAAATAAATAGTACAGAAAAGCCATAAACATGGAATATAATACAGCCAGATTAAGAAACAAAGCCTGAAACTCAAAAGCAGAGTGATTCTGCTGTTAAACAACAAAAATGCTAAATGATCACTCAACAACCATTTATAATGTCAGCAAAATATACTACTTTGCCTAGACCATAAAAGAAACATTGCATTCTGATGAGTTTTATTGCTCTCAAAATGTTAAGAACACTTTATCTTCTTGTTTTCAGGACTCTGAATTTAAGATAAATCAAAGGAGGGGGAGAAGATTTCCCTTTAATAATCTAGATCATGTTAATCGATTTCAGAAGAGTCCCTCATAGCGAGACTATTTCCATTAGCTCAATGATTTCTGTTTGTGGATGACCTTGGCTCTGCTAATCCTAGAAGAACCAGTATCCTTCTCTATACGTAGGGGAAAACTTTAGCACCTTCTTTTCAAATACTTAGAATTCTTCAATGACTTTCAACTCTGCAAGATCTTTTAGGGTCACTTCCTGCGTTATAACTTTTACTTCAAAAGCATTCGGTAGAAATTACAAAAGTTAATGATACTGACACTGAAAGCTGAAACAGTATTTTCTATATAGAGCAGGCAAATGGAACAGCCATATTCTCATGGAAGAAGCAGCTTCTGAGCGTGCCTCTTCACCTCCCCAGTCCTATTAGCGATGCACAAGTTTTTAGGTACACTTTAAAGTACAAATAAGACAAATACGGAATATCTAACAAAGATATATACAGCCACTTAATTACATTAAACTGGTAAGAGCAACGTATTTGCATAAGTTATTTCGTTATGAATATACTTGAATAATAACATCACAAATGATTGGTGGCATCTAGCTACTTACTTCTTTGAGTGAAGAAACACACACAAAAGTATTGCTGCAGTCAGCTTATTGGTCGATGTCTTCAGGCTATCAGTTACTACTTCAATCCTAACAAAGTGTCTTCATTTGCCTTAATGTTGACATTTTGCCTCAAATAACAGCTCTAATCTGTAAGAGAGGGGGAAAAACACCTCAACTCTTCTACTTAGACATTACAGAATTATTCATAGCAGCTTGCAAGTCTACTGGGATTACTCAAAACTTGAAAAGAAATCCAATATTTCTATTCTAATATTGCCTGTACAGATTTCCAGCAATTATAAAACACACCGCTCAGTACTTTCTTTAAAATAGGCTGGCTTGAAATTAATTGTTCCAGAAAGAAACAAGGTTAGTTGATCTCATTTACTGCTGTAACATAACTTGAATACAATTTCCCTCTATGGAAGTAATTCCTTAGTGGTAAAAATTGCAAAAACAAAGACGTTAGGAAGGTGAGAGTGTTCCAAAGCAATTACGTACCAACACAGAGTTTGGACTGCTTCGGTTATTATTTTTATCATGGGGAGGTGTAAAGCTAAGTGTTATGAGTTTATGCAATTAGAAATATATTTAAAATTATACATCACACCATTAACTTCTCACAGAAACAGTTGCTATTAAGATCTAGTTATGGTAGCATTATTACCTTTACAACTTTTTCTTTTTGTTGATGTTACACTGCTGTATTTTTAAGTAAAAGGTTCAACATAGAATCTATTTTCTTCCTAAAGAGAAACAAAAATATACAAAAGTACAATACAGTACTGAGGGATTGTGGGGTTTTTTGTGATATTTAATCTTCTCAACAAAAACATTCTTAAACCTTGCCATTTTCCAGTGCAGGGAAGGAAATCAAGAGAAAATGATTAGGATTCATTGGAGTACAATCTGTGTTAGGTTGGCTTGAATCATTCAGAAAGAAGTTTAACAGGAAATAGAAAGTCAAGAAAATTAAATTCAGACTAAACTAAAACTTGATCAGTTCAACATAATGCAACTTCTATGAATACACTTTTCAAATGATGTGAAATCATTTATCTTACAACATTTGCATTTTATATTTGATAAATGTAGAGTTTCCTGTTTACTTCCTGTAGGTTCACATGTCCTTCTCCAAGTGGCTGAGCTTATGCAACAGAATGCTGTATATTAGCCAACAAAATTATCAGCTTATTATTAATCAATTCATGATATAACTCATGGTATACAAGACTCCTGGCTCTTCCAGGTAATTCCATTTTTTTGAAGCCAAACTGAAATGAAGCAAGGGCCCTATTCTACTGAGACTTCTCTATTTTCTCAAGGAGATAGAGCATGAAATTTCTGTGAATAATATCCAGATTACTTCATTCAAATTCTAAAATACTCTCTGGAACTCCTTTATAAAAATACAGAACTGACAAGGTCTTCAAGGTCAGTTTATGGCTAAGTTTCCTGCTATGACAGGCCGCATGCATCTTGGCTGACCACAGACTCTAACAGCCTTTCCTTTCTACTCACTTAAGCAGGCTGAAAACTCACGTAAGTATGTTTATTATTTACTTTTTAATATCATACTTAAACACATTATATAGAAAAATCTTGAAATATTTAGAAGTTTTACAAGAAATCATCTTTTCAATTTTCTCTCTACTTTCCCATTGTAATCATGGGAGTGATTTGGTTTCTTTTGTCATTTAATTTCAAGAGGTGTAAATTTTAGAGAGGAAAAATAAAAGCCCTGCACAAATACTGACTGTCTGAAATAGATGATGCAAGCTGAAGGCTTAGAGTGCTGGATCTTCTGCACTAGGGCATGAAAGTACTGATCACACTTGCTCATTGTTCTTCTGGAGCTGACTGCTCTAGAATCAAGGAAGCTAAAGCAAGACGTGTAGGGCTCCTAATCTAACATATATGAATGCAAATTCTTTTGTCTATTTGTTATTTGCTCATACAAGGGTTCCCAAACTTCTTTTTGTCAGCAATTCCTTTCAAAATAATAATTAAAAAAAAAACCAAAAACCAAAAAACAAAAAACAACCAAGCATGGGAAAGTTATTCTGTTTACAAAAAACATTTCCACATTTCTACTTTTTCCATTTAGAAACGGTGAATATTGAAAAGCCCCAAGAACTACGTAATGTCAAAACTTCAATTCATAGATGGATTTTGCATCTGAAAACTGGCAATCTCATATACTTAACCAAAGAATAATTAAAAACAACAACAACAAAACAAATAAAAAATAAAAATAAAAAAAACACCTATCCAGTACTGGAATTAGAGCCATCAGTGATTTCCAGCAGGTAAAACAGAATGATCTATAGATATGTTTAAGTGTTTCCACAGTGGTTAAGAAGTCATCCATTTTCCTTTCCGTAATCACTCAAAACTACACATAAGCAATGCTTTGCACTCTAACGTTGAGCTGCTCTGAGAGCTGTTATTTCCTTTCAAGAAGAAATAAAAAAGTGAAGAAGGGATGAGCTAAAGAAAAAAAACACCACCACAATCCTGTCTCCGCTTTTCCTCTAAATTTTCCCATTTATGTATAGGAGAAAACAACCCCATGTAGCATCTCAGCAGCTGGTTCTGCCCCATGGGAGAGCAGAACTGCACAGCAGGTGTTCCAAGTACGCACCTCCCAGGTGCTCCTGTCTGCTCAGCACCACTGTGCAGCATCTCCCGCATCGATCACAAGGTAAAGCCAATCCAACATTAAATTAAAATGACAAAGGGCAAGCTTATGTAGGTAAATTTAATTATTAAGATTTCATTAATAATGTAATGCTAAAAAAATCAATACTTCAATAATAACTGAAAAACTTTAAGCACCTTAACGTGAAAAATGCTATATTTTGGAGAGAATTTTGTTTGATTGGTTGTTTTAGTTAGATAGATGAACTCCGATTCCTAATTTCAGCCGCAGGTCGAGTCATTGCCATTCTCTGAAAACATAACTCTTCCTCCAGTGTTGACATTACACTGAGCAAACTAAAATTTGTACCCATAGGCAGCTACAGAAGGTGACTAAATTTCAGCTCTCTAAGGGTCTGTTAAGTATATTATTTTTTCCCACCATGTCTTTGAGTCTTATTGATTTCCAGCACGGGAAACCAGAGGCTCTCAGGTCAGCATAGGGTCCTTCCTCCTTGAAACTGAGAGATCAGTTTATAAATTGTTTAGAAGTTCAAATTTAATACATGTGCAAGATACCTAGTTAATCTTCATAGTTTGCTTTGATTCAAATACTAAGTTTCACATCAATTAAAGGTTTATTTTTCTTAATGCACAGAAGCCACAGTGTTTGAGTGCCACTAAGCTTAGTGTTTAATCAGGAAAACTATCGTGGCACCGGCTGATTGGGTGGCTCAACTGCTGCCTGCTCAACTTTTCCCCATAATTGCAGGATATACTTTATTGTGACAGGGCCTGAACAGAGGAATTCCAATACACTATACATCAGGTTCTCCATTATTGGATTAGCTAGATGTGGCATCATTACTGCTGCACTTTCATGCCTATCATTGATTGCATCGTTCCTTCTATTTCACAATTAATGCAAGCCAGCTGGATTGATCAATCTTCTGATGAGTTTGGGCCACAGTCAATACATTCTTATGGCTCTGTGCTACTGATCTGTATGTTTTATAGCTCTGCCTAAGGATTTGTCATTCTGGCTAGAGATTTTCTGGTTTCTTAGATACTTCTGCTCGCACCCCACTGCCTAAGTCACAAAGTGTTTATGAATTACTCATGTAACAAGAAAAAACAAGAGAGCAAAAGAGTCACTAAATTCATCATTGGAAAGAATTCTTTTTGAAATGACACTGTTGATGGGCTCAGCACCGACTGCTCTGGCAGCTGAATGCTGCACTTTAAAACACTTCACTTGCAAAGAAATGCAGTGGTTTCACAAGACCACAGCTATCTTCATTCCTTGTTCAGGCATACCAGCATGTTTATGAGACATGGAAACATGTTAATAACTTTATTTTTAAGAGTTTTCTAACCCTGCAATATTCACTATTTTCTAAAAGGTATTCTTCATCCGAAGCGTAGAAAAATTTGCAGGAAAGTCTCTCCCCAAAAATGGGAGGGAGAATTCTATATTGGGACTCCGGGAGAAATAGTTGCAATATTTGCCTTATGCGTCTCTGCTGTTACCCCATGCCAAAAGGGTAACCATCCACACTTGAAAATTTTCTCCACAGAATCATAGAATCACTCAGGCTGGAAAAGACCTCCAGGATCACCTCGTCCAACCACCAATCCACACCATGCTCATTGACCCATGGCTCTACACGAAATAATACTGAGTTACCATATTTTCTAATGAAACAATCTATAGACAAAAGTGCAATGTTGTACAGCCTCTGATTTTTTCTTTATTAAATATATCTATATTTTTTTTCTCTGGATGCTACCAGATATACCTGTATCCATGCTTCTACATTTTTTTAATGCCTACCAAAAAATAATTCATTTGATATTGGAAAACAAACCTAACAAAACAAAAAGAGAACTAGAAATTGAAAGTTTTTGCATGAAAATGTAACCAATGGTACAGTAGCATTAGCATCTACATCCTACTCTGACACGCATTAGGAGAAGCATCACTATACCAAATTTAAATAAGAAAATGAATGAACTAAATTTAGTCAAAGAGTAAAGAATTCTAATCAATATATTCAAACTGGAATTTGGACTTTCAGGACTAATTAGCACATTACACAGAGAATGCCCTCATTAAACCAAGAATAATTGCTTTTTCTCATCACTCTGTCTCATTCAGTTGCCAATGCCATTAGAGTGACCACTGCAAGGTACTGGCAATAGCAATTACACTGATTTTTCTCACAGTTATACCAGATCTCATTGTTTGTTTGTTTGTTTTTTCCTTGAGAAATCTAAATTTAGAGATAAAAAGAATTGATAACCAAACCAGTTACATTTGTTTCCATTAGAAAAGCAAAATAACTCCTGAAACAAGTTTCTGGTAAACCACAAAATTACGTCTGTTAAAAAGAGAAAGAAACACACTACTTGACAGTTGTAAACGTTCTGTTAAATATAAAATGTATTTCATTCATAACATGCAACATTTTCTTAAACACTCTGACTTTAAGGAGAGCAACCATTTGAGATCATCCAAACATAATTCAGTTTCACTGAAAGTGTTCTACCTGAACAATGTTTCTTGTATAATTTGGAAAGTAAAGGATAGATCTTCTGCCTTAAACTTGGGCAATATAACACTGGACCATCATACAGCTACAAAAAATACTTTAAAATCTGCCACAGAAATATTGGTGTTTTGATATTGGTGCCAATAACATAAAGATCCCTGCTAGTAGTCACAGCTTTTCTCCTTTAAGAGTAATGTGAATTGAGAAACAGACTCAGTAATTTAGCCTATTTAAGTTTCAAATTAGTTCATGAATCTCTATTTAGGCTACCTACGTATATGGCCTGGTTTTCAGAAATGCAGAGCACAGCAAAACTTAGCAAGACACTGTGCTTGAATGTTCTCACATCTTTGAAAAAATCAGGCCATTATATTTAGATGCCTAATTACAAGTGCAAGATTTGAATGAATTCAAAATTTTTGCCTAGATGAGCATATATTGCACCACAGTTTTTTTGAGGTTGCTTTAAGACATGCTAAGTTATGGTACATTCCTTATATTCAGGGAAAAGTGAAAAAATACATAATTACACATATATTCCAATCTTATTTTTATTACAGTTTTAAAGAGAATGAAGCATGGATAACTGTAAAGGCAAACAAACTGACATTCTAATTAATTCTATTGCCAAAAGATTTACACTAAGCATAGAAATCGATGTTACCTTTCAGTTGCAGGAAATTGGGAAATAAGATAATAAAGAGAAATATTCCTAAAAGCCAAGTAATGACGATGGCGTGTTTGGAAAGAAGAACCTTTTCATCTCAGATTCCTTTGTTTTCATTTACATGACATCACACTTCACAGGAAATTGGAGCAAATCCCAAGTTTTACAACTGTAAGATTGAAAATGAAATTTTTAATGTTAATTCGAAGTTCAATCTTGGGGGAAAATATCACCACTATTAAAAGAATGGCTACCATTTACCATCGCTGCACTTTCTCCAATTTTCTTACCCTTTCTTTTCTTCACACCCTTAGGAGGGAAACAGTTGCTGGCTTTATTCTATATATTTACCAAATGACATAGCTGTCTGTGGACAGACCTACACACTGAGCTGTGATGTGGCTGATGTTGCTACTACTTGAATGCTCAATGGGAGTACAAGGGCTAGAGTTGCCAGAGCATCTCCTGGCTTTCTTAACTGTTTCATTTTAAAGAAATAATACGCTACGTACATGTATTGGTTCTGCATAGATCTCTTCACATATGCTTGCACAGAACAGTTAAATTTATTAAAAAGCTCAGTGAGTACGAGAGACCAAACTGTTTTAATAATCCAAACATGAAATTAACTGCTTTCACGTTGGTCTTTAAAACAGAATAACTGTTAATGTTGATGGGTCTATTTTTATCACGTATTGCTCTGTATGTTTATGGCAGGAGAAAATACAATATTTTTTTAGATCTGCTGTGTTGTTCTTTTTTTAATATTTTAACGCGATCGAACATTTAACAACACTGCAGTATATGGAAAAACAGTAAAACTGTGTAGCGCATTATGAATTTAGATGGATGTGATTTCAGTAGCTTCCAAAAAAAGTTAGCCAAACTGAAATTCTGGCCTCAAATACTGAATTTGTAAACAAAATGAGTAACAAAAACTTCCTATCGACATCATTTCTATTTTGTCTGTTAGAGTAGAACAAATGAACAGTATGTTTGTTTTCTGATTGTTAAAGGAAATTATAGGAAAAGAATACTGTAGGCAAAAGAAGATACATTACATATAAAAGAAATGACCCCCAAAGCCTAATCTGGGCTTTTTTTCCTATGTCTTCACACAGGCAAAATGCACTGTCAAAATGCACACACATGCCGCTTCAGCTAACACAATACATATCTCACCTTCTGTTCCTACCCCCAAAATATGTTTATCGCCTTTTCGAAGGCTACAACTCATGTAATTTATGAGGTGATATATATAAATGCTCCAAGCACTGAAAAATGCAGCTTTCAAATAATACTGAGGAACTTATGTCTCTTAGGACTTTAAAGGCATTGCCAAGTTCTCCTTTGCAGAGGTATACTATAAGTCCAGTAAAAAGCACTAAATAATCTATACTTTCTTCTGAATTACAGATGTAATCAAAATGAGCAAGCACACAACATCAGTCTTCACTATCCTTGCCTTTCCAGGGAATTTAAGGTTAATCTTCAGTTTTTGTTTCTTGTCTTATATGCAGTCTCCACTGTTTACCTAACAGTTTCTGAGTTTCATAACACAGAATAAAATGCCATAAAAAACAAAGGTATAAACCTGGGCGTCTCTCTCAAAAACAGTATAAAATGTCATAAAACAACATATAAACCTGGATGTTCCTCTCAAAAGGCGTGGTTTCTACCAACGGTAGCACCGTGAAATCCTTTTTTTTTATTACAGTCTGAACTCATACTTCATTGTTTATGTTTTAACATAATTTTTAATATTTACTTAACATCTTTCTGAAGACAGTGCCAGTGTCATTAAATCAGAAAATGGAAGTCTGCTACAGAAGCCATAATCATTAGAGCTTAACCTAAAACTGCTAATGTAGGCTTTTCTTCTAATTTTGCAGAGAGAAATGCAGTTTCTTGTGGCTCACTGATCCTGACAATACCCTCAGACCAACTCCCATGATTCCCTCATCACGGGCAGATATCATTTCAACAGATGTCAAGAACAGCTAAGTGCACTTAGGCCTATTTGTTAAATTCCTAGGGGGAGGTAGATTGGTGAAATTCATCCTGTAATTAAACCGCATATTTCTTTCAAGCTGCCTCTTCCCTCTTCTCTTCATAATCTCTCTGCCTCGCATCAAATCATTTAGGCACTTATTGGCTACAATCAATACAATATGAGATACATTAATTTAGTCCCTAGGAGATTTGCTGGGAATAGGCGGTATTGCTCCGCAAGCATTCTGAAATGTTCATGCAAGTATGCTATCAACTGCAGCGGTATAGCACTTATAGTCAGCATAGGCAGATTTATGACAACTCCATACTGTGTGCCTACAGGTCTGGTCTGCAGCCAAACATACATAAATTGGATTGAATCAGGAAACGCTAAATATATTACCTAATGCACACAAATGCTAAATAGTGAAAATCACTGCAAAGAGTCAGAATGGGTGAACAGAATCTCAGACAAAAGCTCAAGCTTTCCATATGCTCCAACACCCTTTGTGCCTTGCTACGTACAGTGAAATTAGGATTAGAAAGAAATATTAACAAGTGCTCTCATTCACAGGCATGAATTTCAAAGTAATCTCTTCCATCTATGTTGTCTTTTAACCTGCACATCATCTTCCTCTTGCACTGTTCGGATTTGTTTTTGTCTTTACAGAAGTGAGACAGGATGGACCTATCAATTTTTTTTTTTTTTTTGGTAGAAAGAGAAAAGTAATTCTGAAACAATGTTACATTTCATTTTTTAAAGGATGTACTATTGCACTTTTGTTTAAAAGCAAACATTCAAACCAACTCCCTAACTCCTAAATGTGAAACTGAAGACTCAGAAATGTCAATAGAAGAGTATGAAATGTTTCTTGAGTCCTTAGGATGCAATGCATTGGGAAACTATTAATATGTACACCATGCAATACGTCACTAATCAAAATTGTATTTGTAACAGTAATGACAACTAAAATCTGCACATACGCACATAAAATAGATTACTAATGAGGTAGACTAGGAAAATAAGAAAAAATACAATATCCAAAACTTAATTAGGTTATTTTGCTAGAGCTGCAAAACCACAATCTATCAATCAAAAAAAAAAAATTCTGTATGCAATTATATGCATTTAATTTTTAAATTAGAAACCTAATCAGGAAGCCTTTTTCTTCACTTTTAAAATGAGCATTTTTCTCAGTGACAAATTCTAATTCAGATTATGCTTTACCATCTATTTAAGCTCGTTTCTTTTGGAAGCATCACAAAAACTTCCTGGTGTGGTAACTACTCCTTCTTGTTTGCCCTTTTGTTTACTACTAACACACTCCAAGAGGAATGCATCACACTTTGCCAATGGAAATAGTCCAAAAAAAGTCTCTGCATATACAAAGTATCACAAAAATGTATATTTAAAAGAAAAAACAAACACCCTCGGTTTTATTCAGGCAGTTTAAAGCTAACCACTCGGATACACACCTGCAATTCCTACTGATCTTACAATCATCTGTTTCAAAATATGTCAGAGAACATAAGTGCTTTCAGAAATAAATGCTAAAGCAGACAGGATAAATGTAGAGTTTGGCACCTGAACGTTCTGTGAAGCCTTATCAACCTGAATATCGTTCACAAGGTTACATTCTCTCCCACTGTATCTCATTTCCCATCGTTTCCACAGCATTTTACTACAAAGCACTTCTTGCTTCTCCTACTGTGGTGGGTACAATTAGGAATTTGGCATCTCCTTATGCCAAAACATGGGTGCCCTGGCAGCCCAAAGGGCCAACCATCCCCTTGGTGCCCCAGCACTGCCACCGGCTGCAGGAAGGGAACGTCCTGCTCTGCTCTGTGCAGCCTCACCTTAAGCACTGAGTGCAGCCTGGACAGCACAATATAAGAAGGCCATAGAACTACAAGAAAGCACCCTAAGAAAGGCTACAAAGATGGTGAAGGGTCTGGAGAGCAAGGTGTGTGAGGAGCGGATGAGGTCCCTGGGTTTGTTCAGCCCAGAGCTCAGCAAGCTGAGGTGAGGCCTCATGGCTGCAGCTCCTCACAGGGAGCAGAGGGCAGTGCTGAGCTCTGCTTTCTGGGGACGGAGACAAGGCGTGAGGAAACAGGGGGGTTGTCAGGGGAGGGCTAGGGAAAGGTTCTGTAATGCAGGACTGTGGGCATAGAACAGGATGCCCAGGCCAGTGGGAACAGCCCAATGTTGCCAGAACTCATGGAGACATACGTTTTGAATTTTTGGAGGTGCTGTGTGGAACTGGGAGTTGGATTTGAGAGACTCTTCCTCAACTTGATCAATAGGATATATTGTGGAAGCATAACTTTGTGGAGAACTCCACAGAATTATCTCATTAAGTGAATTTATTACATGGTTATATGTTATTCTAGGGTAGTAGGAACAACTATTACATACATAAAATAATCATAAGCTGCCTTTTAAAGTTACAGCACAGAATTTTGTGATTTTTTTTTTTGCATATTCTTTATTTTCCATGCAATGGTCAACCCCCACTATGAGTACCAGGGCAGCTTGCTTGTGTACCTGACAGACAGCACTACAGAAAAGTGAAGAAATGCTTTGGCAGGTAATTTTATGGCACACCACAGTGTGTTTTCAAACTAAAAAAGTACCAACAGCTCATAATTTTTTGATGCAATGATGCCAGAGAACTCTTAGAAAACAAATTCCAATTATTTTAAGTGATTCGCATTCCTTCTAAACATTGCTTCACTCTGACTAAAGCTCCTTTCTACTTTAAATTGATAACATCAATTACAGTTTCAGCACAAAAACTGGAGAAAACATATCCATTCATTTTGTAACCAATAATCCTTCAAGTTTACAAGGTTAACTCAAATGGACTCTCATCTTTTTAATTGGAGAAGGAAGTCAAGGAAGTCTGAAGCATTGCTATTTATAGTGGTGACTATTTCACTAATTTAAAGCTATTTCCAGGAAATGCATTTGGACTTTGTTGCCATTTCCTCTTTAGGAAATGATAACCAGATGATATTTATCTTTAAACTGTACAACTTCATGAAGTTGTACATTTCACTGCCTTCTTGACTTGCTTTGTGCCTGAACTTTCTCAAAGAATAACCTGCAGGCAAAGGTGTAGCTGACATGAATACAACTTGCACACACTACATTAATATATAAACAACCTTTACATTTTCTTAGAAATGTGGAGGAAAGGAAAAGAAAAAAAACAAAACCTCTCACCTAAAAAAAATCCCACAAAAACATCCAGGAATAAAACAAATAAATAAAAACAACAATAACCCCAAATCAAATCAAGAACAAACAAACAAACAAAAATATGAAAAAAGGAATGCAGTGCATACTTCTCCATGAAAACATGCTGCATTAACCTCATGCCCCTAAGATCTACAATTAAGCATCGCAGAAATTAGAAAATTAATATAAAAATGTTATCCTCCAGCAAACAATACTCAAAATATTCTCAAACTCTCCCTAGAGAGAGAGTTCAGTTTGGAGTTGCTTACATTTTTCTTGAAGTAAGCTTTTCTGTTTATTTACAAGTTTGCAAAAACTGCTGACTTTGCAGTAGAAACAGATAATTAGACCAAATGCATTTTTGTAATACTTCTCTCAATATACCTAATTGTTGTCTACCTTTTTTTCAGTCTACTTCTAGATGCCATAAAGCTTTGCAAGTAGGAGAAGAAAAAAAATATATATATCAACAAAAAATCCCCACTGGATACACCTGCTTAATGACTATAATTAGGCTACTGCTAATTCATTTGGCTGTTACTGCAGGCTGGTTAGGTAAATGACTAAGGCAGATAGCTTTAGATCAAAAATAATTAGTCTGGGTTTTTTTAATATTAGGACAACAGCTTAATTCCATCTGCCTATTTTTTTTTTTTTCTCCTCCTCTCTCCACGTAGTCATTTCATAATTAATCGAGTAGAGCAACTTTCCACTTAAAGACAACTTCTGCTTTAGCTTTTTATCCCTTTGAATTGTTACTAATTTTAGATTTTCTGATTTTCCTTTATGGGAAGGAGGAATAGCTGAATAGCTATTTCCTGAATGTAGTTTGGGATTTTAAAAATTCTACGTATATTTTCACATTTAATGCTCTGTGATGGATTTCTTTCCCACTAAATTCTCGAGACTTCCTATGGTTACACGCAAGTATTTTGTGTTGCAAGAAAGCCTAAATTGCATAAAAATACACACACACATTGAAGGAAGTACAGCCTTTGTTCATTTTGAAGCTGACTCCTTTTGATATCCTTTATTATCAACGGAAGGACCAAGAATCAATCAATTCTTGTCAATTTTTCCTCATGTTTTTTACAGCTCTTTTTCATGTTTCCCATCATTTCATTCCTTGTCCGATTGTTTCTGCTTCTACTCAGATTATGTCCATTTTACACGTGGTTTGGTTTGCCTTTTTCTAGAGCTTTCATTTAAATTTCTTTACATGGAATTCCATTAGCTTTTTGGTCTCATAAGGTCCTACCATGATTTTTTTAGGGGCTCTTATCTATTTTAAACAACTTAGAATCATTGAGAAACTTTATCCTTAATGATCTCTCTTGTGAATGAATATGGTGGACTACCTGGGCAAGAAAGGATAACCTTACTCCACTGCAAGAGCCAACAATGATTTAACCATTATTTTCTCTGTGCAAGGACCTTCTTATTTCAACCTAAAGCTGAATACTTTCTTTAATAGTTTTTCATGAGAAAATTCATCAAGCAATCTTTGGAAACCCAGGTAAACTAACAATAACTTTTTAGTTTAATATGCTGCTGCTAGCATGAAAACTGTTCATTAAAAACAAACACACACAAAATATATATTCCCTAAAATTCTATGTAGAAAGAAAAAAAAAGTCATAACACGATGAGCAATTTCATTAATTATTAACTTTCAGTCATTGATATATATTTGTTGTGCTACATTATACTAGCACAGAAGGAAAGAATTAAATGCTGTCTGAAACTAACAGAAGTGGTCAGTAAATTTAACATTTGGTTAGAGAGAAATGATAAATTATTTTAAAACAGTGAACAAAAATGTGATCCAATTAGCAAAAGTTGAGAAATAAGTTTTCTGTGAACTCATTTTCTTTCAACTCAATTATCTCCTCTTTGAACTATAATCAGGTATAACAATAAAGTTGTCTCTTTATAATAATTACATACTAGCTATGATTGGGATAGCCTGAAGGCTCAGATTTGGTTACACCTGCAGACTAAATTACTTTGTAAGTATTATTAGAAGCAAATGAAGGAGCTATGAGAATACGATTAGCATTATATAAAGCAACACTGCTCTAGAATGCCTCCCAAGGAAAATTAATAATTTTGCTTTTTAAAACAGCTACGTATGAAGTTGAGAATGATGAATCTCAAACTACTAAAGGCAACAAGTTTTTGCTACTATATGTTTTTATTCTGTTTAATTCTATTGTGAAAATGAGAATGTACTATTTTTATTTCTGTAAAGATTATTAAGGTTGGTTTTTTTTTGTTTTTTGTTTTTTGTTTTTTGTTTTTTGTTTTTCCTAGACACTAATCAGAAATCTTGGCTATTAAAAAAGAGTAAGCTGCTTCTTTCTCTTACCTACATCATCATCTCAAACAATCATATGTGGTATTATTTCCCAATAACCACACAGTCTAGATAATATATCAACTTCAAGTTTGGGAAAGCCTAAAATCGGTCTTAATCTCATGAAAGATTCATTATCTAACATCCTGAAAATATATATTTCATATATTTATGTAAGACCTTTCATACACAGATAAACTATAAATTCTTACCCTTGTTTAATGCAGCACCTATCCACGTAGCAATAGAAATGAAATACACGGACTAGCTCTAAATAGTTTTGGTGCCTTTGCAGTACAATGCAATTCAATGCAATTCACAGAGGTACTTACCAGGGCTTTAAAATAATGGCTTGGTGCCTAGGAAGATAGCCCTACTAGAAATGATTCCTGTTTCTCTATTTATTTATTTTTAATTTCAATAAAACATATTCACTGTGCTAGAGACTTAAAGCCTCTGTCGTATCCTATGAGTTTATTCCCTCTTTCCACCTTTTGACATTAATTACCTCTCTTTATACCTATCCATAATCACTCACTCTACATTTCTTCCATTTTATGTCTAAGATCTACTCGCTGCATTTCTATATTCTGTATCTTTTTTAATTTTCTGAATAGAGTGTTTACAATAACATCCCAGAGTTCCTTTCTTCTGTCCCAGTTCTATTCTCTCATGCAATCCATCTGTTTAAGAAAATGTAGTTGGCAATGCCTTCTAATGAATGTTTTCTAAGCCAAGGCTAAAAGCTAATACTTCATGCTCATACTCATCTAATCTGTAAACCACTTTCTATAATATCAGCCAGACAGCTGATCATAATTCCTCATGTAATTACCCTTTCACATTATCTATGTCTCCTTCTTGTCTACCATCAGCTTTTTTTTTCAGGTTCTCTAAGAGGTGCCCGTCCTTGCTTTCCCACTCTTTTTCCTACACATCTTATCTTTGGTCATTTATCATCTGTCATATGACTCATAAGGTCATCTCTCTACAAATCTGAACTAAATCTTAACTTCTCTTCGTCAAACCTCTTCATGGATATCTAACAGTGGTTTCAAGAACAAAGTAGAACTTTCTTTTTTTCCAATTGCCCATCAACTTCCAGGCCTTCATAAATTTACCATTTTGAGTGCTTATGAAAACGTCAAGATTTTTTTTTGTGTAACATTTTAAGATCTCCATACTCTTTCAAAAACTTAAATTTCCCCCTCACTCTTCACCACACCATTTATACTAGCAAAATTTTCTCTCAACTTGGTTGTTCTTCTCTACTTACAACCCTTCAGATTGCTGCTGCAGAGATAATTTTGTTAAAATATCAGAGGTAATTTCAGCCATCTTTTTAAATCTTGCCTCTCTACATCATCTGACTGACCCACCTCTTTCCTCTTAAACTCCTGAGATGATTTAGGCTGTTCTCCCTACAGCTGACAACATGAAGCTGATTAATTTGCTTGCAATGCAGAAATTTTTGAGAAGATGGGAAAAAAAAGTAGAAAGATATTATTCTCTAAAAGCTTTAAATGTTAGAGTGAGCATCATTTGTATCATTTTGTTATCATACTAACTCTTACCCTTTTTGTAACGTATCATCAGTTTCTAAATAATTGATTTTAATCAATCACACCATATAGCCCTACAATCAATTAAAAGGTACAAGAGGGAAAAAAAAAAAAAAAAAACATAGCTCTTAATCATTATTAGTTCTTTGCTTGAAAGACGCTTGGTTTAACTTTTCATCCATATACCTTAGCCAACATAAAATCTATTTGTTTGAATTTTAGTCAAATCAGTGCTTTGTCTTGGTAATTAGGTAAAAAGGCTGGTAGCATTTCTGGATAAGTTTAATGCTTCCCACAAAATAAGGTAAAAACATCTTTTTTTAGGATAACCTAATGGAAAGAGATCGCTAACATTGAAATTATACTTAGATCTTGGTGTGCTCACATATGAGAGCTTATAATGAGATCTGATTTTTCAAAACAAATGAGAAGAGACGTAACATCACGTGTGGTATCTGCTTATAAAATGCACATAATTTCAGTAAATAAAATGCAGATGCTTTTCAGTATTCCACAACAGAGGGAGACACAAACTATATAGCATAATAATATAAGCATTTATGGATAAAAATACTGAACTTAAATTTAAGATGTTGTTAACTATTAGAACAGTTAGACTCAACAGACATAACCAGTGAACATTCTGAAAGCAAGATCATTTATTTAAGAATGAAATTTTTGTACAAATGACTAATAGAGAGTATTAAAATCAGGAAACCTGAAGCCAGTCAGTACTACAGAGGACCTGTATTCTATTTTCTTGCATCTGTTAAATTGTTATCATTTAACATACTATTAAGAGGGAGAGAGAATTAATACATTGCCTATACGTACATACAGAGGCTTAGAGCAAAGACACTGAAGGCCATCTCAAAAAGTAATGTGCCTCCTCAAGGGCTGATGGGTCTGGCACAACAATTCTCCACTAACAGTTTTTATCTAGTTTTATTTTTAACTGCAGGTGAATAATCAAATATATATCTCTATCTATATACAAAGTATGTGCAAAACATACATATAATGCATAATGCAATCTAGTTTCACTCTCTTAAGACAAATATCTTAAAGAACATGCCTTTTATTGTTACTATGCTTCTTATGTGAGCTGCTAAGGATTTCCTAACTTGGAGAGCTAACAATACATCAAAGCCACCTCCTTACATGCAAACATTACCTGCTGCCCTCACTTAAAAGAACAGAAGCCATGGAACTCTATGAATACACAGAATGCACACCAGATTTATTACTGAGGGAAAAGGTTCTCTAACCAAATGGAACAGTGACCAGCTCTGGGAGAATTCAGGTGTATTGTGCCACTGTAATTTTTCTTGGCTGACACGTCCATTCCAAAATTCAGCCAAAAAAAGTCATTTCTGTCTGCTCTATGGAAAAAAACCCTGTCAGTCAGAGCCTGGTTCTCCTGAAAGATACCAGAAAATCTGTTTGGTAGTAGTGTGATCCAAAAAACAATGAGAAATGTAGATTGTGTTGGTCTAATTTTTAAATTATGTTAATGCTGAACCTACGTCATCTTAGTAAAAGCAGTATCTGTGACTTCCATGGGCTTAGGTATTTTTGTTAGCATTATTCAGATCAAGGCAGAAAGATCGGACAATTTACATTTGAATTTTTACGTATGAATTGAGCAAAAGCTGCCCCGAAGAAAAAGATTCAAGGGTACTTGTGGCCAAAAAGTTGGACACGAGACAAACATGGTGCCCTTGTAACCCAGAGAGCCAGACATGGGCTACAACAAAAGAGGAGTGGCCAGCAGCTCAGGGAGGGGATTCTCTGCTTGTTCTGCACTGCAGGACATTGTATTCACCCCTGGGGCTGCTGCACAAGAGGTACAGGGATCTGCAAGAGAGAATCCAGAGAAGAGCCATGAGGATGCTCAGAGGCCTGGAGCATCTCTGCTATGTAGACAAGCTGAGGGAGCTAGGTTTGTTCAGTCTGGAGAAAAGAAGGCTCTGGGGAAACTTTACAGCAGTCTTTCAATACTTAGAGTGGGCTTATAAAAAAGATGGAGAGAGACTTTTTACCAGGGCCTGTGGGGACAGGACAAGTAACAGTGGTTTTAAACTGAAAGAGGGAAGATTGAATATAACGAAGAAATTCTCTGCTGTGAGGGCAAGAAATAGGTTGCCCAGAGAGCAGTGGGTGCCCCATCCATCCCTGGTGGAACCCAAGATCAGGCTGCATGGGGCCCTGGGCAGCCTAAGCTGGTGACACGTATCTGTGCCAAGGAGGAGGAGGGAGTGAAATTAGAATGTTCAGGTCCCTTCCAGCCTTATTCTATGTATAACGCGCTGATTCCCAATAAAGGTGCTCTTCACTGCTTTTGAAAATTAAAACCAGCATGGGAAACCTCTCCCTGGTGCTAGCATTAAGTTTATGATAAAAGCTGGTTTGCTCCAAGTTCCTTCAGAACAAAACTCTTAGGTGAGTTAGAACTCAGTACACTTAAACTTTAGGGGGCAAGTCAGAACTCTAACAATGTTAGTGGCAGTTTTGTTATTAACTGAAGCATATTAACAGCATTAATTCCTAGGATTACATGATTAAAAGAGCCACTGTCAGTTGCCTCCTGCTGCACACTTAGGCTTTAACGACAGCTGTTTCCTACAATGTCTTTGGGAACATAAACTCATTTTATGACTAACAAAGGGAGGAATTTTTAAAACATGACTCCATTATTGTAAAATTGTGCTAGTATCATTTCGTCATGAAAATAGAATTTTAAAGGCATACTACCACTTTAATTCTTATTCTGTCACTGTGTAGCACTCGGTTATGTTTTATATCTTAAAGTATAACAAAAAGAAATGCTTGAAAACAGGGTTAAAACCTGCAGGATATAGCTTTATTGCATTAGGTCTGATTATAAACATAAAGGTAACTGATGCATTGCAATAGAATCTTCCTATGACCCAGGCTAAGACTGTAAAATGTAAAGCTTCATACTGTGCTCACAGTGTTCAGTTAAAAGCAGAAAAAATAGTCTTGCATTTTCCCTATCATCAGCAGAACTGCCATCCTTTCTCACAGGGTTTTCTAATCCGTTCTGGCACCTGAGGCATTTGAACAGTTGGTGGGAAGAACTGAAACTGTGACGAAGGGAGCGCCTCATTTCAGATTTACAGTCCAATTATTCACAAAATCTGCCAATTCATTTTATGGTATGTACTGTGAAAATTCATTATTTAATATGAGCCCAAAAAAATCTATCGGTGCAGTACAGTAGTTTGATTTTGAATTAGGAAAGAACTGGCAACACGGTCTATGGAATCCTTAAGCTTATAGCGAGCCTAGCCCAGCATATACTTAAAATATCCTTTGTGTGTTTCAGTCAAGCATAACGTGTTCAGCCAACAAGTGGTTCTATTTCACTATTTTTTCTATGTATTTTAATAATAACTACTGTATCTGTTCAGATCTATGTACACACGGATGTGTGTGCTGGCAGCAAGAAGAGAACAAATAAGTGAAAATTTGAGGTCAGAGATGGTTTCTATTTCATATATTTTCAGCTCACACTTAGTTATTTCAAAACTTTTCCGATACTAGTTCGTAAAGCTAAGAAGTAAAATATATAACTACTTAATGACAATAACAACTACAAACAACACACAATCACCACCACCACACAGAGAAAAACAAAACAAAACAGATACCGCAAACCACCACATTTTAATCCATAATTCTCAGCGAATGGAAACCATAACTATTCAAAAGCAATTAATGCACAGAATATATATTTTGTATATATATTCACTTTATAGCTGGAAAACTTAGGGACAAAACTGTGCTATAAGGACCACGGACCCAATAATCATGGCTGTGCCACACAGTATACATGCTAACTTGAAACTACTAACTCTTCTTGCTCCTTGTTAATGTGACTTGCTTAGCATGTGCTCTGCAGAAGGCCATTTCCCTACCTTATAGATCTATCACGGGCTAGGACAAGAACTGAGAAATAATTAACTCACACTATAAGAAAATACTAGGCTGTCTCGAGGTTTGTTTTCTACTTTTAGCATTCCCCGTTGACTCATGCTGCAGAATCAAAACTGCAATATGTCTGTATCTCTGAAAAATGCAATAAAATGAGGAGTAAGGCCATTCATCTTATCTTGACGTGACAGTGAGAGCAGTGGTTTTGAACAGTCACCGAACCCACACTTTTTTTTTTCCTGCTGATCCTCACAAAACATAACCTGATCTGGATTGGCTACTGTCCTAGTTGATTTTTGGCTGCAGACAACAACAAGTCTAGAAACCTGCTTCAGTATAATCCTGCAGTCTGCAAAATGTCAAATAGCACCAGTTATGCAGGGAGATGAGCTGCCTAATGACTGCATTTACAGTTGATGACTACGTTTTAAAGTTACACTCTAATTTTTTATTATAGTTTTACGTTAGAAACTTACATACAATTTAAAACTTCACAATTATTTATGCTACTAGCTAAAAAAAAACCACACAAAATAAACCACAGACAGGCTTCTGAGTTTTCTCTCTTTTTTTTTTTTTAAGTGTCTTATGTATTCTTTTTAATTCCTTACTCTTTATAGCAGCAGTTTGATACAATAAACCATAGTTTGTGAAAGCCATTAAGAGTAAGCTTGCTAGTAGCAATCCTATTAAGTTACCTCATCAAGTGATGTGCTGTAATGTTTTCATACCAACTTATTTTAGCTTTTATGTTATAGCATTCATAAATGTCTCAGATTCCAAAAGTTTAAAAGTATTTTGTAGAAATTGTGTGCAATGATTTCTTATTGGAGAATATAAGGGCATAAACAGTGTGAAAAATCAAGTTCACTTACAAAAAGAGTTTGAAAAAAATCAATTAATGCTACCAATATTTTGGCAATTAGAAGAAGAATTGGAGTTTCTAATATAATGCAGTGGAATAAGTTTACAGTCTGCTTTTTGGAGTAAAATATAAGAATCTCAGAATTCAAAAGACTTAATGTGAATGAAAATTTCTTAATTTGTCTGAAATGATGATCACCTCATCCATGGTCCCTCAGTGCAGAGAAGGGTTAGCAGAATGCTTCTTGCCAGCAATTACAAACCTCAGCTCAACATACTTCATCGTGTTCACAGTTATCACATGCTTCAAGGTTTCAGATAACCCCGAAATGCTGAAAATAAGTATTTGTCTGGAAAATGGGGGCAGAGTGTATCCTCAGCAAGTATGAAGATAGCAAAGACCATTAATGGGAGGAGTTTGGCCAGCGTACCAGTAGGCTGATACATCAGAAGGTCGTGTTGCTATACAGAACAACCACAACAGGCTGGAATAATGGACTGGCATTATCCTTGTCCAGATGCAGAATGGCAGAAGAGGACTGAGGGGCTGTGGTGCATACCAACTTGAACATAATCCAGCAACATGTCCCTAATGGAATAAAGGCTAGCAGTACACTGACCCCCAGTAGGCAGAGTATGAGAGATGATCTTTCCCCTCAGCTGAGCCCACACCTGAAGTACTGTGTCTGCTTCTGGGCTCCCTAGTACAAGAGAGGCAAGGACATACTATAAGCAGCCTAATGTATGGCCAGAGAGATCATTAAGTGTCTGCAGCACCATTCCTCTGAGAGAGCTGAGGCTATTCATCCTGGAGAAGGCTTCCTGGGATTTCACCAACATCCATAAATACCTGAGAGTATGAAGAGGACACAGCCAGGCTTTTTCAGCAGCTCCTCTGATCCCAGCACTGGGCACAACCCGGAGCACAGCAGTTCCCACTGCCCATCAGGCAGCACTGCCGTGTGGTGCAGTGCCAGAGCCCTGGCACAGGCTGCCCAGAGGCTGTGGGGTCTCCTCCTTGGAGCTGCCCATGGGGCTGGGCTCTACTCTGGGTGGCTCTGCTGGGGCAGGGTTGGACTCAGAAATCCCTGCCACTCTCAGCCAGTGTGGGACTCTGTGATCCAGTGAATCAAAAATGGCAACTGAAGACAATAGAAGATTACAAGATAATGCATGTTCTGTTCGTTTTCCATTTACAGTTATATCTGTTAAAAATTCAACTGCCTTTCTTTTCTTTGTATCTTTCTAAAAAATATATTTTAATCTTTTTATGGTTTCTCTTCTGTTATCTTTGTGAAGAATGGTTCAGCGATTACCGCACCAGTCAAAAACTCTGGAGACTTGAGCTCCTGCACAGCCTTCAACAAGTCACTCATTTTGCTCTAACTCATTTAATAAGAATGCAAATCAGAAGCAGCAAGACTAACCACAGTACAGAGCACCTCTTATAAAAGGAATAGCAAAGAGAAAATAAAGACAGCTGAAAGAGAGGTGAGAGAAGGGTAGTACTGTACCATATAATACTGTATCATAGTAGCATGGAGGAAGTAAAAGACAAGGACTGGTTCACTTTTTCCTTCTCAATATTTTGTCAGATATGCTCTGATTACTCTCACTGTGGTTCTTTGACTCTCCAATGTATCCACATCATTCCTGAGCATTACATCTAAGTCTGGATGTTCTACATTATAGCCATATCTTCATGTCAAGATATCTTGACCAAAATGGATATTGCTTTTCTTTCTTTCTTTCTTTCTTTTTTTCCCCAGCAGATCAACTTCTAGACAATTGTTAAGGAACATTTTTATTTAAAATTGATGATTGCCAGTCGTAATTTTGAAGAAAAAAAAAAAGAGAAAACGAGAAAAAAGACAGCTTTGATAACTATGCCTATAATACAGCATTTTCCAACTGCTAAACTTATTTCCATTCTTCTTTTATTTTTTTTTCTCTGTAATAGTTTGAATTGATGAAATTTCTTAAGGCGTACAGCATCTCCTATTCTAGTGGACTGGCAATTGAGCAGGACTGGATCAGACTTCACAAATACCTTGGTAATTACCCTTCTTCTATTACATCTGTCTTCAGTGCTCGAGGAGATTTGTCTGAGCCCGATGTTTGCCTTTGCAGTCATTAAATCCTGATACCTGTAGTGATCACCCACTATTGTGCGTGGAGGAGCTGGTGATCCACACAACTGTTGATCTGAATAGTCAGGGCTGAGCTGTGCTACCCCTGCTGCATGTCAGCACGGGTGAACCTTCAGCCTGGGCTGTCCTGCACAGGTTTACTGGCCACAGTACAAACCCAGGCAGATACCCCACCATACCAACCTGCCCAGCCTTGCCCTTATCTGAGAGCGCAGTAAGACTTTCTCATATGAACATCTGCTATGAACATTATTTTCTTTTAAGGAAATGACACAATAGCTTGAATGACCAAAAGAAGAACCTCTCTCAATGGACAGGGTCTGTGCAGTGTTATCGAAAAATCCATCCAGGGTCCATCCAATGCTGCATGAACATGGGGTTCCCAGCATCTGAGGGGTGGTAAATCTAAGATTTACCTAGTGTTTATTTTTTTAATTCCATCTTATTAAAACAGCTGTTTTGTTAAGCTATTTGTTTTCAAGCTTTTCTTCCTGAGATTCAAAAAGAAACCGTACCTACATCCTATGACTACATGTCCCCACAGAATGGGACATAACCAGACTCTAGAATAACAGATACTTCAAAAACCTTCAGGGGATTTTACACAGAGCTATGCATTGTTCTGTAGAAACGACACAAGTGATTCCACTTCAACACATTCTCCTTGTGTTTATATTTAATTGACCAGTAAAGTAATTATGTTCTCCAGAAAGAAATCAATTTTACTTCCTATATTTTCCTTACTTTCTTTTATTGCAGTCACTGCAATAGAGACAGCCAATGTTGTTTGTAATTCTTCCTACTCAGTTCTTCAGTTCTATAGAAAAGATACTCCTCCATCCAAATTGCAGTTTCTGTTTCCCACATTATGTGTCTCTTGACTTATTTGTGTTTCTGTTGCCTATTTTTCCTTGTTATTGGAATAAGGATTTTTTTTCCCCTATTTGTTTCCATATGTTATTATTAGCTTATTTCAAAAGGAAAAAAATATAAAGTTACAAACCGGTGCTCTATTCAAGCTTATCTTTCCACAAATATCACAGAATTATGAGCAGTCTATGCTATTGCTTTTAATAAGTACCTTCATTTCTTTGTCCATCACTGCTAAGCCTTAAAATGTTTTTAGTGTCCCCAGGCCAAGTAATGCACAACACAGAACTGCTGCAAAATTCTATTTTAACTCTAATGTTTTCACAAGGGCATACCTTGCTATGTTTTATAAACCTACTTTATTACATGCTTTTCATATAAAAACTATAAACCTAGTTTTACATCACATTCAGCTTTTGACCATTCATCAGTTTTCCATGATAAAACCACTGTGAAATCAATATCCTTGTAAAGCTAAGCTGTCAAAAGTTACTAGACTATTTCCAAAGGCAATTCCAACTAGACAGACTACCAGATGTTTTCAATATATTTTACAGAAGATTGCATGATAATTTTAGTGGGACCAAAGGAAACGATACAACAGATAGCGTTTTGAGTTTTGACATTTTAAATAGCAAGCCCAATTGATTTTTACAAGATACCTGAAACAAAAATGCCAGTTCTGGGAAATTTATATTTAAACATTAATCCACAGAATTTAAGAGCAATTGTGCTGTCAAATAACAAGAAAAGGAGAAAGCCTTCAGCGACAAAGTCTGTATAAAACAACAGCATCACTGTATGTATGTGTGTGTGTCCATACTTAAATACAGAGCTGTGCATTTTATATACATATATATATGCACATGTATATGTGCATAAGAACATATGCCCTTGGCTAAACTAATTTACCCCTTCTGCTGATTTACAGATTTGATTCTTAAAGAAGTCTTCCAATTATGATTATAACTCCTCATAATTAATTCAAAATTTTATTAAATCCAGCTTTTATAACTTTAAATATAATAATGCCAGCCAAGTCAGGGCAAAGAATATGTCTAGCCATTAATTTTACTTGTATCATTTCTCATCCCTCAAAAAAATGGCAATAAAAGGATCCCTCCTTAGAAATCAGACTAGCCATTGCCACACTCATCTCCATAATAGCACAATTTCCAATTCACGCCTCATTTTCATTAATGTTTCTAGCCATAAATTTTTAAGCATATGATAAAAAATTTCTGAAGCGGCATAAAACTAACATGAAGAGGGAGTTCATTAGCATGTGACCCTAATTAGAAATTCCATATTAACTTCCCATTTCTACTTGTGCATATCCAATAGCGGAGGGCCTAATATGCTGTGTATCAGTCCTACATTTGTTTTAAGAGGCCTTTCCCCCTCGCTCACCCATTTTTATTTTTAAACAATTCCTCTGTTTTCCTTGATACTGAATAAGTCAACAGACAACAGTATCAGAGTGGCACCTTTTGTGTCACAAATTATCCTGGAAAACTGCAAGAAGCTACTAGCCCAATGCTTTATTAATGATATCAGATCATAAAAAGAAAGGGGAAATTGCTGACTCCAACTCTTTCCTAATGTTGGGTGATAAAAATGCTACTTCAGGATTCAGAAGGTTAAGTTCTAATGTGTATTTTGAATAGAGTATGCTGAAATAATTGCCTCATAAAGCAATGCATTGACCAGCCTGCTAATGGCTGTATAGCGCAAAACTCAGCAAAGAGTGCCAAGCTTACTGGAAAAAATGCTGTGGCACTACTTTTGTAGCTTCCCATATTAAGTTAACTTTTCCTTTTTTTCACTTTTTTTTTTTTTTGTAAACTAATACCAAAGACTATCTCCTAGCAAAACCTCTACTGCCTCCCTCTGACTATGTTAAAACCAAGTTATTAAAATAAAAACAAACACACACAAAGGCAAATAAGAGAACTAAAAGAAACATTAAGAAAACACAGTCAAATTTCACTCGTGTAAACCCAGACACTAATTTCACCTATTTTTTTGCTATTCTGCAGTTTAATATCAACTCAGTAACCAAAATGAAAGCAGTGCATTAATTACATTTTAGAATATGAGCTGATTTGTAGCTCAAGAACTTCTCATTAACAACAATCTTTTTGACAGAGAAAAGCCCTAGCTATCAGTGCTCTCTGCAGGCCTCAAAACAACAGAGCTTTTAAGTTTTGCATTAAATCTTTACCCACTTTTTCAAGTACCTCCCTCACATGGAAGTAAGAGACACTGAGAAGAATGCAGGCGTGCACACAGACAGCTGCACCTGTACCACACCACCCATGGTTTGCAAGCTGCTCCACAGGGCTGTGTTTATTGACTGGGGTGGATGGACAGCAGAGGGAGATGGTGGGAAAAGCATATCAGAGTGCAGGAGAAAATAAAAGAATGGAGACAAGTGAAAGTTAGTATCAGATAATTACCAGTTGAAATTAATGTCATTTTAGAGATTTAGGTTGTGTCTATCCCCGCATCTGTAATGATTACAAAAATGTTACACATTTCTTCACGTTCTTAAGATAAATAGATACTGTCTTTATCCAACATCAATACTATTATCAATGAAGTTCCAAGAACACAACTGTCATGACTTTAGCTCAAAACCTTTCTGCAGTCTTTCTGCATAGCTATGGCGTGAGAATGAATTGGTTTTATACACTACAGGTAATTCATGAGACTCAGAACACATTCAGTGCATACCACAACTTCGCACACATCCATTTCATTCTCTTCCCAACTGCACACACAGCACTGAGGGCCATCAGTCAAGCTTTCTAGAGTTTCACACCTTTGCTTTCAGAGAGGCCAACTGTCACTCACACGTGAAAAGGATTGTAAATATCACACAGGATGCCCAAGCTCACAAATCTTACTTCTCAATGTTAGAATTTACTACCCCACAAATGGCTAATTAAAACTAAGTGATCCAATATTGATCGATTAAAACAAACAAACAAAAAAGTTAAAAGCCATAATTCATACATTTTTACACTTTTTCTCTGATCCGTATAAGTAGAGTCTGAAGATATGCACAAGTATTTTGGATTGGACTTTTTGTCTGGTGGATATTTTCATGTTTCTCAATCCAGTGACTTAGCACTAATTTTAATTTGGCAAATGATAGATGAAAATACAATCTTACCAAGTCCAGTGCTAAAACTTCTTTGGGCTTCAAAATCATTATTGTTATTAACATTCAGATGCAATATCGTATGATAATTTCTGATGTTGTTTCTACTATAAATGTTTGAGAAGCTGCATTTTATACAAAATACATTCTGCTTCAGACATGGGATATTTTTTAGATGATTTGGTCCCGACTCTCGAGTTCTGCAAAAATACCTCTATCACAGAGAATAAGAAGATATTAATATTAGCTGAATTAAAAACTTGTTTAGGCTGCACATTAGTTAAAAAAATAATTGGAAAGCGTAATGAAAAAATTCACTGAATAGTAACATACGACCATCAATGTACGCTGATAATTCTACGGTTAAATTATTCACTTTTTAAAAATCCTTGGTATTATCTTGATTGACAGAAGCATGATTTTAAAATACCAGTAATTCATGAAAAACAATGACATTTCTCTACATTAGAAAAATGAAGGGACCAGAACACTGATTACTGGAAGAATAAATCAGATACCGAGATCTTAAGATGTCATAAACTGAACATTACACATGGTGTATATAAGACATATTGCCAGAGCCATTTGACTGATTAATTACCAGTTTTGTGATAAGTCTTTTCAACCTGTTTTTTCCAACCCATTATCACTTGTGCACAAAAATATTAAAAGCCCTTTGAGTGCAACGTATATCAATAACTTCAACTATTCCTAGAAGATTTACTACATGTAACAATTAAATATTCTGTTTATTTTTAAAGGTGCCTCTTTATGTAAACACGATCAGAATAAGAGCAAAACAGCAGAAGTCAGCAGAAGGTTTTGAGTACCATAGAGAAATCATTTGCAAACACAATTCCATTAGGAGGCTCTTCCACTTCTGGCACTATTCCTTTCTGAGCTAACACTAGATTTATTATCTTGTTTCTTGCAAATCTACAAGAAAAGAAAGAAAAAGTCCATACCATAATGCAAGAAAGATTCATCGTTACTGAATGAAACAGAAAACATTTGGAAGAGAATACTGTGGAAAACATTGCTGTGATTACCATTAAAAGTACAGTGTTTTATCTTACTGAAATATTATTACCTTTGGCTATTTTAGAAATGCTACATTAAAAAATGCTTTTTCCTCTCTTTTCACACATAAGCCAGAAAGAATTCTGATTTAAAATCTAAATGATTGCTGCATAAAGAGTTTATGCTGATAGACTGAAACAGCATCAAAATGTTTCAAAAAATCTCTATACTTACAAAAAGGATAGGAAGGTTCAGTTTTCAAAAGAAAGATTTTTCCAGTGATAAAATCGCCACAAAAATCTGAAATATATTCTAATCATTTCCATGCCACAGTCTCCTTCCAGTGAAATGTTTGCTTTTGGCAGCAGCAAGGGAGACATGTTTATGATTCATGTTCATATGTTTGATTAACTTATTTTTTGCTACCATTGTCATATATTACTGCACACTTACTAAATTAATTGATGTATTTGATTCTTAAGTGAACTGGGAAAGAATATTTTGCTTCCATCTACATATGAGCAGAAGAGGAAAGATATGTCCCACGCATTCCAGCATACCCCATCTCTGCTCCTACAAGGTGCAGAAGCTGAACTGAAACACCATATATTTGAATAAAGTGCCTAAGTCAATGTCAAAGTGCTGTTATGATGGGGAGGTTTTGGTTATGCAAGAAATATTACAGCATTCTTCACCTTATGAGAGGGTGCAGCATTGGCTCCAACCAAGTTGCAGGTTTCCTGGGGCCAACAATATCTGACTGACTGAACTTTGGGCAAAAATGAATGTATCTGTTCTAAAAAACCTTTTAACCCCTTCAATATTTAATGGAGTGTAAGCATTTAAAGGTCATGGATGACAAAGTAGAAGAGCTACATCTTGCCTTACAATTATCCAATATGAAACTTCCCCAAATGACCCAATTAAAAAATTAGTAGTGACCATTAAAGGCATTAATTTTAACATTTTTAAAATGTTTAAATTGTAAACTGCACTGTGATATATTTTATTTCACACAATTCTTGTTACTCTAAATATCCCTTTCTTAATAAAACTGTGTTATATTTTGTTTTATTCAAGCATACAGGTTTTATAAGTGAGAAGAAAAATATGCACCATTTCATTACAGAAGCTTTTCAGGTTACAGTTACTGTCAGTGCATTACCACCAATACTAATTTGGGGGTCAACGTAAAACTACATTCCTTTACTGCAAGCTAACAGTGCAGCCTGGATGTGTGCTTGATCTGCTTTAGGCTTAGCACTGTAAAGTTAAAAAATCCTAAACAGCAAGTATATGGCTTTAAAGAACTTTTGTTGCTGAATTAGCAAATTATTAAATAAAATATAGACTTTCCTAAAAGGAAATTTCAAACTACATTGAAAATTATTAATGTTAAAACAGCAGAGGAAGATTCCCCTCTCTTCCACCAATATTAATATGCAAAGAACTGATAAAAAATGGGCTTTGCCACTTATATGTCTGCTTATATTCCTCACAAGAACTTTCTTCTTTGCCAGCTTAGAGCATAGTCACACAAAAATGTGCTTCCAGGGGGCTCTTCCCTCCTTGACGAGCCAGTCAGTGCAAGGCTTCACAGAGGATACACCTCCTGAGAATGGGAATGGCCTCACATTTCTCCCAGATGTTTTAAGTTCTGGTCAAAGGTCTAAACAGCTGGCTCTAGTAACTGCATCACACGTGTCAAAAAATCAAATTCTTCTGAGATGCAGCTGGAGTTTAGCTAATGCACCTAAGATAACTTAAACGGTGATTTCTCAGGTCCCAGAATAAGGCATTAACTTTGGTCTTCAGACTCGAGTAATGCATGACAGAAGAGTGATACCTATTAATGTCATACGAATGACATTTGCCTACGCTGCATGCAGAACGCAAATTCAGATGGACTGATTGTCACACCATGGAATCAGCAGAATGCTGCCCAACCAAGGCTATACACTGTGATACCAGATGGCTCTGTCCAACATCCTGCATTAACGGATTTGATTGTGTTCTTTAACACTGAAATTCAGAGATTTCATTGCATGTGTAGCACCTATAGTGCCTATGTATATGACTCCACAGCTGGCCTTGACAGGTTGAGGTTTTATATGAAAATTAACAGATACTTAAAATTCCTTAGTCATTTCAAGGGTAAAAATGGAAATTATTTCAGCATTTCTATTTCTCCCCCATCCCCCTCCCCCACACTTACTTTTTTCTCCACTGGGAAACGTTAAAAAAGAACTATTAGTTATTATAAGAAGTAGTCAAAATCCTGTCAAACGACAATTTTGATTGATTGCTATTTGAATAAAAATGAGACAGGCATTGTATTTATATGACAAGTATAGATGCGATATTAAATGGTATTAGGGAACTTCACTTTTTTTTTTTTTCTTTTAATTATCTCTGTTTGGATCAAGTATATTAAAAAGAGATGTGCCAAAGTTAGCTCAGATTCACATAACCTAGCAACGTTGTGACCCACTTGAAATTTCTTTTGTAACACTTGGCTGACTTAGCCAAGGCTGAGGCACACATATTAATATAATGGGCCTGAATATATATCAAGATTTATTTTTAATCCTTCTGTAGCTATTCTGAGTGCATTTAGATTCAGTTATTCAAATCTGTGTTTTCATTGAACTCTGCTTCTTTTACTGATTTTTGAAAACAAAGGAGAAAGGCCAAGTGTGGGAAACGATGTCATTTACACAAGGGCTATAAATAATACTGTCTTTTGCAAATAAGATTGTCAGCATTTGCATGTTGATCCAGCACTATTTCTTATGCATCTTTCTTTGAATGTTCCAGTACATCCTTTGGAGTAGAGCTCAAATAAACAAAGCAAATGAAATAGCAAACAAACAACGTGGATTGTCCATTCCTTCCTCCTCAGTTGTGCTCTGACTATCAGTTTAAACCCATGTTAAAAGCCTTTCACTTTCTATGCAAAAATCAATAGTTTCTGAGGCAGAAAGCATTCAAGCAATACATAGATGAGTAAGAAACTCACCTGAGATATTAGAGCTAAAGTTTAACTCCAGTGAATACTTCTCTAGAGTAAACAGCGTCCAATAAAGAGGATTCAGCTCAGTTCAGGTTATATTACCCTACATCACATGTTGGAATTCTCAGACATTTCATGCTTTTGGGTCTCAAGGCTTATATAATCAAAGACCAGTTTAGGTTGGAACGAGCCTACAGAGGTCTCTGTCCCAACCTCCAGATCCAATGCACTCAGCTATTAGATAGTTGTTCAGGGTTTCATCCAGCTGCTTCTTGAAAACACCCCAAGGTGAGGATCACAGCTGCCAGTTTCAAAGCTTAACAGTATCCACAGTGAAAAGGTTTCCCCAATATCCAGTCTGAATCTCTCTCATTTCAACTGGAATCTCTCATCCTCTTGCCTTACATCTCAGTGGAGAGCTTTGCTCTGTCTTGATCTCCTCATAGGGAGATGCTCTCAGACCCACCTTGATCTTTCTACTTCCCAGGCTGAAGAACGCCTGTTCCCCCAGGGGGTATGTGGGGGCCCTTTGCTGAACCTGGTCCAGCTAACTATTTCTTCATACTTTTGTTGAGTTCAACACTACAAGCAGTATTTCAGTTGAGGTAAACTGAACACTGTGCAAAGACTCATTCAAGTCACTAAAACTTGAGGAAAAAGTTGAATTCTCTTGAATCAATCTTTTTGACTTGACTTCAGCAAAGCACTTGACCAGATAAAATAATCTGAGCATTCCTACCTGCCAGCCTTACAAACAAACCTTGCTTCTAATCTGACATAAAGGCAGAATATTCTTTTTTCTAACAGGGTTTTATTTGTTTGTACATTTTTTTGTAGCTAAATAAGACGATTGTAGCTAATTGTAGCTAAATATAACCTCAACTGGAGGTTATATTTAGGAAAAGCTAAAAATTTAAAATGACATACTGATGTAAAGCTGCTGGTTTAAAATAACTGTGAAATATTGACAGCTTTTCCTGGTTTGCTGTTTTCCCTTAGCTTACTTCCTCTCCTTTCCCTTTGTAGATTTTAACACAGATCTATCTGTATTGCTCTCACTAGCCCTGATAGCTCCAGCTAGTTCATAAATTCCATTGCTGCCTCCTGCCATGTAATGTGGTCATGCAGAAAATATTTCATAGGAAAAAGTGTTAGCTAGCTAGAGGCACTATTGTCGATCATTACTTGGAACTGCAACTACTGGTATGTGACTATGTATTCATTTCATGCACTGTAACACCTAATGTACATGACAAAATATTGAATATAAAGTTAATTCACAAACTAGAGTAGCTGCTGATGCTGAAGCTGTATAGAAAATACATACTATTATTCCTTCTCCTTTTTCAATGCTCTCTAACTATTTAAAAGTGGTTCAGTTTCAACATCACTTAATTTCCCCATTTATTTCAGCGTGATTTATTTCATTAAAGTTCAGAAAATATGAAGGCTGCTCCAAACATAATGCCTCCTGTTTTATGATGTTGGCTCACAATGTCAGAGGCAGATGGTGGGACGGCAATAGAGGCTGAACCTTCCCACCAAATATCCCATCATATTTTGTTGCTGCGTGACAGACAGCAGCAGAGGAGCACTCTGACTCAATTCTGTCTGACTTGTGCAAGTGCACATGAAGCAAAGGTGTGTCACTGAATTCCTCCATGTAGAAAAAACGGTACCCGCTGACATTCATTGAAGTTTGCTGAACTTTTCTAGAGACCAAACAGTGCGTGTGAGCACAGCGAGGTGGTGGTGCTGCTCTTCAGCAGTAACATGAAAGACAAAATATTTTTCATTTTTAAGAAAGTGTGTATGATGGTTTGTTGTTCAAAATGTACTTCGGTTGTTGCTGGTCACGACCTAAGTCTGCTTCTACAAAGGATGGCATCTTTTATGAATTCTAAAAAGGTGACAATACTTGAAAGTTATAAAAAAAATATTTAACCTGCTTTTAATTACAGCATTCAAAAAGTACACAGTTCATTGGATCATGTGAACAGGAGAAAGGATAAAACCATTAAAATAGTAGTAAAGCACAAAAAAAAACCACTAAACCAGTTCCAGTGTCACTCAGTAGCTTCCTGTTTTTGCCAGGAATTGCATTTCCCTAGCTTTACAGATAACTATAACGTTCCTATAAACAATCAAATCAGACTTATAATTACAGTTAGATTGCTTGCTAGCATCACATGAAAATTAATGCTTTCCTAAAACATTTGTAGCTTTAGTGTAAAAATATATTTTAAGGCAGCAGATCCTGCATCCAGATAGGACGTGAATTTCAAGTATATATGGAAAAAAAGCCAAATTCTCTGAAAAAGGAGGATGATAAATACACTTGTGTATACAAACATACATATTATTATTATAAACACCAGGAAGCAACTCAATATGAGGCAGATTATGCATTTGCATAGCAAATTACTACTTTAAGTATGTGAACACTCACCAAAAACAGCCAAGTTAACAGCGTGGTTGAAAGGGAAAAATACAGTGTAGAAAACACAGAAAAAGTATCTACCTCTTAAGGAAAATATCCTTTTCTGAAATGTCCTTATCCCAAAATCAGGAAGAAATAGGTTTTCCTTTAGACAATATGGCTGAGGAGGAGTAATGTACTACCAGAGGAAAAAAAATAAATTATTTTGTTCTATTATAATTTCCTCAACAAAGCAGGTGCTTCCCATGAGTAGTGAAGATACAGGACAAAAGTCATGCACAACTATTTCCAGATTCACTGCATACCCAGAGCACAGTCTTGTTGTAGAAAGGAATTAAAACCGGCATGCACAAAATATCCATTCGGTCAGGTCCTTTGCAGCCACAAATAGCTAGATTAGTTATTTCTTGTTCCATATAAACGCCCACAGTACACTGAGAGACAAGAGGGAACGGCTGAAAGAGGGGAGATTTACGTTATATGTTAGAAGAAGATTTTTAGTCAGAGCTTGGTGAGACACCAGAACAGGTTGCCCAGAGAAGCTGTGGATGCCCCATCCCTGGAGGCATTCGAGGTCAGTTTGGATGGGATCCTCGACAGTCTGATCTAGTGGTTGGCAACCTTGCCTATAGCCAAGGGCTTGGAACTCAATGATCTTTAAGGTCTCCTCCAACCTAAGCCATTCATTGATTCTATGATTATGAATATAATGAGTAAAATTATTCTAACAAATCTGTATGCCTAAACTTTCAAATTTTACAATTAAATAAGATGAATTTATTACTCCATTTATGCTTGCCTTCAAGTTAACATTCAAGAAATCCACAAATACAAATGCAGTGTTTGCAGAAGGTTAATTTTTAAGTGAACTTGAAGAATCATGTTCATAGTTCTTTCAGAACTCTTCTGCTTAGTCTCATGCTAACGCCGTGAACAAGAACACTCAAAGATATTTTTGTTGAAAGATACAAAAATAGAGATCATTTTTAAAACCTTTGCACATAGAGTGAATCACTGAGATTAAGCTTTCATTACTGTGTATACAAACATATATATTTTAAATACAACTTCAGAGTTCAACTGCATATTTATATAGTAAAGTTATTAGGACCTAATATGCTCAATATATTGATATATTCCTTATTTTCTACATCTGTTTCTCGGAATACTGTTTTTCACACTTATCCTGATATTTCAGTCGCTCAACAAAATCTAAGTTTGAAACACATTAGTTTAGTCTATTAGAACATAAAAGCAGAGTATTTCTGATTTCATTTGTATCTCTGTTTAGGATAAAATAATTGCAAATTAATTTCACAATTAACACAAATAATAATATGCATTAACTACGACAGTTTCTACCTCGTAATTGCCCTCACAATAACTCAATCATGTGAATCTGTTATCTGTGTCAGGTAATAAGTAACTAGTAAGAACTGTAATTAAAAATTTCTAATAGGGATCGCTAAAATCAGAAGATAAGGCATAATTATATGCCTATACATTTATATCATAAATCTATGTAAACTGTAAATTCTGTAAACTTTCATGATGACAAATCTAATTTTTACTGCCTCATTTCAGCAAGACTTTTGATTAAATACTGTATTTAGGAAGTAGTACTCATCAACAGACAAGAAATTATTACTCATCTTAATATTTATGTCTTACAACCAATCTCAAGCCCTTCCATAAAGAATTTCTGGACTGCTTATATTTTGTCTATCATGATTTCTGAGAACATACAACTGCTGTTTTACCATTCTACTATTTTTGTTTTATTTTTCTATTTGCCAAACAAAGCTTCAGACAAAGAGAGTCTTCCCTGCAGGTAGAAAATCCAGGCAGCAATCTGTCCAACCGAACTAACTGGAAAGAATGACACACACAGTTGTGTGGGTTCTTTGTGTATGAACTCTACAACAAGTAAGACTGAGTGAAAAGGGGAGGGAGAGAAGAATAGCTACCAAGCTTTCTGTGAAAAGCTTATATTGAGATTTTTCTGCTAAATCCAGAGCTACAAGAGGCAGTAGGTGTGTTATCAATAGTCCAGTATACTGTCTCCTTCCAATAAATTATTAATTACTGAGGAAGAATTTTCCTTTGTAAGTATAAACGACTTTAATGACAAAGAAGTGCTTGAAACATTGATCATTTGTGCTCCACTTAGAATGTGAACTACCTGAATCAAACGAATGTCTGTTAAACATCCAAGGCAAAGTATACCCTGTTGCCTGCAGTGATGTTAAGTAATCTCTTAATGAGCAAAAAAGGACCTCTGGAACAAAACAAAGATCCTTCAGAGTCTACAGATGACTAAAGATCAACATCTGATTTATTTACATTAGATCAGACTAGAACAAGTATATTCACAAGTATATGTGTTTAGATATATGTGTGTGTCTATAAATATATACACCTTGAAAGATTTACCAAGTGATTCAGTACCTCTATCACTTCAAAAGAGAAGTCTTAAAACAAAAGGAAACAGAAGTACTGGTAGGCAAAACTCCTTTTCTCTAGTAAAAAAAGGACATACCTTGATACATATATACGAGCAATGGAGTCTGATTAAAGTTTTCTGCATTTTCTCCTGTTCATGACTTTACTACTTCAATAGCCCACGATGCTGGGTTAACCCTGGCCAGCAGCCAGGCACTCCTCACTCACTCACTCCCCTCCTTAATGACACCGGGGAGAAATTAAGTAAGACTTGGAAAGTAAGAAATACAAATTGAAATACACCACCACCTCCTCCTCCCTCTCATCTTTTCCCTCTCATCTTTTTCTAGGTTCAACTTCACTCCTCCACTTCTGACTCCTCTGCCCAAGCCATGCGGAGGGGATAGAGAACAGGGATTGTGGTCACTCCACAACAGCTCCTCTGCTGCTCCTTACACCTTTCTCCAGCTGCAGCTCCTGCTGCAGCCTGCCTGCTTGGGGCTGCTGCTCACACTTCTCTCCTTCATTCCCCACTGCAGCAACAGATGGTAAATTGATCAGGAGGATATAGCATCTGTTTTTCCCATCAGTGACCTAAGAGCACGGCTTTTATGGACACAGATTGGATCCAGCACTGAGCAGTTACCATTCGTAGCAGAAAGGATTCTTCTGCCAACTTACCAGAATGCTCCAAAGACAAGACTTTTATCTGAATATTCCTGTGTTGCATCGTAAACATTTCCGAAAGACAACATTAAGCCTTTAAAGTTTACAACCTACTCTACCAGTATATCAGTGAATTCTGCTTAATAACTGCAGCAAAAATTCACAGGGAATAATCCTGAGAAAATGTCAGAACTCCAAGAGATTTATAATCCAACAGTAAATTCTTCTTCCTGTAGAAGTTGGGACCTATTTTATTTCCAACGGAGTCCAGCAATGGCAAAATACATAAATCTGCCACAGAAAATACAGGAAAATTTGGTGGAAAAGGGTTAAGAGTTAAAAATGATCCCATCTTCTTAAAGCAGAGTAAGGAAAGCATTTCTTAAACAAAAGTTAAAGTTGAGCAGATGATAGAAATGAAGAGGAAAATGCTGTAACCAAGGTAATCGTTACTGCAGAAAGAAAAAAATCCTTTACTGCAGTGAACCAGTGCTGGGAAGACTTAGTGAGTTTTCTCCACATCAAAATAGGAATCTTGCCAATTATGAGTTTCCATCAACCACAACGCAAGAGACCGTTCTCCAAGCTAACAAAATGAGGATAAATGATGTAACTTGTCATAAATATTTTCATTTGAATGTATGTTAGATTGGTACGACAATTTATGTTACTTTAAAAAGCCAAAGGGTTAGAGGGAAACCCCTTGCAAAAGTGGAAACAGCACTCCCTCCTTCGGGCACTGTGCTCAATGGGGAGAAGGTTCCCCAAGCTCAGGACGGGGAGGCACAAGGGGACAGAAGGGCACCATTCAGATAGAGAAAAATGTGGTGAGGAAAAGGGAAACTGAACTTCATGGGGCCTACATGGAGCAAGGCACAGTTTGCTATGTATTAGAAAGCCAGAAACTGAAACCAAGTGACACTAAGGACAGTAGAAGAGTCGTATATAAAATACTTTTATTTATGACTTTTTTGCTCTGAGTCTTTGGTTCAAAAAATAAAGTATTCTAATTTTAGTTCTAATAGAACCTGTCATTTGAAAAACATAAAAGGCTTTTAACTTTCTTTAGGGAGCTCTCTAAGGAGAAGGTCTATTTAAATCCACTTAAAAGATCCAGCTGACTCAGAATCTCATTTGAGATCATATTATTCACAGCCAAAAAAAGAATAATGCAGAATGGGAAAACTGATCATCCTGTCACCGTTTATTGCAACACTGAGGACACACAGTATAGCAACAGATTATTTCACAGGCAAGCAGGATCATTTCCAATATGCTGTATAGACTGAATATTCAAGTATAAATATTCTTAATATTCTGTTGAAGGAAGCACAGTGAGGAACTTTATTAGTTGTTACCAACAAAATCAAGCAAAATCCCTCAAAATGGTTATCTGCAAATCACAACTCTGGTTTCAGAAACATGAAGGAAAAACTGCACTTACCTTCTGGAGATTATCCTCTACCTATTTTATCCCTAGTTAAAATAAGAAAGAAAAGGATCCCATTTATTACAGACGAGGAAACTTTCCTTTTCTTTTTCCTTCCGAAATTAGTTGGATGGAAAACGTAGAGCAAAGGTTCACTGTTAATGTATTGCATGACAAAGCAATGCAGCAGGGCCTCCAATACGTAACTCTTCCCTTAGGAAAAGCATTACTCTTTTCTTCTCATCCTTCTGGATATGAACACCTCTGTCTCCATTATACACATTTTCAATAGTTCAAACACCAGCTTAAAGCATCTGTCATCTTTGAAGTTCAAGATTGATTTTTTCCACTCATACAAATATTAATAACCTTAATAGCCAAAAAAAAAAAAAAAAAAAAACACCACCAAAACACATCTACTCTTCTTAAAAGACAACAAGTAAGACATACAGCAATATAAAGTTCCTGGAATTGGGAATGAGGAGGAGAGGAGTCCAGAAATAATCTTAGAAAGTAAAACGAGTCACAACAAACACACAGACCATCTCTCTTCCTTCTCCTTGTTTAAAAGAATTCTTTTAGCAATTTAGTAATACTGCAGTTCATGATTTATAGCTCAGACCATTTAAAAAAGAAAGAGATCCAGCTTCCCTCTATACTTCCCTGAATTTATAAATGAGTACAAAATACTATTTTTTTAAACTTGCTTTCAACCTGGACTCTATTTACATCTTCTTAAACATTTGGCAAAATGTTACAGCTTCTTAAAATCATCTTGTTTCCTTCTCGTATTTCTGTCTTCTGCTCAAAATAGGAATTGCCTTCATATATAATCACTTCTTGTAAAATCTTAACAAAGCTTCTGTTGAAAATTAGATTATTTGCTACAATATAAAAGGTGCTAATGGAACATAACAGTCAAAGAAACGTGATGAAATCTGGACTCCCAGCACTAATCTCCAGTAAAGACGCTATGATTATTATCCATGACAGCCAAGAATTTCTCCTCCATGTTCACCCTGCTGGGTATTCCTCAAAGAGCTGTGATCTCCAACTGTTGGAAGGAATGTTCTCCCATATTTGCAATAACAAACAGACTAACATGAGAATACTTTCCCTACATATTTCATATCAATACATCTTTATTCAGTTTCCTGAATTCAAATTATTAAGTATTATACCTAGTTATTTATGTATTCACACACATACATGAACACTAGCATTTATTTTATCTTATTCTTGGGTATTGGAGCCATGTATGCCCATGTAATTATGTAAAATGGTCTTTATCTTCAAGATTGCTTGCTATAATTTGGGAAACAGAATCTATATCCAAACACCTCAGTAAATGCAGTCCAACTGTGGGAAGTGCTTAACAAAGAACTGAAAAATGTAACGGATAACGGAAAAGAATAATGGATTGGAAAATACAGAGCATGAAATTTGTCTTCAAAATTTTATTAGAAAACAGTCGTGTGCAAGTTTGGAAGCACACACTGTTGGGAACAGAAGTGGAAAGTTCTAGATTATGTAACGTTTTCCCACTAGAAAAAAGTCTTCCTAGATGTAATGAAACAACTCTCAGAGTCACTTAGGTAATCAAATAAGACAACTATAAATGTAACCCAAACTAAAATGCCATATGGATTGTATCTCAAACGCTGCCCATTTCCAGAATTACCTGCTGCAACGCAGTTCATGTGCACTGCAGCAATAATAAAGGTGAAATAAGAAAACACTGAAAAACAAAACACAACAATAACAAAAAAACCCAAGTCTGGAGCACATATCTTAAGCAAATATTAAACAAACATGAGGTATTTTCAACCAATCAGCTTTTCTTATATATATACATGTGTGAGTGTGTGTATACACACATTTATATATAAAAAGGATTGTAGTAACTTTTTTTGCAATGTAGGTCAGAATAAAAGGAACTTCTGCTTTTTATCTTTGAATTAAACAAGTACAAAAAAATCCTTTCAACAAAACAGTATAGCTACAGGAAATCCCCTGAAACAATCATTTCTAACCATTTTCTCTGCATTTCATAAATAATGAATACTCCAAAAGAACTGGTACCACGTTTTTTCATGCCGTAGTTATGCAAGTAGGCTAAAAGATTCTCTGAAAGTGAGAAAAGTTAAGTGGATTGCACTTCGCTTTTTAAGGAACAACCAAACTATTCTGACACCTTGCAGTCATTTCTCCCTCCCAGCTGTGTTTTTAAGCCTTCTGAAAAAACATGTTTTGCAATTAAGTGAAACATTGTTTACGTTCAGAATACAAAAACGTTATTCGCTTAATGTCACATAAGAATTTTCCTTCTCCAAAGTAACAGGTTTTTTTTGTTACGGATTTTTACCCATATCACTTATTCATACGTTGTCAAGGTAATTTGATATGCTTCTATAAATAATTACGAGTGACTTAATTTTCAGAAAAGGCCTGTAAAAGAGAATCAGTCTCACCCACACTAAATTCCCAAGCATGAGAACTAATTTGTCTGAAAATGTGTACTTCTCTCTATTTTTCACGGAAACTTTGGGTGCCTGGGGAGACAAGGCCACAATGGGCTGCAGTGAAGCTGTCAGCTCAGCTCTTGGCAGCAGCCACAGAGCCCCATGCTCACAGCAGCAGGGAGTCTCCACTTGCTGAAGCACACTCACAATCATATTTTCTCTCAGCCACTAAGATTCAGCCATACGTAATGCAAAAATCAGCTCCTACCATTAAGTGTGCACAGGTGCTCCAAAAAAAATAGAGACAAACCCCAAAACTGACATCTCAGGGTTCCCTGTGGAACTCAGGCTTATTTACGGCCGTTATTTACTGCACCTCTTACATTAGTTACATTGGGAAAAGAGTCAGATTCTCAGATGTGAAATAACCTTACTGAAGCATTAGTAAGGTTTGGTGAAGTGTATGTAATTTCATAAGGTAACATCCATATTTCCATTTGCTAAAGTGACTGGAAAAATTACCACGGCTCTCTAAATACAATGGGATTTATTTATTCATTCTTACAAAACTGCCATTAGAAAAGACTTGCACAGTATTTATTTCAGTTTTCATAGTTACAAGTAACTGAGGAATTTGCTTTCTGCATATATATTTTCAAAAATGAATGAAAAAAAACTCACCATAACTGAAACACATAAGTGGCATAGCATGCTTATGCAGGAATAAATTGCTTCAAGTTTTCTCAGCAAGGCAGCAGCCACATAAGCTGCTTTTATGCTTGCCATTTGCAAAACTAGGTTGAATACTTTTTTCCACTCTTACTGTAACTTACTGTCTCCTTTTTAGTAGTCAGATAATTAAGTATTAATTGTGAAAGTGGAAAATGATTTAGCAGGTGTATAAAACAAAGGGAGAAATAATGAAGGAGACCAATCATGCATGAGGATCTAATTAACTGACACCTGAATGCCCATACAGCCCATGTTTGAGTCTCCCAAAAGCTCCCACATGAAGACCCAATTAGTTCTTGCATGACTGTTCAATCACAGCTCGATTCACATCTGAATGTCCGACAGATTTCTGCATGGATGCCAAACTAGTTCATGCACGGTCACACCGAAACAGAAAAACATGCTATTCATTCATGCAGCAGCACCCAGTTCTGTCATGCACAATACTCAGTTATCTCCTGCGTGAGCACTCAGCCAGTTAACACATGTTGACCACACACTGCAAGTCACAGAGTGGCTTGGGTTGGAAAGGACCTTGAAGATCATCTCGTTCCAACCTCCCACCGTGGGCTGGTGGTTACCCAACAGGTCAGGCTGCCCACAGGCACATCCATGAGGTCCCAAGTCACCCACCACAGCAGGGTCAAATAGTTCTGCCACTCGGAGAGCAGCTCACAGAAGAGTGCTGGCTGCTCACAAGAGTGCTGGGCTCTGCTCAGACTTTTAAGGGCACTGTCTGCCAGGGAAGGAAGCCTGGGAGGGGAGACATTGAAGGAGAGACTGCTGAGGAGACCAGCTGGAGGTGGAATAGTGGGAAACCTTTGATCAGCTTTCATAGTTTTAAAAATAAATTACTCCAAATAATGTAGAATAGAGATTAACACTGGGTCTCCTACATCACGCCAACTTCTCTAATCATCCTAACGCAGTCTCTCTCACAAGGTCATATTCCTTCACATCGACACATTTTTCTGGTGAGAAATAAGAGTAAACATTTCAATTTTATTTCTTGTATCTGTAGCTACCACTAGCAGCCAAGCTGGTATGTCTAATAAAATATAATATCAGCTACAATATTATCTATCTATATATTAGCTATATATAGATATAGCTAATAAAAGTGATCAGGCACTGGGTTTTAGTAGGACAGCATAATTAATGCTTTTTGGAAGAGAAATACTGATGATGCAGTGCTATCAGATAAATGCCTGATATGAACAACTGAGTAAGTAAAAAACTGGCTTCAGTCATCCAGTAGTATGAATTTGACATTTCTTTGCTGCATCCTTTACTTCTATACTTTTTACATCATGGAAAATGTAATTTCAGCTGTTAGAGAAGAAGTCAGAATCTCAGTTGTGCAGTGAATGCGTGCACACGTGTGTACACACATACATTTGCTTAAATGCTCCAGTCATTTCAGGCAAAACATAGGCACAATAGATTATGCAAATAACCAAGATAGGGTAAATTATTCCAAACTGTAATTCACCACAACTTAAGAGGTCTTCTGTGTTTCCTTTATGAAGTTGAACAATGAAAAATTGCAGAGCAGTAACAGTGCAGTGCTTCAAAAACACAATTATGCCACATGCAGTGACGGTAAGTGTGCCACAGTCTGACACTTCAGTCATGATGGACTCTGCAATATGGTATCAGATACTTAACCACTGCTTGCCCACACACTTCCTATTTAGAGATCCCTCTAGTGTACTAATTAGTTCAGAATGTAGCTGCCAAAATTAAATGACATAAAAGACTAATGCATCATAAATAACCCACCTGAGTAAAATAAGAAAACATCTGTTAGAGTGCTTCAAACATTCATTTACTTACAGAGAAAAACAGGCATGAACAAAAAAGGAAAAAGCAAAATGGGGGGAAAAAAAAAAAGGGGGCTGTGGAGTAAATGCCCATTTCTGCCTCTTTTATAGAACTAGACTGAATCCCCCTGCTAGATGGCTTCCTTTTTCCATGCAAAAAGTTCACATAGGGGTTTATTTGCACACTGAAGTGGGAATTGAGTCTGGTCTTTTGGTGAAAGACACTGGGGGAAAAAAGAAGGTATATTCTCCTGAGCTTCAGCAGCATCGTTCTTTACAGAGTGGAAAAGAAGTTCCTCATCTCCCTCCCTCACACACATAAATTAGCTTCCAATCCCCTCATGGTCATCTTTACATACAAAGCTATTGAAGGTCCTACAGCAATATTTATGTAAATGTAAAAAAAAAAGTAAGAAGAGAACTGTCCTGGCTAAAGACCAATGCTACATTGATGCTCACACTAAGTGAAGAGTACACACCTCCTCTCCTACAGCTTCTCCCCAGGGCAAAGTGGGACTGTGGAATTTCCATGTAACAATTAGTAATCAGAGAAAGGTGTAAAGTCACAAAGGGTAAAGCACAGAAGGATTCATCTAGCTGCTGATACACAATGCACTTCTGAGTCATTATAATACTATAATTTCCTAACAAAAGGTTGCTTTAAAATGAATGATAAACAGCAACAAGTGCTTTGCTTTGTAGCATTTCTATTTATTCTAGAACAGTTGGCTTCATTGAGATGGCTGCTTTTAAAGGTGGCTGAAATGCTTCCTGCTAGTAAGTCCCAATCAGCAAGAACATTCTATTATAAGTGCAAAATAATGAAATACAAAAATAAGAGACTTTTGAGATATATGTTAAACAGATTAAATGAAAAAAGCTTGACTGTTGTCATATTAAATTTCTTTAACACAGCCTCTTTCCTGAATCACTTTCATTCAAACACTGATCTGATTTGAAGTAAGCTGCTTCTACGGAAAGAATACCCAATATTAAAGAACTTGGGGCAATTTATTTCTCAGGCATGATGGAGAGATGCATGTTGCAGACAGAACAGTCCTGATTTGGTTTAGGGGCAATTAACACCAAGTTCTAATCACCGATTTGGGTACTGAGTATCTGGGTATGTCTTAGTTTAATTTACAGTGTATCCTCAGATTTATAAATCAAAGCAGAATAGAGCAGCATGGGGGGATAAATCCAAAGCTGTACATATAAATCAGGAACTGAAAGTACATAGACATAAATTAAACGTATAAATATAAAATAATATGCCAAGTCATTTCAGACTAGCTTAATTTATAAATACTTCTTCCTCTCAGTTCCTCAACAAGCCTATAAAACGCACTGAGCACTTCTGACATACTAGTTGAACACACTGTAATATCCAAAGTTTGTAATCCACACATATGACAACTGTGTGTCCTCACAGTACCGAGAGGAAAACAAAGCAGCACCTTTCTGTTTTACTGGGTTTGATGTGAAAAACAGAGACGGGAAAGCAAGAAAAGAAAAAAGCAACTAACCAACTCCCCACCCCAAGCCCTCATACAGAACTTACAATATATACTAATTTAAAATTAAACAACATCAGGTCCTTCAAGAAGTAATTGTGAAATTAAGTATCAATTCTTTCTGATTTGTGAAGAAAAAAAAAAAAGTTCCTACGGAAAATTAATATTCTACTAATTTATGTTATGCATGCTGGTCATACAACTAGTCTGCCTGACTTGGATTTTTCCTTGACAAGGCTTATAATCTCTTTTTAAACACTGTTATCTTTTAATTATTACTATTATTTTTCAATCAATACTGGCATTTGGTAGCACTGAGGATAAGCAATGCAGATATTCATCCCTTTTCTCGGTCTCCTTTCTGATGCTAACTAAAGGAGTAGGAAAATATTTTGATTTATTTGCCAGACTTGCTGTTCATTCAGAGCAGTCTGATGCATTCCAGTTACAGCAATGCAACACAAACCTGGCAATCCAATGACATTTTTCAATTTAATAACAGAAACACAACAATTAGTGAAATAAATGTGAAGTTCTTAAGGATCTAAGGATCCATTTACTATGAGGAAATGAGAAAATAATTCCAGTTTCTCTGATAAGGTTTTTAAAATAATCATATTCACATAGGAATGCATTCATTTACACCATCAGTTTGGAAGCAATGGGATTCTGACAAATGCTGTGTTCTATCCAGTTTTTATTACTAATGGTACCTATTTCACACAGAGAAATGCACACCACCATCTTAGAAATTAAAAAAAAAGGGGGGGAAGTGGTTGAGGAAATTTGGCATGAGGGGAAAAAAGCAAGGGTTAATAGCATTCTTCCATCTGAAAAACACATTAATGCTAAGCAGTAGCTCTTTACTACATTGTTATGACTGCTGGAACTTCTTGGCTTACAAAGTTAAGCAGAACAGTCCCAAAAGAAATAAAAGGAAGAATTTCCAACAAAGATACGCCTGCCACAAATGAGCCTAAGAGGAATTCAAAACCTACAAGGAAAGATGCTTGAACAAAGAGGCAGCTCCTTTATGGCTCAGACTGCAGGCAGGCACTGACAAAGGTGCTAAGCAAGTTATGTGCTGGAGCCAATGAGATTTTTCACATCTAAATATATTACCAATTACGTGAGTCAGTGTCACAACCATGATGCAGTGTCCCAAACAGGTCCTAGCAAACTCAGGACCCCAGCATGTTCTTGTTTAAACAGCAAGGCAGTGTGAGAAGTGTTACAGAGTCCCAGCAAGAAAGCACTAACGACTGACAATGAGAAGAAAAAAGAGTACTGAGATTTGTACTACATTATCCCAGCTAAAGAAAGACAGTACTTGCTGCATTTCTAAGAGTTTAGAGGGCTTTGGTCACTCATGAAGGACAACCCAAAGCTATCAGAGTTTTTGAGATCATTATCAGCAGAAAAACTCTGAAATTTGTATTTACAGCTACTGGAGACACAGTATCATAGAATCATTTGAGTTGGAAAAGTCTCTTGTCATCTGTCTCAATAATTCCTTAAAAAACAAAATGCTATGGACCAGGGACTTTCCCTATAATGTTTTCTCTGTTGTTTTTTTTTTCCTGTTTATACAAGACATGAGTGGCAATGTTTTTAAAGACCTCAACAGTCAGTTTTTATTGTGTACAACATAATTGCATACAATTTTATTATCCCACTGAGTAGGTAGAAATATTTAATTCTTACGTACTACGTGACAGTGGATTTGCTTCAGCCAATACATCATCTTCTTCTGCAATGTGCACTTTCTGTAGTGAGACAGGTGCTTGTACAAAACACAGGTAGATACCTCATTGAAAATAAAATATTTGGCAGCATTTTAAATACAAACTGTGCCTCTGTTTGCCATATTAACAACAAAGATAACTCTTTTCTTCTGTGTTCTGTTCTCCTTCAAAAAATATAGGCATAAAACAAATGAATTTGTTTAAGTTTGATCCTGTTATTTTCAAAGCAAATCTTTATTTCATTGCCTAGGTAAAGTGTGTCACCAAAAAGAACATTTTCTCATCTTATTTGTGTGGACAGAAGCCTAATCTAGCCTAAAAATCTGAGGAAATGCACATGGACCTGCTGGCTACTAACAACAGCAATGAGGAGAAACATCACCATGGAGGACAGGCCCAGAACTTCACTCATGGGCGAAAAAAACAAGCAAACAACAGCTTCTCCTATGGCATGAATGATTCAATTACACCAACAGTAAAATCAGCTGGAGTTTCAGCACATTAATGTACACTTTCACATACAGAACATAATTGGTTTTTTTGGTGCTTCAAGACAACTGTTCGATTTGCCAGTTCTTTTATTAAAAAAACAGCAACACCACCAAAAATCTCCTTAAGAAATCCCAGAACTATTTTTTAACTGCAGCAAGAAAGCAATATCCGGTCTCAGAGGGGCATTTACCTTCACAGAGAAAGCAGTGACTTCACAATTGGAGGTTTTCTTAACTCAATTATAAAAATAAAAATAAAAATAAAAATACTGTCTATAATAAAGGTTATGAAATCCTTAATTTTTATTAATAGTGGAAAGTTTTAGAAAGATCTACTAAGTTAAGTCTATATATAAACTGAAGAAATTCACCAAGTCTTTTGATATGCTAACAGCCAGATTTCCTCTGCCAGATGGGGGTATCCAGAGAGAATTAGTCCCTACTGTTATTGTTTATACAGCAAATTATTGTTCTGTTGTCACAGGGAATATGAAAGTGGGAGTTCAAGGTAAAGACTAATCTAGATGAAACTTCTCTCAAAAGTAACAACTCTAATTTGTTTATGTTCAAAGTCAACATGGAATCAGAATAAATACTCTTATAATTCAACTCCAAGTTTCACAGCAGTATTTAAAGGGCGCTTTTTGACTAATGGAAAAGATACAAGCTGCCTTTCTGGCTTCGGGTTTGTTTAACTTTTTAGGTATTCAATTTGCTGAGCAAGTTTAATGAATTTACCAGCCTGCATTTCCTATAAAGAAAGGTAAAAGCATGGTGGATTTGCAGGCGGAATCACAAAATAATTAATCGTCATCAACTATACTTCATCTTAGGATTCCTGTTTAAAACAAAGAAAAAAAGAATCAGCATCATGGTATTTATCTGAATAAGAAAAAGCTTCACTTCCTTTCTTATTAAATTACAAGATAAAAGATGACCCAAGAAAACCGGTCAAACTCAGCGCTGCAGCCACTACAAAATCTTCCCCAGTTTAATGTATGCCAGAACTATTCTGCCTACCTCAATTAACTAGTGCTGGAAAGTTCTCTACAACTAGGGTATATCCTCACGCCCTGACTTATGCACAAAGCCTGAGGTGGTAACTGAGCCAAATCAGAACATTAGTCCATCCATACAAAATGGCTGTTGGAGGTTTGTTTGACTTGGAAACAGCGCGGTGCAATGGCAGCCAGACTATCTGGTACCACTAGTAACAGAACACGGGACTTGAACTGTCACAGAAGCAACTATTTCAGACAAAAAGATAATATAAACAGGCACTAAATTTTGCTTCTCCAATAGCGCCCTGGTCGACTTACTGTTTTCCCATAAAGCCTCACACAGCAGTGCTGCAATTCAGCTAACAACATTATAATGAAAATGAAACATTCTTTTCAAAATTACAGCAAGTGTATTTAGTAAAATGTGACTTTTTTGATAATGAAATTATCGGTAACTTAGGAACCTCCTTCAAAAACTCTCTTCTACTTGCAGACTTCTTCCTCATAAAATTCAGTACTGAGGAAACCAACAGCTCAATGATATTTACTCAAATAATTGAAAACTTGGCAGCACTACACAGCTGAGTATTTTGTGGTTTTAATTTATGCCATTTCTTAGGGGACATTCAAAAGGCAGCCTTGTACAATTTGAAAAAACGCTTAGAATTGTCTTACAAGCCAACACAGAAGGAGTAGTATAAGATTCAAGATGGATCCAGGGAGTTCAATATACCATATACAGTCTTCTAGAAAGAATATGACGTAAATTTTCATTGTAAGGTTTTACGATAACTTAGAGACAAATTAAAAACTAGCTTCCATCCTGTCAGTGCTTGAAGCAAACAAACAAAAGCATAATCACGACTGGGTAGTTCAAATGGCTGCAGCAAACCCTCATTTCACACTGATGAATTCTCACAGATGAATACAAGAAATTATGCAAAGGATCAGTTTGACATACTGATAAGCACATTTCAGTATGAGATCTAACAGCCAGTAGTGAGAGAGATTGCCACTGATAAACCATTCAGCAGCCATAAACATGGTAAACTTAGATATAGAAAAGACTCTGTCTCTGTCTCTCTCTTCCCTGTAGGTCACTTTGCAAGTAATGCCTCCTATTTATTTCCACAGAAATTACAGCAGCTCCAAATACCACAATAACACTATTGATAGAGTAAATTCTCAGGGACAAACCACTAATTTTCAGCACAGTCACCACCATTACTTACGCACTCTCACTGGCAGTGAACAAGAGCCTGCATGCCATGCTTGTATAAATCTGCACGGTCAGGAAGGTTCCAAATTTATTCCCATACATCCGCCTCTGATGTCATGGGCCAACATCAGAACATAGAAGGCATTACTTTCAGAGCAGCTCTCATAAAGTCAAGTACTTTATATGAAGATATACTAAAGATTTTAATATCTCCCTAATTCCAGTTTCTTGTAACCTGGTCTGTAGTTTAGGATAAACTCAACTAGCTGTATGTGTGTTGGGGCACAGCAATGTATTTAATGTCAGTTACAAAGCAAAATTAGCCAAAAGGATTAAGTCTGAGTTCATTTCCAGGACATGCCCTTATAGCATAATGTCCCTGCACTACAGAGTAGAATCCATGTATAAAATCATGTTAAGGACTAGTTCAAAATTGCTTAGGTCAGAAAATACCATTAAATAATCCAGTTTGATCTCTGATATACAAAAGCCAAGCAAATAAGCTTCCTTTTTATACTTTTCATTTACTGTATTGTCAAATCTTCTCCAGCTGGGCTCTGCCTCCAGATTATGTAAAGAGTAAGGGCACGAAGATTTACGCTACGTTCTGTTACTGAGTGACCACAACGTTTTCTTGACAATTCAAAGCTGCAGATAAAGCCAAGTACTCTGGTATTCTCTTTTCAACTAACACAGCACTGTAGCTGCAGTATTTTACAGCAAGAAACAAACAGCATAGCAATATCATCAAAGTTTGTTTCTCAATTTTGCTTAATGTGACAAAAAATACACCACATTTCAAATTCACTGACGTTATTCAAATTGTGGACTTGTTGCCTCGGCTTTCATTCGGAAAGCATAAATTCCCTCTCAGAGCTGCTGGTATGCTATCTACACTGTGCCCACATTGTTAGTCTGCTGCTATGAAAATGTGATTAAAAACACAGCACAGCAGTTTTGGAAGAAAGACACACAGTACTAGTGAGAAAGTACTAGTTAAGTAACCTGAACATTGAAGGAACCTACAACTACCAGGAAGGAGCTCAGCTACTGGAAAACAAACACAGCTTGTGAGATGGGAAAAAAAATAAGGTGAAGAAAAAGTCAGAATTATTAAAGGATTGCACGAAGATGAAAATAATTTATCTGTAGGTTGAAATTCTGAAGAAGCAAGTTTTTCCTCCGTCCTCTGAAATGTCATAAAATGTTCACTTTTGTTTCAAAAATTAACTCCGATTGAATCAGCTGCAGACAAGGGTGAGAGCACACCCACCATTAGGGTGATCATGGAACAGCCTGTACCATTAAGAAAGGATGAAAAAATTGTTTCACTAGCAAGATGAAGCCTGATATGTGAATATCATTACCATCAATGAATAAATCAAGGCACAACCACAAAAAATGCAAGGCCAAGGGTCTCTCCACTCTGACAATGTGTTTAAGCTCACTCTTCATGAATGCTGTTTTTAAAACCAGAGGAGAGACTATAGGTGTTTTTTTTTTGTTGTTGTTTTTGTTTCTAAATAGGTGGTAAACAGAGAAAATCCCAGCCAGTCTTATAATATTGTGGGGGGGGGGAGGGAAAACAGTTCAGAGAATTATTTAAAGCAAAGTTTAGACATTATCTAAAAGTCACTTCCAGAAGCTGCCCTAATTTATCTATCCCACTTACACCACTTGCTAGAATTCTTACAGATCAATACTTATGAAGACAATTTAAGAGTGCCTTAAATAACAACATTAAGAGAAAAATCTACACCGATAAAAGTACATACTTAATTAACTGCATTTGTTGCATGAATAACACAGTAACACAATCAGCTTTAAATTACAGTGTACCCACAGTATAGGTAGATAAACCAGGACCATTAATTCAGTTTTTCCCTACTACCAAATACCTGCATCGGGTTAAAAAAAAAAGTCTGAAGAGATATAAAAATGTATTTTCCCTAGTTGAGCAATGCAAAGCTATACAGCTAAAACACGATGGCACACATCTGAAATGAACCTTTAATACAAACAGCAAAATCTCAAAAATGACCTACTCAGTGGATACTCATATCAGTTGTACCACTAATAAAGTTCTGTACACTCATGGTGTGCTCATTTGAGAAAATCAGGTAATGCATCAGTGGCTTCTTTTTCTTTCAGCTCTTTATCTTTCAGAAAAAGTAGATAAGTCATTACGGAAATTCTAAATTGTTTCTAGAAGTGCACATTTATTCTAGATTTTCAGATATGGGTCAACAGAGGCCTATCTATATCAAAGTAGTAACAGTCAACTAAAAAGAAATTCCTGTTTCTTATATTTTACTACTAATACATTCAGAGTATACTCAGAGTAGACTTTGGAGCGACAGACCTTGCTGACATATCTGCAGAAATACCATGGTCCCCAGACATCACCGTGGACATTTTCTGTCTGTCCCAGGAAGAATTATTAGGTAGCATGATAAGGAAGTAGAGCTGTGACACCTCTAAGGCAGCCTGCATTCCCCTATGCGCCTGATCAGCTTGCAAAGAGTAGAATCAGAGTTCAGCCATTCCTCTTCAGAAGGCTGAGGCTAGCTAAAGCATCTCCTGACTTTCTACATTTGTCAGTATTTTTGCTTTGGTTTTGGTGTCAAGTTTAAGAATTAGAAGAAAAACAGATATTAACTTGAGAAAACAAGTAACTTGACTGCTCCCACTCATTTTAAATTCATGAATAAGACTGACTGAATGTCAAAGAGATTGCAGGAAGCTTGCTGGACAGACAGCAGCACGTGGCAGCAATACTGCACAACACAGACAAACCTTCCCAAAACCTAAATTTGATGTTAAAGGTTGCCAAATGCAACTGGGTGAGAATTACTTCAGCTGAAGGGCTGCACACAAAGACCAGGGACTGAAGCAGCAGTATCTGCCCAGGTAACTTTCTGCAGCTCTGTCAAGCTCTTCAAGCAAAGTACAACCCATGGAGGAGCTTGGCTAGGAGCACTGTGTTGGGAAAACAGAGCAAAAGCATTGCATGCTCACAGATCTTGATTTCCTCCCACAGTTGCTGGTCTGTATTTCCATATGTTCCAGAAGGAAGCTCTACCAGAGAAAGCAGAACAAAATACACCACACATCTAGCTCAGAAGGACAACTGCGCTTCCTGGAACCATTTATTTTATTCACGTAACATTTCTTGTAAAATAAACCTATTCATTAATTCATGCTGCTATGCACAGAAATCTCCTCAGCTTCAGACTGATCAGCATGGTTTTGTAAAATGCAGCCCTCTATACCTCCTTTCCACTGTGGCCAGGCCTCTGTAGGAGCAGGAGCTGCTGGTGCTCCTGAGTCCTCACTTCCCTCTGTCCATCTGTATTCTAACTGTGACCTTAAATAGCCTTAATATTGCCAGCAGATAATCCAGAAACCTTAGAGTGAATTATAATAATAAAACACATGGCTTGTCAGATGATCGATAGCAGACGGATAAAACTTAATAAAACACTTTTACTTCATTTGGCTTAATTTACAGTTCTCCTTCTTGGAGAGGAAAGCAAATCGTTCAGAGAACGAGAATCAGAACCTCCTGGATCCACAACAAACGTTCACTTCTCTCACTTTGAAATAGCTGCTCTTACAATTTTGAAGGCAGAAATGTAGCAATGCCTGTTAACTTTGCTTCTGTGCTTTCTGACCACAACCTAAATACATCCTTTTCCATTCTTAAATTATGCTTTTTATGCACTGAGAAACAATATGCCTCAAGTTAATTGTTAAGAAAACCGTAAGATCTTTCTGCATGAACATTAAATATTTTCAGACATTCAATATATCACTTATTCGGGCAGTGAGATGCGATACATTTGTGGAATATGAAGAGCACTGAAATACTAGAGATGTGACTTTCTAATATTATCAAACTGACAACACACAGAAAAGCTGCCTTTTTTTTTTTTTCCTTCTGGTTTTCAGAAGCCATCTAAACTAATGGCCTTGTTTTGTTTTGTTTCTTACCTTAACTGAACTATTTGGTAAAAGACAGAGCAGTCAGTAGTTGGCCCCAACGGTACTAGAAATTCACAACATCCATATTTAATAAGATGTTATAGCAGAAATAAAGTATGCCTTCTGTACTTCTATAGGAAAGCAATATTCATTATTCTACAGATTATTCCTTAATAAATATTTCAGAAACTTGAAGTGGAAAAAAAAAATTAGAATAGCATGTACTGTGTTCTTGATAGTTTAAAAGCCTTCTCATTTTCTGACCTATGATGAATCTTTATCTCATTTTCATTTTTGATGCACTGTAGTGCCATTGTGGGTTTGAAATCCATCTTTTGGTCAGTTTGAAGGAATGAAGATATTTGATGTTTTGTTAGCGCACACAAGCAAGTTAGAAGTCATCTTCCATTAGTATGAACAGAGAGCTAATACATTTTTATTATTATTGTTCCAGATACTTCAGATATGCCCACATAAATATGGCAATTTACTGAATGGTAGCAGGCTCACAAATCCCCCTTTTGAAAGCAAAGAAAACGGAACGCTGTCACTGTTCTCACTTGCCTATAGTAATGCCAAAAGCCAAGAGCTATCTGAGAAATAACGGCAACAACAACAACAAATGTCTCCAGTGTTTCTTCAGTTGATTTGGGTAACTGTGCAAGTGTCCTTAAATTAACTGTAAGAGATGGTGGGCTGAGTTAATGCTTCTGCTCTTTATCTCAGACATAGCTGTAAGGTAAGGCACAGACACTGCCCATGTGAGCATGTGTTATGTGGCCAAGGCACAGCCCTTGTCCACCAAGGACAGGGTGGGAATGTGTTCTCAGTGTATGGGATTAAGACAGCCAAAAGTGTCCCAGACTCTTTGCCAAGAAACTTGTATCACTGAAGAGGACAGCAGCAATCTCAACGTTTTGTTAAGGCTACCATCAGCCATGTGAACAGCAAGCAAGGGAATAACAAAAGGTTTTAAAGAAATAAGGGGGTCAACGTGAAATTCTTCTCAAACTTGTTTGTAAGAAGCACACACAGAAGCTGCTGTGTGCAACAGGGAGCATGCACAGGTATGGGCAGAGGCCAGAATTTTCTGGCATTGATTACAGAAGAGTGTTTAGAAATTCATAGGTGTTTATTAATGTTCTGTGAGTGACTAGTTTATCTGTTGTGTTATTAATATTGATCTTGAATGTATAGGTCACTGACTGTCAGTTAATTATGTTTACTTAAATCAATAAGCAGCTTTCATCTCATTTGATTTAAAACAGAAACAGAGCAATTTTTTTGGCAAGAGTGTGTTTGTGTTCATAGTTGTACACATTCTTGAGAAAGTTATGGGAACACCTTTCAAGTGTTGGTGGAAAAAAGCAGACCAGAAGAGAAATCCCAAATAGACACAGATAACTTCTATTCCAAACTTTGTTTCAATAAGCTCTTTCCCCTTCAGTGCCATGCAGCTTAGAAATTAAAATTAGAACTGGATGCAGCACTCCAGGTGTGGCTAAACCAGTGCTGGGCAGAGGGAAGGATCACCCCCCTCTCACTGCGCTGTGATGCTCTGCCTTCTGCAGCTCAGGTTACCATTAATGAGCTTAGCTACAAGGACACACTGCTGCCTTAGATTCAATTGAGGCGAAGATTCAGGACACCCAGGGCCTTTACTGCCAGGCTCATTTCCATCTGAGAGTCCTCAGCATGAACCTCCCCAGGTTCAGGACTTTGCTCTGCACTCTGACCTTCATGAAGTCCCTGCCCACTCATTCCTCCTGCCTGCCCAGGTCCCTCTGGGTAGCAGCATGACCTCTGGCCCATCAGTCACTCCTCCCAGTTTGTTTTTTTTTTTTTTTTTATCAGCACACTTTCTGAGGATATATTCGGCCCCATCATCCAGATAACAAATGAAAGCATTAAACATGACTGGCCCCACTGTTGACCCCTGAGATACACCATGAGGTACTGACCTCCACCTGCACTTCCTGCCATTCATCGCCATACCTGTGCCCACACACTCAGTGATCAATCCACAGGAATCAGACTAAAAGCAGAACAGAGCACAAATACCAGAGTTGCTACTGCCATTTAAGTTGGGGGAAAAAAAAAAAAAGACGACAAAAGATCTTGAAGCACTCAGAAATTTGACTTGAGATCCTTCCTAAAGCGTAAAATACTTGTGTAAATAGTTACAACTGAAGCTAGAAGCAGATCTTGGATCTCCAAAAAACATATCATTTTGAGAAAGAAAACACAGAGAACTGATCTCTGGGGAAAAAAAAAAAAAAAACAACAAAACATAATCATCTTCCTAGGATCAAAAAATGCTGAAGTGGCTTATATTCAGGCCAGAGAAGGAGCATCCTCAGCCTCCGAGGTGCAGCAAGATGACGTGATTTTTGTCATCATGGAATGTGTTTTAGAGTATGAACTATTCCAGAACATTAAGAAGAAACCAAATCCAAACCCTGACACACTTGTACAACACAACACTTACATTTGAGATGACAAAAGCGTTCTGAAATCACCACATTGTCTCCTTTAACAGGTGTGAGGAGACAGGGCTGTGAGCCAGAGGACGGAAAGTGAAAATACCAAATATGTGTTCTCATTTTAATGAGTTGTTAATTCATATCTCCTAGCCAAGGCTTTTCATTAGAGACTGTAAATCTCAGACAGACAAGGGGTCATGAGATGTTGAAGTTGCCTTGTAAATTAGTCACTGGTAATTAAACCATTTAGTTTTTGAATGGACAGGATTGTGGGGGCTTCCTATGTTGAAATAACTACTGAACATTACTGAACCAAATAATTAAACTTTGCAGTAAAAATACTCCTATAATAATACACCATTTCTTTTTCTTTCTTTTTAAAATTCTAAATTACTGGCCTTGTTATTGTTACATGGAGGTAAAAATATGACTGTCAGAGCTGACAAAGTTCATTGCTTCAATTTATATAAATGTGTAGTGCATGACTCAAGAGCAATTCATTTTCACCACAGAATCTACCCAGAGCCATGCATTTCAGAGATTCTAAACATATAGCCAGACAAGGGGATACTTCATAAAATGAGAGATGTTTGGTTTCAAATTAAATTTAAAACAAGTGCTGTAATAAATGGTGATAAGGAGGATGACAAACATACAGCCTCACGTGCAAAAAATAGTTTTCAGTTATTCCACTTTCATTTGAGTTTCTACAATGATGAGACTGGAATAGGTTCAGTTCCTTCTGAAGATTTTTTCTCCCTCTGTCTCAAAAAAAGGAGGAGTATGATTTGCTTATGAAGGAATTCCATGCTGAAGTACAAATGCAGTAAAGTCACAACTGAAATTAGCTGCAATTTCTTAATATGAGCCCTGGTTCCAATTACATTGTGTAGTTCCCTACTTGTTGTGATGCTACGGGAAAATGTTGCATTTGAATAAGGCACAGATTACTTTCCTAGAAAATTAACTATCTATAAGGAAAACCCCCAAAATAATTTCAGATATATAAATGTCTGTAAGCCTCTAAGATAAAATGATGCAAAAGATCCTAACTCTATGAAAAAACTCAGTTATGCTCACTGCTTACATACATACACTGCACATAAAACCCTATCTAAGCTTTTTATTTTTATATCTTTCATCTATTGAACCATCACAAGCATATCCACTTCTAATCCACACATAGCGTGAGTAATTTCACAAGCCAATTCTTCATAATATTACAATTTTGCCCCCACTGTCCCAAAACACAGTGAAATTCCATAACTCCAAATAAAGACTGTAATAACATAAACAAAAATAATTATACAGGCTTATAGTGAACATTATTTGATTATACAAGCTATTAGATTATGCAGTTACCATTAATTAAAAAAAAAAGGTCATTTAACAAACATGCATTTTAAAGAACCTGTGCAGCTTTCCCGAGCTAACAATTAAGCCCCTCTAGAAGAACAGAGCAATTAACCTAAGCTGTAAAGTTGACAGAAGATAGTTGGACCTGTTCTCGCCCCTCTCTGAACTTGGTAACATTCAGAAAAAATAGGGGTTAGTGTCAGCTACGTGTATATTCATAAAATTTCATGAGTTTAATCTGAGCGTTTCAAATTTTTTTTTATTTTTTTTTTATCAAGGCCTACATTTTAACCTGACTCTATTAACTTTCTCTAATAAGCACTTAGAAAATTAACTGAAAGGAAGCTCATCGATCATAAATCCTAGGAGGCGCGGTGATGAATAAGCACTAGGCCTCCAAAGCCAGATCAGTATACTTGCTCTCACAAACTTCTTTTCACACTCTCACCTAAACATTCTATCTTTGAGACTCCGAGCACGAATAATCAAAGAGGCAATAGGAACAGGAATATTCTCTTTTCTCTTGTTTTCTCTTCCAGTACTGCTGAGGAAAGGAATGGGAGCAGCTGGCTGGGGCCTCCACCCACAGTCACTTCCCTAGAATCTGTAAGTTAAGAACCCAATACCTACATCTTAAAAAAATATGCTGTTAGACCGCCTCAATTGTCTGATGTGCCAATATTGACTTTTCATACAATAGAAGAATCATAAAGCTAACAACAGTAAACGAAACATGGAGATCCTAACTCGAAGCGCTCTGCGAAGTATTGTGTAGAACAAAATGCCACGTTTGGTATCTTCAATAAACATATGAAATGATCTTCTTATCCCAAAAACACATTCTTTTTACTAGAAGAAACAGACAGCAAGCTAGCACGGAAAGAATTAAATTTGATAATTTTGTTCTAACACTCCTGGAGGAAAGAAAATATATCTATCTCTTTCTGAGATTCTGTGCACAAATCCACTTGTTCACTGTAAGAGCATAATGAAAGTAGCTATCCTAACACAAAAAACTAACTCACCCTGTGAAATCAGTAACAAAAATAATCCTCCCCCCTGATATTTGAAGATATCTTTTTGAGTACATAATAATAAGCTAGTGAATTCCTGTCATAAAAGTGTGGCAAGGATTTCCCCATCTGTTAGCATGCGATAAGCTCTGATTTGATGTGATAAGAGGCTTTCTCATGTTGATAAAACAGAGGTTAGTGCTGTGCTCACAGCTTGAAACACAATTTCTAAATGTGAATTACCAGGAATATTATTTGACTGTTTTCAAAGCCTCTGAGCCAGAAGTTGATATTTATATACAGAATGACTATAATAAGAAAATACAGAATTATTACAATAAATAAATAATTTACGTGGGTCAGAAAAACAGTTCTCAAGGAGATGAAGCAAAGTGTGATTCTAGTCAAGGAACTAAAATAATTTTGACATTTTGTTTGCTAATATTTCCAGAAATGCTTTAATGATGCTTTATGGTGCATAAATAAATCAATGAATAAAGCATTACAGTGTTTTATTCAACTGAGTGTAAGGTGAATCTGGTCTCACACCTGCATATTATTAATCCCACCGAGGATTTTAAGCCAAGAACTCAGGAATGTGATGGAATAGCAGATCAGAGTTCACTGACATCTTAACACATTTCCATCTTACCTTAATTTGTCCCCCACTTACTCCACTAAGATAAAGAATAAATTTTAACAACATTTTTGTTAGATTTTTAAATACCATCGCCTAAAAGCGCCCTCACTAACTAAAAATGCTCGAGTGATGATTGCTCCCTGTAATGTAAACCTATCTTCCAAAACCTACACATCTGAAACGCCCGACATAATATAACTAGCCTTTGCTTGAGAATTAGAACAGCTGAGAATAGAAGACATAGGCTCACTGGCATACTGCCCTTAAAATATTACTTTTATGCAAACAGGATCAAGGTATGGTCCAAAAAAAAAACAAAAAAAACCCAACATACAAAAGGTTTGTAGAAGAACCTCTGACACCTTTGATCCATAGCCACAATGCAATTAGATGAATGAAGCTGAATGAAGCTGTTCTTGTGACAAAGGTGACTTTTAACCCTATCACAGCCCAGAAATGCAAGCTTAGCATTTACTTTATTTCTCTTCAAATAACAGCTCTGTCAATAGCACAGGCAGCCAGCTCTGATAAGACAGAGCAGGGAACTGTCAGGTGTGATTTTGTCATTGTTTGGATAAGCTCAGAAGACTGCAGTCTCTTAACAGAATCAATAGGCAGCTAATGAGCACTTCAAGGCCTGAAGGGCTTCAGCCAGGTAAAGAAACCAACTGAGCGGAGTACTTTTGTTAGTAAAAATTTGAAACACATTCTCAAGTTTTATTTATCTTACAGGGATATAAATACAGAGTTAAAGCTGTATGATTTTCTGAATAGCAATGCTTAAATATAATTCTAAATTCTGAACTACAAGCTGCTTACTCTGCTTAGCTTAGAAGGTGTTTAAAGCAGGGAAGCTTATCTGAAATTGCAAAATCCTGCTGGCCACCTCCAAATATTACAGAAAACTGATGGAAGTAAAAGAATCCTCTTACTAAACGTGCATTTAAAATTATTCATATCCCATAAAATTATTTCACACCAGATGTTATCATAACTTGGTTCAACTCAAGAAATAGTTCTGTACAACTGGTATCCTGCGGTATCATTTATTTTCCCTCAAATATTTCCTTATCAAACATGCTTTGTTTACAAGTTAAAAGTTGCTCGCTCTAACTTCCAGCTCAATCGCAACCTGGGATTTGAAAGTCAAATTGGATTCTTCTCCTATTTCTCCATCACTGATTGTAATAAAGATTTTTTTCTAAGCTGGATTCGATCCCTGGTGTAACCTCATTTCTTCAGCTAAACTCTCAGAATAACTATTCAAAAGTTTATTTCCTTTAATAGCCTTGCTCTCATGCAATTAACTGAATCACAGAAAGAATGTGTAAACCAGATAAAAATATACCAGTATGAATAATTAAGTATTGAACTAAGCTTTAAAGAAAAATGATGGATTAGATAATCTTTAGATTAGAAAAGTTTAGCTCTTTCCAAATAGAATTATAATGCCCTTCTGCAATATTTGTTTTATAAGTATAGATTGCTGGAACATAAATGACTGTAGCAAAATGAAGCCAGATGATTTCAGCTATTTTGACTTTAAACGATATCTGCACATTAAATTAATATATCTTAAAGCTGATACTACTCTAAAAGCACAGCCTTAGAATCTGGGGATGGGGTCAGTTTTAGACTTGCTTAACTACGCAGAAAAGAAATAGTAGAAAAATTGAAAAGAAAAGATGAGGGAAGAAACACTGCAAGGCTTAGATAAACAGAATTGGATTAAGGCCTACAGAAAAAAAAAAAATGTGTAAGAAAGTTTCCTGGCTTAAGCATTAGGACAGAAAGTCATTTAGAGAACAAAGAAACAGCTTCGTTCTGTTTCTCATGAAAAAGACTGCTTCATAAAAGGGAGAACAAAAATAATAATCCCTAACAAAAGGGTTCTGCTGGACTCTAAATTTGGATCAACATGGTTTGTGTTTGGAGTACATTTTCAGAAAGATCTTTTAGAAAGTTGTGGTTTGTGTTTACAATGTATTCAATATCTATTTCCTTTCTGTTCTATGCTTCTATGGGCTCCTCCATTTGTGCTCAGTCGCAGCACACAGGAAGTCACATGTTAAACTGTACGTATGACATATGCATATTTACCCGTGTACATATGTAACAAACATATCAGCAGAACTGTAAACTGGAATAGGTTATCTCAGTGTATGCATGTCATGTACTGTACTACATTTAAAAGACAGGTTGACATGTTATACGTACGGCAGTGGCCTTTCTATACCAAGTATAAGCAGTTTAGAAAACGAATTGGTCAGATTTCATCACTGCAACATTCGGTGAGCAACCAGGAGGCTTTCAGATCTATTGTTGTGTCTGTGAGATACGGCTCACGCAGACTATTTATTTGCAGAGACTATATACTTTTTGTAAGACAGAAAACACTGATATACGTGCAACTGTGCATCTGTAATCATATCCTCATGCTGATCTTCACCTTAAACTCAGTATAAGAACAAAACGTACAGGAAGGCTGTGTTTGAGGACATTTGAAAAGCAGAAGTCTATATTTGTCTTTCAGACAACTTCGGATATTACTTCCTATATGTACTTGGATATAAGAAGTATTTTGGGCAGAACCTGACTGTAGATTCTTTTAAGAATAAAAAGAAATAAATATGTTGCAAAATATTTTCTTTTGAATACTTCCATTGTTAAACAGATTTTTCAACATTTTGAAAGCTAATTCTGTAACATTTATAATCCAAATCCATCGAAGTACATTTAATATCTCAGTTTCAATATATACATGAGATTTCATTTGTTTCAATTTTTAAGTTCAGAGCTAATTTTGGGAAAGACGACACTATAATTAAGCAATTATAGATATAAATAACCATTCTACACTTGTAACGCAATAAACTCATGAGACAACTCTCCATTTTGGAATAGGAGGAGGAACACAAGGGTGATTAAATTCACAAAAAGCACTCATAAATCTCTGAGAATTTGAACCAAATTAATTGGCTAGAGCAAAAACTTCACTGAAAGGTTGTATCGCGTCTTTGTGAAAAAGCCTTTTCTTCCACGTTAACTGTCTCGTGGCAGTTTCTTAACTTCATTTGAACTAAAAGGGGAAAGAGAAGTAGGATTCCAACAGTTAAAGTAAGCATATCAAAATACACGCAGTGGCCTTATTAGTTCAGTTTTGACAGGTTGCTAAACGGTAACTCAGAGTGAAGAGCTGAAAACATTCCAGAATTAATTACCTCGACATGCACTGCCTGAGCCAGAGCCTGCAGAACTGCTGACAATACAAAATTCGCATCCCACTGCTCCTCCCGCCTCTCCCAATTTACAGGAGAATAGGAAATCATGAACAATTGATACACTCTGTTAGCTCCTATCATGGAGGGTGAGCTCACATGTAGCCTTAGGGGTATCTTATACAGTTTAATGCTGAAAATAAAAGGTAATGTTCTTGGCAAAGAACTGGAGGGATTAAATTTGGAAGGCTTGAAGCAGCTTTGAATTGTAGTCAATAATAAAGAACCAAATAGTAATTTTGTAATTTAACTGTGCTGGTTATGCCCAATGAGTCAGACACTTGTGAAATAAACCGTGTAAATAGAAAAATGGCTTAACTCTTTCTGGAAATGCATTTTCTTCCATCCTTCTTTCCTTCCTTTTATTGTGGTCTCTTTGTTTCAATAAAACTATATGGTTACTTTCTCCAGCTTATTATCTTTGGACAACTCATCAGTCAAAGAGAAACCAAGACTTTAAAAAAAGCTTTTTAAAATTTGCTCTGTTCTGTGGACAGCAACAATAATGCCAACAAAGCTTGTAAAGCTAATGCCTAGCAACTGTTCCAAGCGTATCAAATGGGTGGCTCTTCATTATGTGCTGATCCTATTGGAAACCCTACACTCAGAGTGACCTCCCTTCTGAACACCATCTCCCCTATGAGCCAGTATCAACTTGATGTATCAAATGGAAAGTAAGGTTTTGGGGTTTTTTGTTGTTGTTGTTTTTGGTTTTTTTATAATGTAATGTTCACCTTCCCTTGTTTCTGGTCAGCTTTGTAGAGGTGAAATGAGCAACGGCCTCTACCAATTCCTCCAAGTCTTTGCCAATGCCACTGCTAAATAGAGTCCCACTGATGATAACTCATATAAGCAAGGTTCATTCTAAAGTCCAAAACCACCTCATGTTACTGGTATTTGAATAAAGAAAAGTGGAAAAAGAGACCGCTGTCCAGCCAGAATATTTTAGCATTGAAACTAGGCCTGCATTCTTACCACTTGCAACAGAATAGAAAAAGTCCTTCCTGTAACCAAGAAGAAAATCAGCTCCATTATATGAATACCTAAATGACTATTTTGTATGCCACAACCTAAATTTAATATTTTTATAATTAGAATGGGAATTTAGTTTCCTTGCAACAACTAGGCAAAATACATCTATTTTAACTGCTTCCCCAATTGTAATTATTTCTATGAGTTTTCAAATTACTGATTCACGAGATGTATTCTAAGTATTTCAAGCAATTCTATGTACAACTAAAATTAAATTATTTTTTTGAAAAATGCAGTCTTATCACCACCTCCCAGTAGTAAATTATTCAGAATATTATCATTGGTACTGATTTAATAAGATCATAACCACATTCAATTTCACCAAGAAAGTTACAGGACAATACAAAACTGGGCTGTTCTATGTAATTTCACTAGTTGTAACACTGACTTAATGTTCACTTTCTAGATTGTGATTTATTAGCCTGAGCTTGATTTTGGTGAAAAAAAAATATTATTGCCTATGTTCAAAGAAAAGGAAACTTTTTTTTTAAAGGTTTACTTTTTTGTTTGTTTGTTTTGTAACTGTTGAAACTACTCAAAATCTGAGGCTTTCTACATTTTTTCTCTTTACTTTTATTGTTGGCTTTAGAGGGAACATACATTCAACCAGCTCCAAAATACTGTCTGAAGTATCTCAAACACTTGCTGCATTGCTATCTACGTGGAATCTGTCATGAATTAAAGCCAGCAGCAGCTCAGCATCACGTGGCTGTTCATTTACTCCCTCACCAAGTGGGAGAGGGAAAGAACTGCAAACAAAATAGAACCAATGTGTTGAGAGCTATTAATTATGAGCTATTTAATTAAAAAACAAAAGCAACAAAAAAAAATGGAAACAAAAATGCAATGGTAACTATACACCTTATGAGGAAAGATCACTTTTTCTTAAAGCTAGCTTTCACTCATGGCATCTGATTATAAACACATGGAATACAATCAAAGCCAAATAAAGAGAATAGGCTCAACACTATCTTAGATGGTCCATTTTGTCTCCTGTCTCCAAAATAATGAAAATTATTAGTATATTAGTATAAATAATTAGTATTTTTTAATCCTTTCCTTCAAATTTGCCATTTCATGGTAAGGGTAAGACTGAGCTGCCCTGGGTAAGGGACACAAGGTAAGATGGTCCCTAGGCAAATCCTGTTCTTCTTCCTCCTCCTTGCAGATAGGTCAGTTAAAAGAAAGGAATTGAAAATGAAAGCAAAAAAAACCAACAGCAGTGACAAGCTGCAATTTGCATGCAAAATTTCTCTACCATTTTTTACAAAGAATTAATTCTGGGCATCCAGTCACGGTGCTGTATTTTAAAAATGGTGCACATATTCAAAGAAAGTTTTTTCTACTTGTTGATTATCTTCAGTATTATTCTGTTGCACATAAAAAAAATGAATTATATATCTAGTTTGTTGCTATAAAGCACTCGATAGTATTTTTGAAAGATTTTCCACATCCATTTGTTTTTACTTAAAATGAACTGTTTTGAATATATTACACAGATTCAGCCCCCTCCTCCCCTCCAGTATTATTACCGTATTTTTTCATATTTCAAGAGGAAAGCAGGCATCCAAGTATGATGTTCTTAATCTACTCCATCCATTTAAAATTGTTTGCCCTTTCACTGAACTGGCTGACCCTGTATCTCTGTTCAGTTTTCAACTAGCTGCAAATGTCATTACCTTTCAGTAAATCCTCTTACCCACAGGTCACTCCAATTTGAAATGAACAAAATCTGTCCCTGGTATAAATTCTAATCATATTTGGTTATCCTTTGATTCAGAGACAGACAGAGACTTCACTCCAGGTACCAAGAAGTTCTGATAAAATATGGAAAGAGAAAATAATATACAAGGGAAATGAGGAACAGTAATATGGGAAAACTGCCTGGTGTAAAGGAAAGAAGCATGGTGTAACATGCAAGGAAGAAGTGGCAGACTGTAAGGCAGAGAGTCATTCAGTATGATGTGGAAATTCTTCAAGACCTTTGCCCTTATGAATCATCTATGGAAGAATTCACTGAGACTCTGAGGACTGACAACTAGAAAATAAAATTTCATGGATGCTAATGTTTTTAGATACCAAGGAAAGTAAGGGCAACCTCACTATGTAGTTTGCTAACATAATTAGATTGCTTGTTTTTGGAAGAGATGCTTGCAAACTTTATCCTTTTTTTCTTTGTTTGTTTGTTTTTGCTGCTTGGCATACACTGCTCTGGAATATACTTCTATCAAATGTTATGATACCATTGTGACAGTTTCCCAGCATTGTTTCAGAGGCTCCTCATATGAAACCTCAAAGATAGTTTTGGGGGTGAATAAAATGTAAAGCCAACAAATATATTCACTTGGCCAACCTTAAGAATGTTTTATTTCTATTCAGCATTCTAAATGTTAATTGTGCCTGCAGCATTTCCTTGCCCACTTTTCCATACTCCAACCTATTCTGAAGCGTTAGCTTGAATTTAACTCCACATTTGCAATGACAATCGCATATGGGAACTAAGGCTTGCAAGAGCAATTCTGCAAAGTTACACAAGAAATTAATTCAGATGTGTTTGTATGAAAGCTGCCAAAGAAAGAGTAACGTGCACTTTGCTGGTCAAACAGTAGTCTTCTCAGAGTTACAAGTTATGTCAACAAACACCATTTTCTGACGTGGCTTATCCTACTTTTTATTCCTATGTTTTTCTTGCCAAACAACCCTTACCCATATGACCATATCACTATTAGGGCTACATGCCAGAATAGGTATTTCAGTTAAGAGACTGTATTGTAGGAAGGGTTGTTGGTTCTTTAGCTCATACTCCTATCCAGTACAAGCTACTGGATGCAATCAAGACCTTGAAAAATCATTTGTCTCTATCCAGAAATTTTGCATAACTTTTTTTTTGAGAGTAGAGAAAGGAGGGAAGTTTTGGCAGAAAAGTATAAAATGTGACAAACGGAAAATATATGAACAAATACTTTGCAGTAACTCTTGGAGGTTCATTTTCAAATAAGAATTGAAATTATGACAGCAAAGATCTATGCACTGTCCTCATATTTATGTAAAAAAGTTCCACGTTTTTGAGCAGCATCAGATCTGCTGAGCAAATCTTATAGGATGTAAACACTCATATTTCTTTCTAAGAAATCTGAGACAGAAATACTGGAGCTCTTCCTTCAGTCCTACACGATGATTTAAATTTTTCTCTACCTGAATTACTTGAGCCATAAATAATATTTGCTTGGCCTTTATAGAGGTGCTGCCTCACGAAATAAGAGCGTTATAATTATTGCAATCAGTTGTCTGAAGAAGTGATCAAAGAACTGCCAGCAATAAGCAAGTCCTTCCACACTGGAAATTAAAAAGACTTGCACAGTGACACTATGAAATTACTGGTAAGGTTTAAGAAAAATAGAGACCTTGATATAACAACACAGAGTGTAGATCTGACAACTGAGAATTTCATCTCCCTCTTCTAAAGAGACTGTAGTCAGAAATGCTTTGGGGCAAGGTAAGTTCTAGGATCTATGGGAACTTAGTATTTAGAAAGGTTCTCACCCTTAAAAAAAGCCACTAGAAAATAATTATTCCTTGCACTGAGTACATCTGTGGGCTGAAGACTGTAGCCTACGGTCATTATGGCAGCCATAATTATTGCAATTCTTGTTTCATAACATATTCTAAAATGTCATTAATTCTATGTTGGTTTAAGTAAAGGCTGAAGAGATTAATTTATAGTTTATACATACAGTTTTCAGTATATATTCCTCAAAATAAGCTTATTTTTGAAACTGATATCTCACTGCATCTGTATCTCCTCATTCTCTAAGCAAATGAAAATATCAGGAAGAGAATTGTTAGCACAAATTCATGATGATATTTGTCTCTCGCTCCTACACTACACTGTAGATTTTTCCTTCCCTTCAAATTAAAGGTTTTTTTATATAATCTCTCAAACAAAAACTTTTTTTTTTTTTTTTTTACTCTTGCCTGCAAAACAGCTGTATTTTCATTTCACTTTGACGAAGAATACTGTGCAACATCTCTTATAGGGCATGAAATTAAGGCTAATCCCACTGTGCATTGAAGAAAATTATGTCCTTTGGAAGTTCAGTGGCAAAACATGAAAACATGCACATTCTGCTCTCCTACCTCTACTGCCATACACCATTCTTTTCCACCTGGCACACTACACAATAAAGAAAGGAAGTTTTGGATCAAGATTGCAAAGGACAGACTTTGGTAACTGAAGCCTGCAAACTGTTTAAAGCAAAATGAAGCATCGGGATTTTTTTTGAAAATCTTAGCTTATGTAGGTCGCTCTGAAAGTAATGCCTCCTATTTCTTTCCATGGAAACTACAACAGACAAAAAAAATAATAACACTATTTGATAGAGAAAATTCTCAGACACAAAACATTATTTTTCAACAGTCATCACCATTAACTACGCATTTTTGCCAGCAGTGAATAAGAGCCCTGATGTTGTGCTCATAATCATCTGTACCAGCAGAGATGACCCACTGCCATCGTCACCACTACTGAAACTCACCACCACCACCTCCCTGTGCTCACATCCGCTGATTGGATCTATAAACGTTCAGCAAACTTCTAGGAATGTCAATGTGTGCCATTTTTCTCTGCACGGAGGAATTCAGTGACAAATCTTTACCTCATCCGCACTCCCATGCCAGATGCCATTCTGTCACAGTGCCCCTCTGCTGCCATCTGTCACACAGCAACAAAATGTAACAGGATATTGGTGGGAAGGTTCAACCCCTCCTGCCATCCCTCCAACATCCACCTCTGACATCATGGGCCAACATCATGAAGTAGGAGGCATTACTTTCGGGGCAGCCCTCACATTGTTTTAATATAATGGGTCTATTGTCAAAGAACCTGCTCAGTACAAAATGGGTTTCTGAGGGAAAAAAAAAAAACTTACTGAGTATTTAAAGGAGAAACTACTTAACTTTTAAAAAGCCTTTCTTTTTCCATAGCTTTTATTTGCTAGCATAATGCAAAATTAAAGACTCAGCTATCAGACATTGTAAACAGTGCTGTTTCCAACTGACTTCTGAAGAGTGTCAGTTCATTTCCTGCCCTTGTATCACACATGTTAGCATTAGTCTGTCCTCTGCACTTCTCCAAAATATAAGAGCACATACTCACAACACTGCTTTAGCATTATTTGATAACAAATTTTACTAATATTTAGTTGTTTCTTCTCTTACAGAAATCATCAAATATTTACCAGTAGAGAGCATAAGTGCATTTTTATTATCCGTAGTATTTTTTTTTTCTTCAGAACAGTTTATTTTTCATGGTAACTAAAATGAGAGTTAAGAGATAAAAAAAACACAAACTTCTTTCTGAAATTGATTAATATAGCATAATAAATTCTCAATACAGAAATGTACTTAGGAGGACGTAAATGATAGCAATCCATTTAATTCTAGCATTAGCAATACATGTCAAACGCAATCTATTCAGCCCTGCTTCAGAAAAATACATGTTACTCTGATGCTTTTAAAAAGAGCATGCAAATAAGCAGACTGACTGTCTGTGATCAATGGCACAAGATTACTGAATAACTTTGCTATGATTTGCTTTTAATGTATGATTTACTTGCATTTGTCTTTTTTGTTGTTGTTGTTTTTTTAATTATATCATGAACATGAAAGTATATTCCAGTATAAACACCAGGGATTTTAAGATACAGGAAATAAAAGGAGAAAAATGGAAAAAAGAAACACACAACCACTGTAATAAAATCTGCAATGTAGAATCCACTTCCTTTAGATCACACTACTTACATAATTCACCACATACCAAGAGTACCTATCTCTAAATTCGTACCTTATCAACTGCTTTGATGTCGTTACTAGATAATTGAATAATTGCTCCAAACCTTTAGGACAATCAACAAAAAAGAAGGATTCTGCATGGCACTCATCACAGAATGGCCAGGGTTGGAAGGGACCTCAAAGATCATGAACCTCCAACCCCCCTGCCACACGCAGGGCTACCAACCTCCACATTTAATAGCAGACCAGGCTGCCCAGGGCCACTGATATAACTGACATGGACCAACTACACGTGGAAAGTTGTCAATTTAAGTATGTATCAACAGAACAGTAACGTCAAATTCTTCAAAAATTAAAAGCAATACGCACGCAAGATCCTTTTTCTTATTCATAGAACAGCTTGGGTTTGAAGGCATCTCAAAGATCATCTAGTTCCAGTTCTTAATATCCATTCTAAATCTCCCTTCTTTATGTTTAAAACAATTAACCCTTGTTCTATCAGTACAGCCATAGTAAAAAGTCCATCCCCATCTTTATTATAAAGATTATATATTATTTATTACAATTATATATTGGTACTCTCAAAGTACCAAATGGCTGTTGTAAGCTCTCCCCAAATCCTTCTCATCTCCAGGCTGAACAAGCTTAGCTCCCTCAGCCTGTCTCCATAGCAGAGGTGCTCCATCCTCTGAGCATCCTCATGGCCCTCCTCTGGACCCTCTCCAACATGTCAGCATCCTTCCTGTGCTTGGGGCCCAAAATGCAGTACTTACTTATACGAGAACATTATATCTAAATGATGTTTAAAGAGAAAACAATAAAAACCAAATTAAAAAATGATTACAAAGGTAGTAAATATAGCAGTATTCTTGTTCTGATTTAAACTAATGGTGTGTCTGAAAGCAAAGCATGTATCAGGTCTTTGATACTGGAAGATTATTCCAATGAATTTAAGAGATGAAAAAAAGCGCAATATCAGCAAACTGTACTGACTGAAACAAGAAGAAAAACTTTAGCAAAAAACATGGGCAAAAGCTAATTGGAGTAGTTACAGGGATGCAGAAAAGACAAATCCAGCATAGTCAAAATACCACAAGGTCCTGCAATTCAGTATATTTCTAACTGCCTTGTTTGTTTGATTAAAATTTCACTTAGATTTTCTGTCCATATTAAAAAGAAGCTATTTGTACCAGAGCTGTTCAGTAGGCAGCAGCAGCATGTGACACATCAGCCTGTTTATCGAGGCTGTCAGTGTTTCCATGCTGAGTGTTTCAGAAGTGCAGCTTCAGCCACTGTGCAGTGACTGAGTCAGTGGGGTTAATGGTGACAACGGATATAATCGCTTTGTGGCAGCAAAGGATGCATTTAAAACACTTGAGTTAGTCTCTCATCCGCACTGCTTTCTTTTAAGAAAATATACCCATGGTAGTATCAAAAGCGACGCCAAGGAATGAACGCATGAAGAATGACTTCTGTTTCTCCCACCACTTGCGTGCCACCTTTTCCAAGCAAGGCCATTAATTATACTTCTCAGGAAACAGTGCTTTCTCTGGGAACAGCAAATACATCAGTCCAAGGCAGTTTTTATCTTTCCCATAATAACATTCATCTCAAATTATCTTTATACTCTTAAACCAATACCATATTTTTTTCAGGCCTCTTGAATTAAGAGAAAATTCTAAACAGGATCAGTGATGTTCAGAACTTACAGAAAGCAATTTATTACTTTCAGCACACAGAAGTGGCTTTGGGAGCATACTGTTACATATCCAGATGAGAAAGGTGTAACCTCTAGACTGCAAGATAAAGCCGGTATCACCTGCAAGGAGAGGTAGGCTGTCACTACTCATATCTAAGATTTGATCATTAAAAAGAAAGGATGTCATAGGACAGGCCCCTAATTTTCAGCTTATACACTGAACACTTGTGATTAACACAAAATTTAAAGTTCAACAATTTCTATATTACACCTTTATCTGTGCTTAAAAATGAATTATTCTATAGATGCCGGCTGAAGAATATGAGAATTACTTCACTCCATCCAGGTCACATAGTTACCAAATACATTTGTCTGGACACTGTGTCAGCTATGAGTGTAAGCAGTTTATGGTACTAGTATAAAGCAGTCCACAGCAAGTGATGAACTTTATAAGCTAGAAAATACTCATGCAGAGCCAAGGGATATTAATAATTTGAACCTTAACAACCAACTCATTGAAACAAACACTGTCACTTCGTGACCCTGGGATCTCTGCTTCACTGTAATAATTCTGGATTCCTGTGAGCAGTATAATCCTCAGTATTTCATTGTATTCCATTCCAAAACCTGGACTCATGCTATCTAACTTGTTCTCCATTACAATACCTGGCATACTAAAATATCAGTCCACTGCTTTCTGCGTCACATATCGTGGAATTTCTAGTTGAGGGCTGCAAATGTTTTGCCCCAGGAAAAACTCTCCTTGTCCTAAGACATGAGAATCCTGCAGCTCCAGGATTACAACAGAGGTCAACAATGCCAGTCCTAAGCAGAAAGGCAAATCCTATCTGTTTAGGAAAAGGATAACAATTTGAGATGAGGGAATAAACCACCACAAGTGAAACTGTACCTTCTTGTATGAGTTATATTCACTTTACCCGTCTGCCCTAATAAAAGCATGCAATATGTGAAATCTAATCCTTTGACACCTCCCCATGCTTCTCCAAAGAGGCAAAAACTATTACTGAAGTAAGGCACTGTGCCATTCTCCTTGGGAGGACTATATACGAAATGCTTTACATAGTAGCTATAAATTTCGTAGCTTAAAGATTAGATTACAAAAATAAAACACTTAGAAAGTTTGAAGAGCAACTGTGTGCTACTTTATGAGAAAAACAGGCTAAAGAAAAGAAAGCATTGCTGATTGCTAATAACTGTACCCTTGGGAAAAGAATTAAACGAAGCTTTGTAAGCAAATCTCAGTTTAACCAAGTTGGGAATGTAACACTACCTGTTCAGTTGAGGGGGATGGGGGGAAGCAGGCAGCCAAATGCAGTTTCAAGGTGTAGATCAGGGAAGGCGTGCCAGATCAAACTGCGTGCGAACTACAAAAACCAAGTCAAATTAAAAACGGGATTAAGAAAGCAGACAGTGTAAAGTTCTGCCTCTCATAATGACCACAGATTTTGCTCCCAGATGAACAACACAGGCCTGAAGAGAAATGGCCAGAAATAACAGCAGGAAAATGCCCCAGCACAACCTGCCTCTGGCAGTACATCCCCAGCAAACTGGGAAGGAAGGAAGGAAGCAGAGCACAACCATCTGCTCTCTGTCATATTGTATCCTCTGTGATTACAGAGCACAAGAGGGCAGGTACGATTTATAACTCAGCATTTGATCCGTAGCAAATACGCCGTCCCTCTGAGACATACAGACCTGCACTGTATGTATCCTTATGGTATAACACAGCCAAACTCCAGTCCCATCCAAGTGAATAGGAAACAGATCAGTTAAGATACTGTATATGGCAGTGAAGGAATTCCAGCTGAGTCACAGTTTATTCCTATTTTTAGGCTACTCCTGAATCTCATTCTACAGGTTAGACACAGCAGCATCTACTAGCTTGTTCAGAAAGTAAAGGAGGCCATTTAATACTTATGATAAGCATAAAAATAAAGATAATATTAAATTTAAAAGTTCTCTTGGCTTTAAACAAAGATTTATGCAAATATTAAGTCTTGGGAAGAGCTGACGATGAAGATCTCAAGTGTCATCTTCCAAGTTTTATTACTGCCATAGAGTTTTGCTTACTGATCAGAGAAAATGCAGAATAATGTTGTGATAAATAATAAGTGTTTCATTTTTAATAGTTTCTGAGAAATTAAAGTGTGGGTGAAAGATGAGTCTATTAGGTTACAATATCAGTACTGTTAATTTAAATAGGGGGTGCTCAAGGAATGACATCAAATAGAATGTGAATATCGAATTAGTGAATTAAAAAGAAAGGCTCAATAGATTTGCACAAAATATTTCAGAGCTGTAATGATTGCAGCTTTTGTTCTATTTGCTGTAATGATTGCAGCTCTTGTTCTATTTGCTATACTATAACTAAATGCCCACTTCTCACTAGATCTGAATATTTAAATGTGTTTTAACCAGGTTTTCTCATAGCTGCAAAATTTGAATGATTTTTTACGAGAAATCCATTGATCAGTCTGTACAGCTTGAAAGGAATTCAAGCATATTCATACCACACAACGATATATAGATTTCTTTGCTAATGCCACATTGATACGTTGCTCTAAATAGCAGGTATCGTTCCAAACGGAATGAGAAGAAGGGGAGGAACACTCTACTATCTTATATTCAACCATCTGCTAGACTAAAGAGTGACTATTCTAAACCTTCTTTATGCTACAGACTATGCAATTTCTCTAGAAATTCAAGAATTGAAGAGTTTTTCCATTCCTACCAAGTTAACATTATCAACTTCAGTAAAATGCGCTTGATGCCAGAGAATCTTTTTGCTTCATTCACTTTTTTATTTCACATGCAGGCATTGCTGACGGTATCTGTACAGCTTGGGAAGTAGGACTAATTAAAATAGAGCAATTGATTTAAAGTATTGCAGAGTATACTATCCCCAGTATTACTGGGGAATAGTCAGGCAAAAATACAGTTAGAAACATACACAGCACTGGCTCTTCCTTTTCAAAAAAAAAAAAAAGTAGATGATAAATCAGTTTCTGGCTTTCAACTTTTCTATGTTTTCAATCAGAATTTCTCACTGTATCTTAAAGAATGTTTTACTGATAACTTCTGACACTACAGAAGAGGAAATTATCAGGAATCATATTGATTAACCAGCAGCAAAATCTGCATACGAGAAGTGACTGCTGCAAGCCAGAGCTGCCTCACTTGCAGCAATTCCCAGATTTCTTCTCTTGAATACTTCTGCTACAAATAAGCCTGTGCATTGCACTGGTTGTTATGATGGAGCTGAATATTACCATAATGGCTACAGTGATTTTGCAACAGGTTTGGGGAAAAGGTACGTAATGTTAACTGCAAATATGGTTTTGATATCTTAAGGGTGTGTTGGTTTAATACAGGTGGGTGGCTACGCATCACTACACCACTCTCACTTTGGAAGAGAATCCTGTGAATTAGGGTAAGGATAGAGAGATAATACTCCTCAGTTATTGGCATGGGCAAAGCAGACTACAAACCTGAAATAAAGACTAACTCTAATTTCAGTGGAAAGTAGAAGAAAAGTACACGTTCTTTCCAGAGACACAGAAAATGGAGTTTTACGGTTACTCTCAGAGTTACAGATAATGAGGGAAGAGGAATAAAAGACGGACTTTGTTTCGGGCAGCTCCCTGCACACATCGCACTGCTGGCTTGGCTGTCTGACGTTGATCTTTTCTAGTTTCCATGATCTCTTCCACAGAAAAGCAGAGATGCTGCTCCACCTGGTTTAATATCCCGCAATCATGGGGGATATCATCGTTTGTTTCCAGATGAACACAGAAGAGGTTAATACTCACTCCCTGAATATTTTAAAAGTTTTGTCACTATTGATATGCGTTATCTAACCGCCATAGGCTTTGCCTTCATACAACAGGCCAGACATGAATAATGATGCTTCTAGCATCCTAGTCTCCTATTATCTTTAGCACAAAGTAGTTGTTACCGTGAATGTGAATTTCAAGATCTATAGCCCTCAGACATACACCATATTACACTGATACTTTTCCTCAGAGAGAAATAAACACAGTAATTCCAATTAGTATCCCCCTGCATGCTTTATGGTTTGGGACAAAGGCTTTAGCAGATGTGGATATTGACAGCATGAAGCCTACGGAAACCAAAGTGGGCAAAGCATGACATCTTTTCACTATGTAAAGCTGTAGAAAAAAAGTTACAGGGATGAGACATTGTGCTCTGCAAATGCGCTGATCAATGGCTTCTAATCACTCGACAGTAAATGTGTCCCATTTGAATCTCAATTAATATATGGTCTAATTGAGTTCTTCTACAGACATGCTCTGTGCATACCCTAGGACTAATATAACAAATAACTATCCAAGGAGAAGTAACATTTGCTTCTAAAGTATAAGAAATGCCATAGTTTAAATTCTTCCTTAAAATTCTTTAGTAAAATTTCATGACAATCTTGATTAAAAGTAATTCCCAACATTTGTATTTCATTTACAAGTAAAAGAAACACAATTTGTACAGAATAGTTGGGTTGTTCCCACGTGTCCATCTTCTCAAGAAGGGCAAAGGGAATATTCCATTCATGAAAATTCAGACCGTCTTCTAACCACTTCATTTTAGAAGATTAAGCAGATAAAGAAAGCAAACGAAAGCTGACAGGAAGCTGAAAGAATACAGAACTTAGTAATGATAAACAGTCAGAGACAGAAAACCTAATTTTATTCTGCAAAGTAATTCTAATAATTTGTTTAGAAAGCAATGAAGAAAAAACACAGTAAATACTTTGGAAAATGCTGGATCAATTTGCAAGTGTTGAAAACACACCAACCTCAGAGACTCAGGGACATTTGTATTAAGCAAGAGACACACAATTAAGCTGCATCTCAAGCTAAAACCCTGAGGGCTCCACATTTCATTCCAGTCAACTACTGCTGTTTTTGGCACTATTTTCATTGCAAATATGAGTAATGCGGGCCCTTTAGTCACTATTAAGCAGTAATCTAGGGAAATCATCCACTTCCAATAATTTTATACTCCAATTTAGGACACTCTGAAACCACATAATGAATAATACTATCGCCAGTTCTCTCCTATAGAGATACACAACATATGCCTGCTATTGCTCTTTTCAAATCAGATCCAACCGTGTCGCTTCTTTCAGAAAATTCTATTTATTGTATTTGAGTTTCTTCACTCAACAGGTAAATAAACTTCTGCTTCAGAAACAAGATATTCATTGTTAACTTCAGCATTCAGAATGTTGAGGATTCCCCTGCAATCAAAATATATATTGTATTTTAAGTGAATAACACCATGTTAGGTTACAAGTCACTCCTACATAAGCCGTGAGGATTCACTGTAGATTACAAAGCTAATTAAGAGACCTTGCACTGTCCTTGCTCCTCCTGGATGCATTTTACCTGTTATTAAGGTCTGCCACTACAGAATTTGGAAGGATGATTGTTCACAAATGAAGAAAAACTACAGCTAAGCGTGTTGAATGCCTGTATATAAAACTGAGCCATCTAACCTCGTTTGTTCATATTTTTTGACCCTTTTGTTTTTACAACCCTTGGAAAATGCTGGCCAAAGGAATAAAGCAAATTTAATCTGTGTGTGCTCTAGAAAACAACTTGTAACAAAGAAAAAAATGTATTCTAAAGATACACGAAAATTTCAAAGAGAAAACAGTCCCAGAAATGAAAGCAGAAAGTTTTTGATACTTCTGCTTTTAATAAATTGAAAATCCAACCTTTTCCTTGCCTATACAAGATGGTTTAAAGATATGCTTTACCAAAACACAGCTTTCCTTTTTCTCAAATAATCTAAGGCAATATGAAATACATTGCACCTTATCAGAAATACTCCTACATAATTCTCTGACTTGCTCAGAAGCAGCATATCTAAGTTTTAGATAAGTGTGGATAATTTCTTATTCATCCCAGGCAAACACAATCAATTGCATTCTAGAAATCAATTTAAAAGTAATTTATCTTACATTAATATTCCAAATTCACAAGATTTCACATAAAGCTATTCTTGTAGCATAGTAAATTTCCAATAGACAACGTTATTAAAATGTTGTCCTTAGGAAAATAACTCGCAGGCTGCACGGCATGGTCTCTGTCTTTGCAGAATCTACTCTGTTGTGCGTGGCAGTGGGGAAATCCACATGAAATCTGGTGGAAGTTTTATAATTTACATCAAAATTTTAAATTACCTATCACACAATTCTACATAAAAAGACAACTTAGCAAGTGGTTTGTCAAGAAGCTTTCACAGCCTTACAGACATGCTGACTTATTAGTCAGCTCATACTTAACACAGTCTAAGTGGTGATTTCCATCAGCAGCTGGATGGTACGGAGTAAGGAGTGTCTGTGTGATGACCCTGTACCATAACGCTTTTTACTGCTCATCTTTCTCATACTTTATGAGCATTTCACACATAGCTTTCTCTCTTGCGATTAAGAGAAATGCATTAAAGAGATACCTAACACAAACAATAATGAGACAAACCACAGGGTTGGTTCAGCACTCATTTCACTTCTCTTCACAGCTTAACTGAGCTGCAATATTTATCTAAGAAGGGAGCAACAGAATCAGAGAGAGAAAAAAAAAAAAAAAAAGCCAGAATGGGTTGATTGAATGGATGAGCCAAAATGAGAGACTGGATTAGCAGATTAAAAATTAAAAAATTAAAAAATTATTCAATATTATTTAAGGAGCACCTCATTTTTACTCTTCTCAGGCGTAGTATTAGTATATCCCAGGCATAGCATCTCCATTCAACTGCCAGTAGGCAGAGATGTTTCCTATTTGGTATGGGACAAATTAGAGACTCCAGAGAACTTTCTATGAAAGGTGAAAAGAAAAAAGACAATAACTCTGAAATCAATAGTACAATGAGAAGCTTTTCATTCATTTCCTCATTGTGATTTCAGCCACCGAGGGAGGATCAAAGAAATGTGGAAAGGTTAAAATAATGATGACAACATACTGAAGGTTTTTAGATGATAATCTAAGGTTGCATTCATTGATGCATGCATAAAATAAGAAAAATAAAAGACTAAACAATAATATGTAAGTAACATGCATAACACTGAAATATGCCTATATTAAGAACGTAGTGATTAAAAGACATGAAGGTATAGGCAAGGTGTTACACATATGGTCAGGATAACTTTGCTCATTCAAAAATAAAAACTGAGCATTTTGAGGATTTGAATACTGCGCTCTCTATTTGTTTATCCTTGCTTACCACCTCTGCTGAGATGAGCACTCTTTGTCAAAGATCACAGTCACATCAGGAGTGAACTAATAACTTGTATTACTACAAATGCCTCACTGCATTAATAACTCAGGGTAGTGTTTCCACATGATGTCACACACAGTTTATAGTGCAGATGACTTTCTAGTGTCCAGAAAAAATGTGCTTTTCTCCTTCAGGGGATTGCAGACTGTGGAGAGGCGCACAAAAACACAGCAGAGTGAGAACAATAGAAATTAGAGATCCACGTGCACTGCTGTTGCAGTTGAATGCATCTTCCTCATTTAGGAACCAAACTTTCAAGGCCTGTGCTAAACACAGCTATGGATTCATCTGAGAATACTGACAACCTGATGTTAAGAAGCAACACAAAAGCCTGTATTCTAATATTCCACCATAAATTCAGAGGAAAACAAGCATTGATGGAAAAATACACATAGATAATGGTGTTACAGTTTGCTGTACACCATTAAAGTCACATGAGCAAGGCAGCATCAGAAAAAAACAACCTCAAAAGCAGAAAAATATATTGTAATAATAATAATAGTAATAATATAGCACATACACTGTAGAATAAAACCCACAATCTTCAGTTGAAGTTCTTCTATACGACTGCAGCATTCTGACAGTATAAAGATCAATTCCTCAAACTGCAATATATTTTCCAGCTCCTGCAAAACCTATGAAACTTTAAAAATCACTTTCTATTATATCAGTACAAAATTAGAATTTTATTACTTACGTCTCTGCTATCCCCTCCCTTTTTCTTGTTTGTTTTTTTTATCCTTTCTCCAACTGAGGCCTAAATTTATATTAGTAGTAACCCCATTATATGAGGGCTGCTCCAAAACTATTGCTTCCGATTTTCCAATGTTGGCCCACAACATCAGAGATGGATGCTGTTGGGATGGCAGCAGAGACTGAACCTTCCCAACAGTATTTCATTAAATTTTGTTGCTGCGTGACAGATGGCAGCAGAGAGGCAGTCTGACAGAATGCCATCTGACATGGAAGTGTAGATGGAGCAAAGGTGTGTCACTGAATCCATCCATGCAGAAAAAAATGGTATCCACAGACATTCACTAGCACTTGTGAATAATTATGGAGACCAAACAGTGGCTGTGAGCCCAGGGAGGTGGTGATGGTGGTTTCAGCAGTGGCAACCTCCACTGGTATGGATTTTGACGAGCAGGCTCTTGTTCATTGACATGCAGGTTCTTGTTCATTGCTGGCAAAAATGCACAGCTCTTAAGGATTGGGTTAATGCTTGGTTTTTCAGCACTCAGAAGTTGTGGCATGAGTTCATAAAGAGTAAAAACTGTGAACGCAAGAAGTACACTTCAATTTCTCCAACTGCCTGATGCACTTCCACAACTGTGATATCGTGAAGTTAATTAAAAAGACATCAGATAAAGACATGCAGCTTACAGGACCATAATTTGCTGACCATACGGTGCAAATTGAAAAAAGAATAGGACATAACTTTTACCATAGCTAAATTAAAGTAATTAGTCTCACGCAAATGATGGGAAGAGAGACAGAAAGCTTTTTCTTACATTTACACGTGAAAACATGATTGACCACAAGACCCAAAAGGAAGCAGCTCATACGCTGAACTGAACGCTCATTTTTAGTGTCAGCAGTGTGTCACAGATTTTGCTGTAGGAAAACAGAAACAAACAAAAAACACCTAAAATTGAATTTATAGATAATGTATGGATAGAGATATATAATACCTTTTTAGATAAACTGATAAACTTGTGGCAGCAGCACCCAGTCAATACTTCTCATTCCAAGGGCAGTTTAAGCTGATATTACATACATTTAGATCTTCTTCCCGCTTGATTATGCTGTTTTCCATGATTCAACGACATTATGGCATTGAAATGAGCTCAGTTTTGCACAGTTATTATCATTTTTATTAACCAAAGTAACAACGGTTATATATAATTTACAATAGTCCACTCAGGTGTTGGAACTGAATACCTTAGAAACTTTGGAAATTAAGCCAGTAAGAAACAACTATTATTTACTGACATGTTTTAATAAGGTTAGAGCCCTCTGTGTTTTATCTTCTGAAATTATTTTACTGTAGCTACTACAACTGGTGTAACATTCTTGACTAAGACACATAGCCTTATTGTCGCTCTGAGTGGTGACTCTTCATCTTATGATTAATGGGCAGCTCAACTCACCGGTTAATTTAAAAATGCCGAACATTGGCAAGCAAATTAATGGCCTTCAGAAATCTCAGCCAAATTGCACGAATGCAGATTTGGCAGGAGTGAAGCTGTACTGTAAGCACAGAAGTTATAGCAACTTTAGCAACTTTGTTAGTACTGCAATCGCTATCATTTCCTGATAACGGGTTTTCAGACATTCTCTAAAGCAGCGCTTGGAAAGAACCACCACAGCTACAGGCTACAGCCATTCCTTTTCCAGCTGATAAATAGATTTGACTGTGTAGCAGCAGTAAACCGTAAATTCAGGAACAAAATCCAAGAAATTTCATTAGACAAATTCTTAAAAGAATTCCACGCTGTACAGTAGAAGTTGTCCTAAATCTTTTCAACTGTTACATCACTCACTCAGTATTTCCTAAGGCCCTAAATGACAGAATCAAATAAAATCTGTGTTGGCGTCAAAACCTCACATTAATCCATTCAAGTTTCCCAGTTTTTGCTATGGAAAGAACTGACCAAGCAGAATAGTTTCTAAAGTTTGAAAATTACTCAAGCATTTTTTTCTTACTTATGTACAGGCAGCCTCTTGAGCAAATAACATCTTCATTTTTTAAACATCTTTATGACCATAGATCCTGTCAGCAGAAAAGAGAATCAAAAATAAACAGCAAGGAGAAAAAAAGTGCCTGTTTTATATTCAAAAGATTAAAACTGAGTTGCAAAAGAAGTGTTGTAATGTTCACAGACATTTTTACTACTGTTTAGGATGACTCAGTAGTTGTTAAGTACTGTAATATGTAATTGTAAATACCTATCCAGGCTACTACCTATAGAGAAAACAAGAAGGCAATTTTGTATGTTTTAAAACACGAGATGGGAAATGTCAGTTTGGGGTTATTTCTCTGTCACTACACTTTCAGCTACCGTCAGAGGTCAGTTGGAAAGGGCCACATGCATACAGCCACACTTCATCACATCTGAAATGAGCAAATCTAACCATAGAGTCTGCACACGCTAGGTATTAAAACCCTTCAGAATGCCTATAACACAAGCATTCAAACACAAAGCATTTATTACTCTACAAGTTTTTAACCTAAATATACTCTCGGTAATTCTGAGCACAGTTGGCTGATCACACACCCAGTGTTCCTTTATAACCTTAGCGTACAGCTGCCACATCAAGAGCCCGAAGCAAAACATCTTACATAGAACTGGGCGTGGGAATGTGTCCTGTCCTGTCCTGAACTTCTCCCGTAAGAACTACATGTTTCTGATCATTTGTATAAGACTGATAAGCAGAAAATGGCCGGGGAACTGAATCACAACTTTTTTTTTTTTTTGGTCATTCTTTTACAAGTCCACCCAGAGCTGGTCTGAAATATTTGGATGTGAAATAGCCACAAAAAAAAAGACTTCAATGGAAATGTACTGCATTTTAACTGTCTGACTAGGTGAAAGTTTTTGAGAAACACCACTCTATTCCTGGTCTGAACTGGCTCATGGTCTGAACTGGCAAGGCAAAGAAAAATCCCCAAACCTCCTTTAATAATGCACTGATTATTTTATATGGAAAATGTTTTCTCATACTCCTCAAGTCAAGAATCTTGAAATTAAGGGAAAAATCTCAGTCTGAGCAGTCAAGAATCCAGTTTTTGTGAGGTGGTGGCATCTGTGAGTTCTGCTGAACTACAGCTCAAGTCAGAGTGCATTGGTTCATTATCCTCCAGTGTAACAGACCATGCCAAAGCACTTAACCTTTTCTGTAAGCTGAAGTTGATAGGTGCATTTGCCCAGTCCTAGTAATGACAATTCTCACACTTACATTAAAGCATAGGAATAGTCATGTTAAATGAAAAATGCGACTGAAACCCGAATTTAAGACTTAACCAACATTAGCAAATGCAAATAAACTAATATTTACTGGGTTTCTTTTCATTTTCCTTTCATTCCACTGCATTGCTTGAATTTTCATCTTGTATAATACCCCTTGGGGGCATCCTTTTTCTTCTATTCAACATAAGCAAGAATATGTTAGTAGTACATCTATGCAGTTTCAAAGACTTCCTGAGTTTGATGATGAAACAGTGACTACTTTATTTTTATAGAGCTGCTGGCTTTCAGCTTAGTGTAACTAACCAGATTGTCTTTATTTGGTGCCTTTATGCAGATTAAAATTAAAAGCTTATCAATATATATAATATACATATCACACGGAAAAATAATTTGTAGCCAAATTCAAATTCGTGATTTTTTTTTTTTTTAAAGGTGTAAACATAGTCAGGCATTACTGATTTTGAGAAAATAAGATAGCAAGAGTTTTAAATTTATTAGCTGTATAATGTTAATGAGTGGTTATAGTTAAAAAGTGTAAACAAAATCACCAGGAATATTCAATAGCAACACTGCTGAAGACTGTCAGATTAGACAGGCTTTGAAGCTCAATCTTTCAAAACTTCAAGACCAAAACCCAAGAAAATCCTAGTTTTTTGAAACAACGCTGGAAACCTGCTATACATAAGAAACGTGCTTTAACTATTTTAAAATAGCCACTGAATAGTGGAGTTTTTGCTCTTTTATTTAATTTTACTTATACAGGCCCTTAAAAGATAGAAACACAACAAATAAAGCACAGTCAGTGTATCTTCAAACTTTTATTTGATTGATGCTCAACCAATTTGGCAAGATAAACTTTTTCAACTTGCTTTTTTGCCAAGCTTTGCTTTTTGGATTCCCGGGTTTATTCTGAACACTTTACAAGAAATCACTTATTTACTAAATTTTTGCATTAGTGGTTAGTGCTAAAATAAATGATCTCAGTGATGCTCACATACTTAGATACAAACACAACAAATAATCTATGATATAAGAAAGCTGAACTGTATGTGGTAAATACAGGGCTAGTTTTGTTGCTGAGTGATCAAATTAGAACATATCTACAATAAAGCATGCCTTTGTTATGAAAGAAAAAAATGCAAAAAAAATATTTATATGTAAAGAAGATAATCTCCTCATAAGTGTCCTTGGTATTAAGAAGAAAAAAAAAAAAAAAAGTCCAAAACATTTACCATAGTCTGGAGAATCGTATGCTGATGGGTACAGCTTAATTTATTGCCAGCCCAACAGCTTTACTACCTACAAATACATACATGTGACACTGATCCTACTGAAATTTATGCCATGTTTTGGTAGATTTTTTTTTTTTAATCAGTAAATTGTTATCAATACCAACAGAAATTAATAAATGTATTTAGTTCTACAAAGCATCAGAACCAGGCCAAAATGTACTTATATGTACTTATATTAAATACTTCCACACAAAAACCCTATTTTTAATAGGGATCAAAAAAAACTGACTTAAGTTCTGGCTTTTTGTTTTCGTTACTTGAAAATCTGATTCCACTCAATAGTTGAGCAGGAAGATTCACTTGGATCATTCCCAGATTTCATAATAAATCACTATTTCTTGGCTGCCATTTACCTGAGTCAAGTCAGTATTCTCTAGGTCAGCTGTGCTTTCTAGACTTTCATAACATAAAATTAAAAACAATAGAGATTATTGATTAATGACAAGAATATATATGGCCAGTTCCATCTTTCAATAAAGAAAAAAATCCATATCATTAAAAAATGAATTTGATTCAGTGTCCATAAATGTAAAAATGTGCATGTTTTACTATTCTCTCAGGAATTTTTGTTTAACCCTAAATGTACTTTATGGTCCACATTTTTGATTGACGTTCACGCATTACACAGAAATAGCATTATTCAAGAAGCTGAAAAGTCATAAAGCAAAAAGCAATTTTGGACTGTCACAAAAGGGGCAATAACCGATAGTGTGAATTCAGGTAAACGTCTTGCTGTTTAAACATAATTTCCTTAAAGTGAAATATATCACAGAACAGAAACTCCCTTACAAAACAACCCATAGTTAATGAGTGAAAGGACTGACTGTATTTGCTAAGTCATACAGACAATGACACAAAATCAGTGTTTTACTCTATAAAAAAATCATAACGCTGCTATAATGAGCAGAAGTCTGGTATTAGAAGAAGCTCAATTATATTCTTTCCACAACACGAAGTGACACTTCATGCAAATACAAATTTCAGTAGAGACAATGAAAAATAACACAGCTGGCAATGCAACGTTAACGCATATCATCATAACCTCAGTAATTACTGAGTAAACCACAGTTTTGCTTGTGATTTTCAACCCTAAATCAAGTTCAGAAATGAATTTGCTGATTAAGGAAAGTAAACGACCCGTTCTTGTGATTGCACCCACATCACCAACCTAAGCAAAGACCAACAACAAACGCTGCCATATGATGGAGGAACCACTTGAAGTAGATTCATTCGTGTATAGAACTGCATGGAGCTCTTGCATCCTCAACAAACAGATACATTCAGAGAGTGAATCTGGCTGAAACGAAGTTAATTTTCTTCACAGTATCCTGTGTGTTGCTGGTTTAGATTTGCGACCAGAACAGTGCTGAAAACACACCTGTTTTAGCTCTTGCTAAGCCTTGTAGCACAGGCTTCTGTTCCTCATTCTGTCTATCCAGAACATATGCTAAGGGTGGAGAAGGTGCTGGGGAGGAACACAGCTACGACAGCTGACCCAACTGACCAACCAGACATCCCACGCTGTATAACATCACACTCAGCTACACAACTGGGGAGCAGCCCTTCCAAAGAAGCCACTGCAGGGAGACTGGCATCAGTCTATTGATGGGAGGTAAATGACTGCCTTTGAATCACTTCAATTCCCTTCCTTCATTTACTAGACTCCTTTTATTTTGATCCATGAGGATTTCTTGTTTTTCTCCTTCATTTCTCTTCCTCTACCCCAGTGAGGTAGAATAAGTACAGATAACAAATGTTAGAAGTTAAAACCAGGAGTGGAAGTTTACCTGAAATTTAACAGGATTAAACACATCTGAAAGGAATTCACAAAATATTTAAACACTTCTAAATGAATACTTGAAAATGAAAACAAATCAAATCATTCTAGAGTAGTCACTGACTTAAAAATCTGCAAATGTGGTGAATATTTGAAAATCATAGAATCATTAAGGTTCGAAAAGACCACAAAGATCATCTAGTCCAACTATCGAACCACCCCCAGAATGCCCACCAAACCACATTCCTCACTGCCACATCTCCATGTTTTTGAACACCTCCAGGGATGGTGACTCCATCACTTCCCTGAGCAGACTGTGCTGCTACCTTCACCAGTCCTTCTGAAATCATTACTCACATATAGCCACTCTGCAACAAAATGCGCATGGGAAAGACCTTTATCCCACACAAAGTCCAGACAACTCTGATTAGCATCAATCAATGTGACTCTCATTCTAGCATGCAAAGTCATTTCACTTTCCAACACTTGCTTTGTTAACTTGCAAAGTTATATGTGAAAGTAGGTGTGGAAACTGATAAAATGATTCTTTGATTATAGTGGCAATCAATTCTTTGTTTCAAGTACAGAAAACAAGCTAAACCCTGAGATTTAAAATACACGTCTCCGGAATATGTGTACGAGAAACAGCTTTCATTCCAGTCTTTCTGAAGTGCTGTCCATGTAAGACCAATTCATAACCAGTGCTTCTTAACAAAGGGCACCTGAAATTCCCAAGTCCTTTCCCAGGCCAAATGGGACAGCTGTGACATGGCATGTAAAATTTTGTCTGGATTTTATCTGATTCCCAACCACATGATGTTTTGTGCATTCCAGTATCATCTGCTAGCTGCTGTATTTCAGCTGTTTTTTTCAGAGAACAGACAGCAGGAAGGAAAGAAAAAAAAAAAGTTTGATAAAAATAAGTTTCTCTTACTAACCTACTTCATGAAATTAATTGAATGGTCCTGCTCTAAAAATCTGGATTAGAAAGTTAAAAGTTTGACAAAAGATAATCTTGTGACAGGAGTTCCATTTGATGTTCCAAAGTATGCTCCTTTCAGAATATTTGATGAAGGAGCACAAGGCTTTTATAAAACTGAAATATAGGGAGCTCCCTAACTCATGTCAGAAGGGAAAAATGAGTGCAAAGAAATCTGTGCAGTAATGCAAGGAAAGAGATAAGCAGATTGAAAGAATTAGACTGGAAGTAGTCTTCAGACAGATGGTAAGAATAGGTATTTAGGTTGACAGTAGTGGAGATCAAGTTAGGCTAGGATGACTGTGTATGGATCAGGGAGCACAACCTTTGCAGGCAGCAGGAATGGACTGATAAGGAGGAAATGGACTATGTGAGAAGAATGGATAAAGGATGAAATGGGATTTTGAACAGACAAATACAATATGCTGAAAAGATCTGCCTGGAGAAAATGCAGACCACAGGACAAATCGGGTTAGAAGAGACCTCAAATGATCTCTAACCTCTACAAAGCAGGGGCAACCCCCAACATCAGACCAGGTTACTCATATTGTTTTACACAGATAATTCTTGAAAATCTTCAAGCCCAGAGAATGCAGAATCTCTTTGGCAAATTGTTCCGATGCTTAACTGTTCTTGTTACTAGAAAGAGTTCCTTTTTTTTTTCGACCTTTATACATCCATTGACAGACGTATCAGAAACCCCTCCCTTCCACCATGGTGTTAGGAACAAAAGGAGACAGTTCACAGAGGAAAACAAAAGACATTTGTAAGGTTATCTCAAGTTTTCGTTTTTATCAATTTTAGCTGCCAGACTGTACAATCATTAATATTTTTCCAGTCATCTCTTTTAATAAAATCAAGAACCTCAGAAACCCAAGTAATATACAAAAACCTACACTGGAACAAGCAGAGACAAGCAAACCATTCAAAAGTTAAGCCATGATATACAAGGTGGTATGCCAAAACTTAATTCACTTTCTTTGTGTTCATGATTACAACAATGGTATGTGAAGATCACACCATATTTTTTCCTACAGGGCCTATACTGTGCTCACAGCACTCAATGGGAATAAAATAGACATAAAATGAAGATGGTGAAAGTTAGAGAAAGAATGAGTCATGTTGTAGCCTAATCTAAAAAAATCTACTACAATATTAAGTACATTGCACTTGTTGCACAATGCCTGCCTAGATGTCCTGAAGCCTGATGCACAGATGTATCTGGAAATCACAGACAACCTGAAAGGACAAAAAATACCTTTAGAACAGCTGTCTTCTTACACTGAATTACACTTTCTGAAGAAATGAGATCCTACAAGTTTCTCAATATTGTAGCCTAAATCAATGAGTAAGTTGATTTTAAACTTACATCTTTCTTTACTGTAAAATGAAAATAACACTTGCACATCACAGCCTGAAATGAAAACCAGTTAATGTTTGTGAACTGTTAGGACAATCCAGCAGTGACTCGAAAAGCTCACATGGGAAAAACTGTTTCTTCGGAACAGATATAATCTGTAATTAGTGATACTTGGTGCCATAAATACAAGCAGGTCTATTGAATGGTTACTCAATAAGCAAATACAACTCTAAATGAGGTGAGAATTCTGTTGCAAAAATGAATTTACAGCATAGGATCACATGACTGAAGTCTAGATTAAAATACATCCATCTCTAAGGATACTAAAACAGAGTTCTAAAAAGTTACTTTTATGATAGACTTCTATACTTCAGTTCTACTGTGTAATATGCTGTATATTTTAATGTATATACAAGGACTCATTAAATTTTACATGCATTAACTGATTAAGTTAACACTAATAGCCATCTAAAACAAATGCACTAAGATACTAGCACCACTCACCAGAGAAAGAGCAACCATCAAAACTGTATCAGGTGAAGAAAGATAAGAGAAGACAGAAATTCATTTACCCAACTACATATGAGACCTTCAGAAGACTCTGCAAGACAAAGCCATGGTTGATGGGATGTAAGGCTATTTTCAATGGAAGATTAGACTTGACAACCTACAGAAGTTCCATTCAGACAAATTTTTTGTGTGATACCATATAAGAGCTATATTCATTGGGCCACAGTCACACACTCATTCTGGAACTAAAAAGCACTTGCAGAAATTGCCACTTCTAAAAAAACAACTTTTATAGAGAAAGAAGGAAAAAAAAAAAGAGGAGAGAGATTTGGTACAGGAAGAATTGAAGAGTATTTTCAACCGCTACAAGTGAGAAGGGATTGAATTATACTCCCTCGGGAGCAGTAAGGAATACAATCTAATCTCACTAGCTCAATAACATTTTGTGCCAGTGAATCTACTTTATTTTATACTTTACTCCTACCTTTCTCTCTATTGATTATTCTCATCGTTTTATCCATATAAGTATGTTAGGTCACTTAGAAAACCTTATTACTGTAGTTAAAATTATCTAATGAAAATCAAACCAAGTATTTATACTGGCAGAGGAAAAAAAAAAAAACAAACAAGCAAACATCAATTTTCACAAGAAATTCACAAGCCTGTCCTGTAAAAGGTTGTCAAACCAAACACCTAAATAAACCAGATGCATTGATTAGTAACTCTGAATGAACTGTTTTGGTGTTGGTTTTTTTTTTTTTTCCCCCATCAATTTTGGCAAATAGTGGCAGAAATTTTTGATTTTTTTCTTTGGTTTCAAAGTACCTACACGATTTCCCTTGCAGAAATTGCTGCAATACATATTCTGTAACTTGAATCATAAGAAGAAAGTCACTGATCTCAGCAGAAGAGAGAGTGCTTTTGAAGATATCTATTCCCTGATTACTTCAGTGAAGAACAATTCCTTATACATACAGTACAAAATTGGATTTTTATTCTACTAAGAGCTTATCATTTTTTCAGTCAGGAAGACGTGGCCACCATTCTACTGCATCTTCATCCTGTCAAAGCTCTTTCAAAAGGCAAGCTGTAGGTTTTTGTAGCCATGATGCAACAGAGAACTGCTAGCTCTGGAGGAGTCAGAAGTAAGGACTGGATGAATAGCTGCCAGATTAGTTAAATCTAGTTAAGCCTGCATCTTTTTTCATCTACCTCTCTTTCTTTGTGCCTATGACAAAGTACGACCTGAGGAATTCAAAAGCATACTATACCAGCTGTTTACTACTGAAGACCAAGAAGAGAAACATCCAAACATCTTATTCATCACACATGCTCTCAGATATACACTGTCTGTGGTATTACTGCTAGCAAGGTAGAATACAGGCATATAGAAAAGGGCTGCTCTGAAAGTAACATCTCCTATTTCATTATATTGGCCCGTGACATCAGAGGTGGGTGTTGGTGAGACGGCAGAAGAGGTTGAACCTTCCCACCAATATCCCATTACGTGTTGTTACTGTGTGACAGATGGCAGCAGAGGGGCACTGACAGAATGATGTCTAACACAGAAGTGCAGGTGAAGCAATGGCGTGTCATAGAATTCCTCCATGCAGGAAAAAAAAGCACCCACTGATATTCACTGATGCTTGCTGAATGGTAATGGAGACAAAACAGTGGCTGGGAGCACAGGGAGGTGATGGGCGATGTGTTTCAGCATAGCAACAGTGACAGGGTCACTCTTGTTCATCACTGGTGAAAATCCATAGCTAGCAGTGGTTACTATGTTGAAAAATAGTATTTTTCTGCTGAGAATTTGCACTGTCAAGAGTGTGATTGTGTTCCTTGTATGTTTTAATTTCCACGGAAATAAACAGGAGGCACTAATTTCAGAGCACATTGTGTGTGTGTTTTTATATATATATATATATAAAAAACACAAATCATATAATATAGATAGTATATATATTGAGCAGGACTGATCTGCAGCGAAACATTCTATATAGTTTTAGACTGGATTAAGTCAGATGTCTGTTTTCTGATCTTTCATCTGCTACCAAAATCCTTGTTATACTCTTACTCGTCGGCTTCAATTAAAAATAAATTAATTTTAAGCTGAAATCATGATATCAAGTATTAGCCTTACACAATCAGTGCCACAATTTAACAAAATTAGTAGTACTTGGCTCTAAACCATACTAAAAGTGTGTGTGTATATATATATATATATATATATTTTAATTCTAGAGACATGTTTACCCATTACCTCTTTTTTAAAAAATTAGCAACTAAAACAATGAGCATATGTGGCCATTAAGATAATTACATCAAATTGATATGCTCATGTCCTCACAAAGAAACCTGGGTATCTGTGAGTAGAGCTAGGTAATTACAACACACTAAGCAGTGGAATTGCAATTTCAACTAGAAATATTTTAGAAAATGGGAATAATTTCATTTTAAACGTTTTTGCAGAATAGGATTTTGTGAAAAGTATTTTCACAGCAATAGAAATGTTATTTTTGAAAATCTAATTTTGATGAAGTCTGTGTTCATGTATGTGTAATAAGCAACGTATTAGACCTCCCTAGACAGTAAAAGCAATGCAGTGTATGTAGCCATAATGTAAACTTGATCCTTCCCCTTTTTTTGAAATGTATTTACTACATAACAGGCGTCCTCCTTTCCTGGACTTGTAACCCTGTTATTGCAAATGTTAGTTGGCAATATGCTGACTTATGTCAGCATTGAAATTTGGCACCATGCTTCATTAGCTAGTCAACAAAGCAATTCAAGAGTGTTATTAAATCATGCGACATTCTTAGCAATCTCCTTTTCCCATTCTTATTTCACTGTGTGATTTTTTCACCACACCATTTCTCAGGAGAGAGGAAAATGCTTTGTATCCTATTTTTAAAATTATCCCCTGCAGCACTACCAATACTAGTATTTTCACAAACCACCCTCTCCCATCCACAAATTCTAATAATGCACCATAGAATCTAATTTAAATTTTGTTTAATGTAATAGCCCATAAATGAACATTATTACTCACAAAACAATTACTCTACTTTCGTATACCTAATTATTTTCAGGTCACTTTTTTTGGTGTGGTTTTGTTCTTTTTGAGCAGCATTATTTTCTGTTCTATTCAATCTTACCACATATACTATTTCCCATCAGCAAACAAACTGTTCAGGAATTGATCAGAACTAGCAAGCAGCACAGTGCCTTGTTTCAGAATCATAGTTTTTATCCAGAATTTTTGATTTTCTTCTGATGAAGCCAATAGTAGCATGCAAACAACAGAATGTTCACATTGCCATACTGAACATAACCTAGTCTTTAACACAACCTCTTAAAAACATTCAAAGCTGATATCTGAAAAAAAAGAGATTTTGAATGAAGAAACAAGAGCTCTATTTTTACTAGAAATAAAGAATCATCTTTCCTCATCTACAGTCAACTTAATTGCCTGATGTGTGAGACTGAAATATTGAAAAGAGTCATGTTACTCTCAAATTGGGCCACTGAGTAACATCCAGAGCCAGAACAGCCACGTACATAGAAAAAAACATAAATGAGAACTAAGCTGAGTCTAATTTGTTGTTGTATATGTTAAGCCTTACTGAACTACACTCTAACTGTACTGTGCTGATAACAGAAGTTGTTACCAATGGTGCAAACTCAATGCTTCATGAGGTAAAAGAATATCATCGTATTCTTGAAAGATGAAGTGAGAGCTCACCTGGCCAAACAAGTTCCCAGAAGTCAGTACTGCTGGGGCTTGTATTTCATGCTCAGAATCACTGTTCATTTGTGAATTCAAAAATTAAAATACTGACTACGGTCTTCGAAAGTGAAATAAAGCTTTCATGCGTACATCGCTTAGGATACAAATTTGTAAAGATCATTTTGCTACAATATTTTCGAAGATTGTATTAAAACATTCCTCATCTGCTCCCAGCAATGCAAACAAAATGGGAAGTGTCTGCTTCTTATGATCGGAAACCCAGCAGACATTGGACGGTGCTCCCTGCACTTCCCCAGCAACTTCCCTTTTCCCCCTACTTAACCTTCCCTTCCATTCAGATTCTCTTTCTATTACACAGATATGTTTCACTTCTACAAACCAGAATAATTTTATTCTCAATGCTGAATGAGGGCCTGGACTAAGATTTTACTTAAGAGTGTAAGTTGACTTGTTCCATTACCATGAACTTTCTTTGTTTCTCCCATTCACCTCTCAGCCTTGAGATGAACTTATTTTCCTTTGTAGCTTATCATATTAGAATTCAATTAGAGACAAATACCTGAAAAACTGTGACGTCGTTTCTTGAAAAGACACCTCAGAAGACCAAAAAACAGCACATTAGAATAAAAAAATCACTTAGTGAAAAGCAGAATCACTTTTTTTTTTTTTAAAGCAGAAACACCTGAATAACAAGAAAAATAAGACGACTTGATGTCCATAAACACTAGCTCTGATTTTTTTTCTCTTCTGGATTTTCTCGCGCTCTTGTTGACTGAAGAGAAGTGATTTAGATAACATTTTGCAGCTACTATATGAATTCTGCCCTTTCCATTTAGTAGTGAAGATCTGAGACTGTTTTAGCAAACCTAAGTGTGGAGTTTTTTTCTACAACAGAATTTATTTTCTTCACTGCACAGAATTGGCTCTAATCCAGTTAAAAAGAGTGAATACAGGAATACTTCATCATGTTCCTTCATGCATATGAATATAAGAGATAAAAAGCAGGATTTTTCAAGCCAGTGGGTTTTCCTACCAGTCATTTACTGTCCCAGCCCCTCCTTCCCTCAGTTTAATTTAAAAAAAACAGCAAAACACAACCACTGTTTAAAATGTACATTTTCAGCGGGTTTATGTCAATTATTGTCATACATTTGCACTCAGTATTCTCTCTAAATCTGTACAGATAGCCAGTATACATAATATACACAGGGGGCACGATATGACACTATCATATCATTGATTGTATCTATGTGTGACAATGCAGTGACATCTAAGGTAATGTCAATTCCTGTGGCTCTTTGGCTAACATTATTTCTCTCCAGTACAACCACAACACTTAGTATGGAAGAAGTGACTTCTGCAATCCGACTCGGACTCCCAGTTGGTTCATCTCCCCACATTAAAATCTCAAAGCTAGAGAAGGAGAAGTTGTTTTGACAAACTGACAATCTCTTCACTTAGATTCTCTAATACCCACAGTATTACTGGGTAAGCATCTTGCAAAAAGACAGCTGGAAGTAAAGAAAAAAAAAAAACTGTTGAAAAATGCCTGGTAAAAATGATATCACAATTCTGCAGCACCATCTGAAGAATCAGAACAAAAACTCAGAACTATTTTGCCAAACACAAAGCAGGACCAGAAAGAGATAAAGTGTCCAAAAATCACAGTATGTTAAGCTGATGGGTCACAATTGTTCAGATACAGGTAAATAACAGCTAGTCTGCAGGCACTGATGATGAGGTACTGCTTTCCTCATCTATGACACAATAAATACAAAACATTTAGTTATAATTAGACTAAAAAAACCAGGGCTCTGGCAATCAATACAGCACGATGATACAGTATGACCATGTCTGGCTTTTTGTTTGTTTTTCTAAGCGAGCACAAAAAAAAGAAAACAAAACAGAACACAGGCTGCCATTTGATTAGTACTGACAACAGAAAGGTACTAAAACTTTTTCAATATGCTACAGACACAGGTGAAACTTTGTCTTTTTTTTTTTTTAAATTAACAAAGCCGTGTATTTTAGTATTCACATCTTATTCTCGTTCAGGAGCTTCCAACAGACTGAATACACCAGCAACCCTCTTTCAGAAGCTACCTGTCTTTTCAGTGCTCTAGAGCACGAGCTCTGGGCCAGCTCCTCACCACAGATACGTGCATCAGCCCACCAGTGCTCCTGTGCTTATTTGTACCCTGCAGACAGGAAGCCCAATTCTGTCTCTGCCACTGAGCCAATTCTGAAAGTTGTTCTTTACAATGCAAAATCTTCACTACAACATTGGCACAACAAAATATCCTGAAATGACTAAACCGGCAAAATACAAACTAGTGGACAACAGCAGCAAATATAAAAACACGCACCAAAAAATAGCTTGCATTTTCTCTTTAAAAACATCTCAACGTTTTTCACCTTCAGTTGGCCTCTTTTAATTTGATGTGTAGAAATGGAGTTTTAATGAACAGGATTTTATACAACAGGAATTAATTTTAAAGGAAGACAATCTATTTTCTTTATGCCCCTTCTTTCCGATTACATCTTATTAAACAGTGCTACATTTTACATGATAAGAGGTACAAACACGCAGATGGCAAACAGCAGGACCTCCTAAATAACGGACACCACAGCTTAAAAAGCAATGAAATCCTTTCTATAACATAAAGAGCAGTTCACACATAACCAGAAATGCTTGCCTTCACTCATTTAAACCTTAGTATTTTCACACACCAGGTGTCTCCACAAGCATTTATAAAAACACTGAACACGACAGCACATCAGAACATCAGGAGTTCCTTGGCACAGGTCTTTGAGAGGGAATCAAGACGCTAAGAATTGCATGGTAGTATTTAAACTCGCCTTACAAACCGTGAAAAAGTTTTCACTAACATTTCACTAAATCGGTGATACTCCTAACAATCAGGAAACCTGGCAACAACATGATTTAGCAGGTCATTCACACTTTATACACGAGGTACGTAAGGGTATGTAAGCAATTGATCATTTCAAGGGAATTAAATCCAGCAGCACTACCCATAGCACTAGGAATTCTGCATACACACTGCAGGCACACACTAGCTACTAGTTACTAAACTAGAGATGGCTATTCTGTTTATTTCTCTGTTCCTCTCATTAATGCAGGAAATCCAATCTGAGCTACTATCTCCTGAGCAATTAACTTATGTCACCATTCTGTGATCTCCAGTTCTAATTTATAATTCATGAAAAGAGTCAGAATCCACGTTCACACCTGAGTAAATACAATGATATGTAGCACACTCTTAACTGTGACGCTTGTATGAGAGTTAATATATATATTAATTGAAAGTGGTTCACGCAACAGAAAGAAAATTGTTATGATAGCACAGAAAGCTAATAGTTTCACTTGAAAAACAGATTGTGAACTCCAATCTCACATTAATATAGTTTTCTGAATTGTAAATAAAATATTTATAATGCTACAAATTAAAATGATTTGAATTGCGCTTCCAAGTTGCCGTCTCAGTTTAATTTTTTATTGGCCTTCTCTTTTAAGCTGTCTTATGAGGTTTTCTTTCCACAGTGCAACTAGGACACGCATATTTTTAAACTCTGTTTCTATCTTGACATATTTGTAATTTTACTTACACAGAAATGACAAGATTTATCCCATACGTTATGAGTACAAACTTACTTCTATTGGTTTTAAATGGATCTCTTCTGAATCTCAAGCATTGCTATTGCTATCTATACTAAAATTAGGGTTTTAGAAAGCTAATTTGGCAGTTCTGTTGTTGTGGTGGTTTTGTGGTGATCTCTGTATATACATGAAATGGATTAAAGCTGAAGGGCAATATATGACCCAGTCACTCTTTCTCCAAGGAATGATGTTGGTGCAAAAAGTGAAAATTAAACTAGAAGGTTTGAGTACAAGGTGAGAAATGCGAAGCTCCCCTTGTGTTTTATCATCATCTTCAACTTCCTTGTTAAAAATGTATCAAATCTATCAGTTATGAATATCAAACACTATCAAAATGCATGAGATTAAAACATCAAGGCTCACAGCTTTAAGAAACTGGATTTCTTTTTCCTGAACAACTTGTGAATTTTCCATCACGATACTCTGCTTTCTAGATGAGAGGAATACAGAAAAGATATTCAGGGTCTATAGTTCCATACAGTAATGCAGATCACAAAAGAGCACACCGAGGGTAACACAATGAAAACATCTGTACTGCTCCTTTTATTTATTCCCTACACTAATTGTACAGGCTTTTAGAAGCCTGTAGTTGCTAACTTCTCTTTCCCAGATTTCAGGCTTATTCCACGAGACCCAAGCTGAAATGCATTTTTAATTCATACACCCCCATGTTAGTCTCAGTAAAAGAAAAACAATGCCTTCAGAGATGTCCAGAGATAGCTGTAGCCTAGAGGAATTTCCAATATAAAATTATACTTATTTATAAACATAGTATGAAAGATACACAAGCAACACACGTGATACACATCTACTAAGTATCAATCTGTACCACGAAGACTGCCCTGAAATTAATGCCTCCTATTTCATGATGTTGGGCCACATCAGAAGTGGATGTTGGTGGTGAGAGGGCATCAGAGGTTGTATCTTCCCACCAACATCATGTTACATTATGTTACCATGCATCAAACAGCACCAGAGGGACACTGACAAAATGGCATCTGACATGGAAGTGCAGATGAAGCAAACATGAATCACTGAATTCCTCCATGCAGAAAATATGGCACCCATTGACATTCACTGGCACTTACTGAACATTGATGGAGACCAAACTGGATGTGAGCACAGTGAGGCAGTAGCAGTGCATTTCAGCAGTGACAACAGTGAGCCATTCCTGCTGGTGCAGACTTTTACAAGTGCAGCATGCAGGCTCTTGTTCATTGCTGGTGAAAATGCAGAGCTAATGATGGTAATTATGTTGAAAAATAGTGTTTTCAAGGTGGGAATTTTCAGTATCAAAGATTGTTATTAGGTTCTTTGTATCTGTTGTAGTTTCCACAGACATAACTAGGAGGCACTACTTTTGGAGCAATCCATACATACATTCATGCATAACATATAATTTGCGTTCTCTGAATTCTCAAAGCTATGCAGGGTTTGCTTCCTATAGTATCCCAAACATCTAGTTTTAGTATCAGTTTCAACCATGATATAAGCTTAGCTTCTTCTGAATATAAATGGATACCAGATGCTTTCAAATGTTGATCAGTGTTATTGCAAGGAGCTCTGGAATAGGCTGTACAGTACAACCCAAACTTGTTTCAAATCACTTTTTGAAAATAAAATTATCCACATCAGCCCTAAAGAAAGTAGAGTAGCTTAGAAGACATTCACAAACCTTAAATGGCAGATCACCATCACATCTAACCTCCACAGACACCAGTTTTACAACTTCCCTAACTATCAAATACTGCTTGAAAGCAAAGAGATTTTGTGTGTACCAAGAAATCTTTAAGTATACTGATTTTAAGTTACTAAACTATCTGCCAGATGTCAACATAATATTTGTATGTGAGCAGCAAAAAATTCTGAATACATAGCTGACAAAAATTTCCATAAGGCTGTAACCTTCCAAGATTCTGTGTTATAAAAATGGAATTACATATGGTGAACATATGCACACAAAATCTGGTTGAGATAACTTTCTCTCATTGTCTAATTAAAGCCTCCAAAAAATATTTAAGGGTTTTCAAGTAGAAACCATAGATACAAAGGAAAAGCAATGGTAGTTTCATCTTAACTACGCTAGTTTGCCATACTGCTGAAGTGCAAGAAAGCCACAAATACATGTGGATCATTCAGGTAGCTGGTTCTTTGAACAAGACAGTTCCTCTACATCCCTAAAGCTTAAACTTAAGCACTGATACAAAGTCTTGCCCTCAGGAAAGTGGAAGTCAGCGTCATTCAAGTCATGTAATATTTTACCATTTTCCCAGTGTGCACTTGGTAAGATTTTACTGACCAGCTCTGGCAGCAGCAGGTGCATTTCTGTTTCAACAGCTATGTTCATTGTTCAGATCTGTTCTAGCACATCGATCCAAAACCAAAATAAAAACACTGTAAGCTACAAAATAGTTTTCAAATTATGCAAGGTATTAAGTAAAGATAGAAAACATGCTCAGACATCAAAGAGTTGTACTGCAGCCAAGCACCAAAGGTAACAAATGCAACGCAGCACATCCTGTAGCAGCAGTGTAATTCTCATGGACTTAAAAAAAAAAAAAAAAAAAAAAAGCAGAAGATACCGTATGCTGACGTACAATCTTGTATCAGAATCAACAGAATCAAGTAGGTAACAAAACAGTGCGAGGTTTCATTTCAGCCATCATTCATTCCTCATGCTGAAGACAAATTACGAGTGAAAAATAACTGTGGAGTTAATGATAGTTCAAGTCATCATCATTACTACTTCAAAAAGTCTTTAAACTTCTGCCTAGTGTCAATGGACATAGAAGTCAGTTTTGTCATTATTTCCATTAAAAAAAGTTTGCCAAATGATGATTGAAAAAAAAAGAATCAATGACCATCGGTTTTGCCATTTTAGTTGCATTATTTACAACACAGCTCAAATTTCAGCAGAAAAACACTAAAAATCCACTACAGTCTGAAGAGATCTTTCCAGATCTGCTAATTTGCTTACATTCTGAAGAACATCCCCCTATAATTACAGCACGTGCTATGGGAATCCTGTGTGCTGAACAATGCACAGCAGGATGTGGCACAGACTGATGATGGAATACCAGACTGAGGGACAGACTCCCACTGTCAGGCAGAGATTACTCTAGAACAGCACTACGTGAAGGTCTCCCTCCCATCAGATACGTTATGTACTTGCACTCATTTTGTTAATTGCTAGAGAGGAGTAATTCAAAGCGGGATAGCTGCAAAGAGAGTCTGCCCTGGAAAAGGTGACATTTGTGTTTCAGACAGATAAAAACATCTTCAAAAGTGGGTATTTCTAGAGTGGTCACTTGAAAAGCTTCTGCTGGTCAGGATGGTTGATCACAAGGAAAACATGCCTGTATGTGACTGTGGATTATTCACAGGAAACGCCATCTGAGAAAAAGCTATTAAGCAACACGCATTTCTGACACTCAGTTAGTAAGACATCTAACATTTTTATCTCTGAAAATGTTCCCATAATGTGTGCATAATCAAATAATCTGGTGAACAAAGTTTTAAACTGTATCCTTTTAAAGTCTGATCAACTACTGAAAGCTAAAAAGGAAAAATTCTGACTCTGATTTGCTGTAAGATCATGTCTCCCTACAGATACTCTATTTCCCTTAAGGCTCCACTCAGACCCTCTGTCAAGTAAATGGAAGATTTCCTAAGATGTACTTCAGCATCAAGCTTGCCTACTTGCTGTGAAAGAAAATCAGTGTATTTCCTGGATTCATTAAATGGGTTTAAATTATATTAATCATGTAAAATGAAGAATATCCTTGGATTTTACCCTTGTCCTTGGAAGTTACTGCTCAGACTTTTCAGATCCAGCAGCATTGGATCAAAACCCACATTTTGACTTTGTAGGCAATCTCCTGACTTCCCTACTTCTGGGGTTAATGTCCTATCTGGACTTGTTTTAGGGACGCCAGTGGGCTTTGAGTATCTACTGCATTCCCTCCAGTTTCCTTCCTCTTCTTCGTTATCTTGATGCTTTTTTAGGACCTATATAGCTCTCACATAAGGAAGACTTAACAATGAACGTGTTAGATGAACTCTCACCCAATCTAACACTGAAATGCAGTAAAAGATAATGCCTTTAAAGTAGGGTGAGAACTCCTTATGGAATTCAACATTGTTTAATATTAGACATAAATCTAACATTCCTTTTTGATTTACAGATGTATTTTCTGAAGAACACGAGATAAAAACACACACTATTGCAACGTAACTTTGTAGAATGTTGGAAATAGAATCAGAGTGTTTCTGCACTACGAGCTGAGTCTGTTGCTTGGCCATTTACAAATATTAAGTAATCACAACTATAAACATTTGTATTAAATTCATTTATCAACCCTGTTACTCTTCTGCTTTATTCTAAAGCCATTTATATGTGGCTAGAGAAGGCTTTTATTGAATCTATTTTCTTTTCCATCTGTAAGATCTGCAATGTATGTACAGATTAAGCCATTTTTAATTACAAACTAATAGCAAACTAATGGTATAATTTATGTGGCAATATAATTTGTCATATGAATACTGTGGAAAATAATAATAGCTGCCAAACAAGATATCCTAGAAAATTACTGTAATTCATATTTAGATAACTGAAAACTCATCGTACTATTCCAAATTAAGAATTTATAAGGAATACAGAGCAAATTACAATGCCATAGTAACCACAGTAATATATAACTCAGCAAAAGAGAATTGCAGACCTATTTGGTAAAAATATTTTAGGATTCAATTAACCATCCTGCACTCCAACAGCACAGCTCTTCCAAATGTATCTCGGTCACTCTCAGTGTCCCCAGTGGTGACAGCTACATGGAGCTAGCGGAAAAGGTAGCAGTAACAGACACCTCCCATCCTGTCAAGACTCAAAATGAGGGGTGATAAAGCACCAGACACGTGAGAAACCTTAAATGGAGGTAGGGTTAATTTCTTTAGCACATATCACAGAATCACAAGGATGGAAACAACCTGCGAGGTCATCTAGTCCGACCGTCCTCCCACTACCACAAGCACTAAACCTTATCTTGTAGTCCCTCATCCAGATGCCTCTTGAACACTGCCAGGGACGGCGACTCCACCACCTCCTTGGGCAGCCATTCCAGTGCCTGACTGCTCTCTGAGAGAATAAGTTCTTCCTTATGTCTAACCTAAACCTCCTCTGGTATAACTTGCTGCCATTTCATCAGGTCCTGTTTGCTGCCTGGGAGAAGAGGCCAAACCCCTCCTCATCACAACCTCTCTTTAAGAAGTTATAGAGCGCAGTGGGGTCTCCCCTGAGCCTCCTCTTCTCCAGGCTAAACAATCCCAGCTCCCACAGCTGCTCCTCATAAGACTTGTGCTCCAGACAATATGACATCTTCTATAGACTCAGCTGTTAGATTCAGCATGTAGACATAAATTAGGCATAACAATAAAAATAAGGTAACTGCTGCTTTGCTTGGGTTAGAGGTTTATCAGGGCATAAGATGAGTCTGAGGTGAGAGGTATGTTTGTGGAGTTGTGAAGGTCAAAGCACAAAAATGAGCACTTGTAGTTCCAAAATAACGTCTGGTTATGCACTGTGGAGCAGGAAGCAGCAGCTGAACGTGCAAGTCCATGGAAGAGGTAAAATCATAACTGCCATAAACATCACATGATACGTACAATTTTGGGAAGCTTCCAAGTGTATTCTTACATTTATAAACATTGCTGTGTTCTCACAATTATAAACATTCTGGAACAAGAAAGGAATTGAATGTGATCCAAGTTTACAAGTAACAGAAAACTATAAAATATTTTCTTTAAGAGGAAAGAAAGAAAAGCCCTCCTAAAACCCCATTAAAGACAAAATAATTGGGTGGATTTTTTTAAGTAAGTGTGTGTGTGTAAATTAAGATATGTATTGTTTACTCTTCATCTACATTAACATACAACATATACTTAAAAAACAACAAGAACAACAGACAACAAAGCACATATTTTTTTTAGGAGTTTTGACTACTTTACTTTGCAGAGATGCAGAAATAAACTGATCAATGATCACAAAGTACTCAGAATCACAAAGTACTGGTTTACTGCCTGATTCAGTGCTCGGTCTAATGAACATCTTAGCAATACTCTTTGATTTCTACATACTTGACTGAATCAGGCAGTACACCAATACTTTGTGATCCTTAATGCCGGTTACTTGGTATTTTGGAAAATTTATTTAATTACTTATCCAAAGTCTAACCTAAGAAATGTTTGGCACGTAGGACTGGAAAATTTTCTACACTGTGTAAAATACCACCTCCTTCAACTTTGAATACTTAGCAGGGAGTTCTTCCATATTAAAACTTACTGTTTCTATGGTAAAACAAGAACATAAAAGGAGCATTGCTTCTAAAGGGGCAAAAAGTAAACACGATTTAAGCATTCAAGGAACTTCAAGGGAAGAAGTGTGCTCTCATTTACAGTTTCCCAAAAATACAGCAACATTATCCTTTTCATTTTTGTAAAAACTTGTGTTACTGCAAGAGATTTATGTAGCGTCATTTTGCTCCAGTCTTTGTCATGAGAAGGATGTATCAGAATTATTCTCGGTATTTGACCTTTTTAGCATACAGTTGTGTTTAGTTTCGCTGTCACTTCCACCTATTCTTCACAGGTTACAAAGTCTGTAAGCAAAGAAAAATGCAAATAGCCAGAAAGTCAAATTACAGAACGTTAATAAGGTCAAAGGAGTACAGTTTATTATCATCTTTCACAGAATACATGAAACATTAGCACTGCGTTACTTCATCCTCATGACAATAATTGTAAAGAGACCTTCCTGTGCAACTTACTCTCATTACAACTTCAATAATATGTTATGATTTGTTATCCTCTAGACCTCTTACAATTCGTCTCTCTTAAAATATCTTGATTGTTTTAAAATGTGGTGAGCTACACGTGAAACATTTCTGGGTAGTTTACCTCATTTATACACTTCACAATTTTATTGGAACAAAAGAAGAGCAGAGCGTGCAACTGAGAAACTAAGTGAAATGAAGGCATTTGTCTGAAGCTTGTGGTCACCTCGTGCTAGGGATACTTAGCACAAGGCATGATAGGGGCACTGCTTTCAACACCTCTCACTGAAATGTGTTGCTTGGTATAAAACATCAAGACAACTAGAAATGACTTCAGAACCAATGAGCACTGCCCTCTGCCTGAGCATCCAAGACACCAATCTTATTTTCCTCCTCAGTGCTTGCTATTTTCTGCATATCTATCATGAAGAGCATCCTAAATCTTGAAACAGTGTTTTGCACACAGAACTATCAAATAAAAATGTGTTGGTATCACCATCTGTTTTATGAACGGTGCTCTCAGTATTTTCTGCATCAAAATGTTTTTGATGAATTTTATTTACAAACGTTTGCAATACCGGGCAGGATTTGTCATATTCACCCAGCTCCAGGGCTTGCACAGTGAGGAACAAGCCTAGTACAGCAAGATCACAGTCAATAAACAGAACACCCAAGTTATTCTCACACAAATTCCAGATCCGGATAAGTTTCAGCATTTTCAGAGATCAACAGATTCAGTTAACAATAAACATTGACAAAAGCTTCTGTCAATTACAGTGACAAAATGAAGGCAACCATCAAATATTTACTACATCTCACTTCTCATGCAATAAATACATGAAGATTTTTAGATGTGTAAAATACCCAGTGCTGAGATAATAAATGACCTGATTCCGAGTATTAGACAAGCACAAGACTTACATTCAATGTTGTGGACAGCCCTGTGGCAAGACTTCTAATTGAAAAGCTTTCAGCACTGTTGCAAGGAGGCAACGTTTCCTCTCCTGTTCCTCACTATAACGTAAGGTGTCAGGCTCCAACTGTACATTTCTCAGGGGTTCACATATATTTCCAAAGGCTAGTTGGCTTCAGGTTTACGCAGCCTGACATTTCCGATATCCAGGTGTGGATTTCTAGCACAGTGCTAGGAAGTTACATGCCGTGAACACCAACAGAAGTTCACACTGAATTTCCCATGCAATAGGGTGAAAATTAAGTTTCTTTAGAAAATACTCGTAGAAGTTTCTAACTTATAGATCACATTTGGAATAATATTCCAAAAGCAATCCTCGCTTTTTATCCAGAGCATTTGGTAGCTATGCCAAACCTTACTTCAAAGTGTAAGTTATTATCAGTTCCAGCCTTTTATTTCCTATACATTGAAATAAGCAGACAGTGCTTAAGTGTTAGTATAGATTCAATTTCTGACAAGATGGAACAATTGGTTTAGAGAATATAATAGGAAAGGGAAAAGACCAAAGAAATAACAGAAAGTTGCACAATGTTCAGGAGAGCAGAAAGGCCATTCCATCTCAGAAAAATTTCTATGTCAGAACTTGAGCTGTATGTAATACAGAAAAGCACAGTGGCCATTATGAAGTAAAAATAAGAAACAATAACATGTTCGTGGTTTTTTTTCCTGATCTTTTTCAGATCAATCTTACTGTAATTTTCTGTTGCCAAAAAAAGCTGAAAAGTTTCAACTGTTGTGATGAAATGTAAGACTACTGTTGAGTAATAGGAGCAACGTTTCAGGCTTTCATCTTTACCCTCTCCCAATATCCCAAATAAAAAACTCTTTCAATCCATGAAACATGCATTTGTATGTTCCTTTTTCCTATTTTATGTAGGGGGGTAAAGGCAGAAGAAAGCCACAAACAGTGCTCAAGGGACTTGAGGTAATTACATTTATACAAATGGAAACAACATGAATCATTCAATGTAATGCTGAATGGTTTGAAATGGAAAGAACTTTTAAATACCACCTAGTTCCAAGCCCCTGCCAAGGGCAGAGACATCTTCCATTAGGTCAGGCTGCTCAAAGCTCCATCCAACCTGTCCTTGGGCACTCCCAGGGACAGGGATCCACACTGCCCTCTGAACAACCTATTCCAGTGAAATATGTCATTCATATTTCCAACCAAAATCTTCCCTTTCAGTTTAGAACAGCTGCCCCTTGTCTTGTTGCTATGGACCCTTATAACATCCAACACAACTCTCCATCTTTTTTATAAGCCCCTTTATAGGCCACAATGAGATCTCCCCAGAGCCTTCTCTTCTCTTGGCAGAACACCTCCAGTTCTCTCAACCTCTCTTCACAGGAGAGGTGCTCCAGCCCTCTAATCAGTATTCAGCCCTCATAAGCTGAAAAGACAAAAAGGTGCCTCTACATAGGGCTGTACAGCTGGAATATCTTTTTCCTTCCTTTTGACGGAATCACAGAATCACCAAGGTTGGAAAAGACCTATAAGATCATCCAGTCCAACCATCCACCTATCACCAATGGTTCTCACTAAACCATATCCCTCAACACAACATCCAAACGTTCCTTGAACACCTCCAGGGTCGGTGACTCCACCACCTCCCTGGGCAGCCCATTCCAGTGCCTGACCACTCTTTCAAAGAAGTAGTATTTCCTAATGTCCAGCCTGAGCTGGATATTAGCACAAGCGCTTCTCTTCTATCTGATTTACACGGGAAGTTTTATGTTCAAACGTGATGCGTTCTCTGTCATGTACCAGGAAGTTACCTAGTACAAAAGTAGCTCAGTGCACAAGACATTTTAAAAACTCACAGACAGTGGAGAGAAGGAATTAGTTTTGCCTTCAGCAATACTTAACAAAAAGGATTTCAAGCTCCCATAAGTCCATGCATTTTGTGAAAGTCTCTTTGGGTTTTTAGTTCATTCTAACTTGCTAGATTTATTGCTCTATTCTGGGCTCAGGTGTATAATCTAGAGGTTTCAGTAAAATAGGGGCCAAGCGATGACATACTCCTAAAAGCTTTCAACGCCTCACGTTCACAATAACATCCCTCTGAATACATGAGACCTTCTTGGCCTCAGAACGATATTTAAGCCAGTTCACCTAAGTGTGAGCAAACTAAGTAGAAAAAGACCTGTTTTGTGTTTTCTGCATTCCCCCTTGCGGTATTGTCATAATACTTTACGTTACAAACAAAAATTCTAAATCCCAAACCGTTTCCAAAAGGCAGAATAAACAACGCTTACACAAAACAACTCTTAGCAAAGTCAGACCATGAAGGTTGACGTGACTGAACCATTGAGCATCTTTGATTCCAAGGCTTAACTAACAGCTTGAAGCTAGCAGTAAATTGTCCCTTTCCAGTCCATGTGCACAGGAGCTTTCTACCCGAGAAAGTGCACAGGCTGCAGTTTTCAGCAATGCATCCTCAAAAAGTCAATTTCACCTTTTGGCAGCCCTGAAAGAACCTGCATCACATTAAGCATGAGAACTTAAAGTAAGGGAAAGAGAGAAAACAACAACAACAACAACAACAGGCACTTGAGTTAAAATAAAACTGCAGAAGTTAATTGTGCAATTTCCTGTTCAAAATGAAAACATTACATTCTTAAAACTGGAAATATAGAGCCTCTAAATGGATCACATTGCAGCAGAACAAAAAGCAGAAATAACCCTAAGTCTTGCTGAATCAAAGATAAATGAACATCACATTGGTGGCAAATATTTATGGTTACACTGACATGTTACCTTATTCTTAAAAGATTAATTCTCTGCTTTTATACATTTCTATGAAAATATATACTCACACTCAAAATAGAGACCTACACATCTAAAACGTCAAATGCTTTTAAACCTCAAACGCACTGCAAGAGAAAAAAAATACATAAATAATATAGAAAAATACAAATTTCAAACCAAAATAAATCTACTCTCTGCCATCAAAGTTTTCTGCCTTCCAAAACACAAGGGAGTGGGAAAGGATTATGAGGAACATGACAACAAAAATATTTGGCTTTTTATAATTATTTTTAAGAGTAGTCTAAACATAGAATAATGAATAAGTAATAAAAAAAGAAAAAAGGTATTGCAATTAGAATTTTGAGTATATTCAGTGAATTTCTTTTGATCAGGAAGAGGTAAAACAGACACAAATTTGTGTTTATGTATTTTTAAAGATGAAAAAAGAACTGTTAAATCCTTTTGCAAGTTTTCATCATTGATATTTGACATGTTCTAAATGTTCTCCATAGTACAGATGACCACTGAAAATAAAAAATAATTTCATTTTGAAACATGCATTAGGAATTCACAATTATGATTGTGTAATTGTATTAGGATGAAAATGAACCCAAGTTACAGTACTTAAAAATTAAGTAGATGTTTGCAGGTAATATTCTCACAAAAAAGGAAAGTATCAACTACTTCACATTTTTACATGATTTTCAGTCAAAATTACAGCTGATGCCATTCCCTGCTACTGCACTAATTAAGTATTCAGACCAGTAAACAGCTCAGTTGGAATGATTTTATGACAAATCACCAAAAACATATCAACCATAGAAATCCAGCCCTGCAAAAATCCCTCAAGCTCAGGAAGCTCAATCAATGTGAAATAGATGGCAACTTAGGTGATGGCAGCATTCACTCACTCTCAACTCTACATAAATCTGATGACAGGCAGTTTTCCTCCATTAACTTCCACATACAAAAAAAAAACCACACACAAACAAAGAAGAGCACGGTTGTTTTAGAAGCCTAATGGACAAGAAGATGTACAGCATATTTAAAAAAGCCAATGTGGAAACCAGGTCTGCTAATTCAGTGACTGTTAGATTGATCGGTAGAAGGGAAAGAAAGCCAGATAGATTAATGAAGATTAAAATCAATGAACACAGCCATCGCTCCATATACGGGACACACGTACTAATCAAAAATACCTTTATTTTCACATCTCTCCCTGCTACAGCAGGTGCTAGAGCTAGAACGTGCACTACTGGAATGATGTTGGTGGGGTTCACAGATTTAGGGTAACACTGAGGTTAAGACGGAGGGTTTGAATTCCCTTGATTCCAACTTCACCTGAAGTGATTTTTTTTTTTTTTTCCCAAGGAGGAAAAAGAGGGGAGAGAAATCCAAGTGATTACTCTCCGATACATGGAGTGTAAAATATTTGAAGTGGCATATTTAAACAATTAGAAACCTTAACAGTCAACAGTATTGAGCTACCATGTTGACCAAATCTCCAGTTCATTTTCTCTGTACGTTTCATGCGAAACTAGCACATTAATTAGAATGAGATCATCTGGCTTCATCCAATAAAGCCAGTGTTATCTGAGGGCTGGACAGCATCCAAATTTCATTTCAATATGTCACTTTGGAATTATAAATGATAAATCAATATTTTTTAATACTTTTCCATTCTAATGTATTACAGTGGAAATAAGCCAGCATAGCCTGCAAGAAATATGCAGATTAAAAAGGTTATACTTTGAACACAGTAAAATGCTTTTTTTTTTTCATGAAACTTGAAGCAATAGGTCATTGTAACCATTGAAAATTCACAAGGAGTTTGAAAAATTAATGTCATTTTGAAGTTAAAACAAGAAGTAACAGGTCAGTGACTCAAATCCAATGAAAAAGAAGTTCATTAGCTTTGAGCAAGGCAAAAACATGTGGAATAAATTCCAAAGAATTCAAGAGGCATAAATAGAATGTATATGCTTAAATACCATCACCATTTAAGCATCATCACCGTTTTCAGGAGAGCATAGCATATGCAGCACTAGCTGAACAAGGGCACTTAGTTAACACAGTAAAAAAAAAAGAAATCTTGAACAGTTAAACAGGAAATAAATATTTTCCTCACCTCGCCTATACGTAACTAGCTTCATTGAAGTTCTGGTACACTGTCCTGAAGAGAGGTGGGCTCAACAAAACTCAGGAGTTTCTCTGAATCAGTACCTTTGTAAAGGAAGAAATTTTGGGCCTGTTTTGTTGTTGTTGTTGTTGTTTTGTTTTTTTTAGCAAGTTTGATATTCATCAGTGAATATCAACACTGAAGATGACATACGATAGGAAGAAAATATTCTGTCTTACTGAATGGTAAAGATAGTTGAGCAGAATGAAATGAAATACTGAAATATAACGTGCATCTCCCTGCTTCAATTGTATCTGAAGCAGTAAGCATATATGATAAAAATTAAATATCAATTGAAATTTTATGTTCGTATTTCATTATGAGTACAAAATCAGTAACAATTTGTGTTATCTCACATTCTAAAGATATTGCAGCAACTTCAAAACACTGTTGAGACCAGTAGTTATAGATGTATTAAAATCTACATGTACTTCAAATGAGGAGTTTTTGTCATGAACTTGTATTCATTTCCAAACTTCACAAAAGCAATTCAGATCTCACTTAACATGACCTAAGAATAGTCAATTCCATTAAAATCAGTGGTGTTAATCTTGTATAAGATGAAAACCAACTCCCATTGATTTCACTGAAGTTACCTAACATATTCACTTTATCAGAGGATAAGCAAAATCAGATACATCTATCTAAAGTCAGCCTGAGAAAAAAAAACATAAATCCTCAGAAAAGCTCATATCTCAAATCTCAAAATCCTCCTAGTGTGAACTGAAGCACAAAACTTGCATTTTTTAGTCATAAGCATCTAACTTACCAACATTTAAAATTACCTCCATTTGCTAGAGAGATTTACGATAGCAGAAAGGAAAATGGTTGTCTTTGGTTTTGTTTCTGAATGGCCAAAACTATTAAGTGTCATCTTTACTAAAAAACTGCCAGCAAGCATCATCTCCCTGAACTTCAGAGAACACAGACAAACCTAATTAACACAGAACTTAAAACCTTTGCCAGTTTTTTGCATTGGTATGAAAAGCTGTTTTTTCTTTTCTTTCATTTCTGTGGAGATTTCTTTTTTTTTTTTTAAAGTACATTGCAATTCCTGTGAAGAATAAAAATAAAACTGCTGTTTTATACCTTCCCTTTTAATTATATTATACTCCATTGTCATGAAAATTTGGACTTATTTAAAGCAGTGTGTACGTGAGTATTAGAGGTAATTTCCATTTTGGAATAACCCCCAATTATGAAACACTGCTGCAAAGGTGTAGGCCGATCCAAGACATCCTCCAGTTACCAAGACAGCGACTCGTACAGTATATTTAGAGAGAAACAGACACAGACAGAGTGCTGCAATACTAACTCTACAAGAAGTGCTGGCCGCAGGTACGTGGCTCAAGACAGTTGCCAGTTCTTTTCCACAACAGCAGCAGCCAGAACACAGCAGGCAACTCCAAGGGAATGTTTGTGGACAGGGGAATGGCCGCATAGGTTCCTCCTAAAACACATCAGTGCCAATTACCCAAGATTTTGAACTTGTCTTCTCCTGTTTCTCAGTTTCATGCATATAAATGTACCAGCTATTTAAAGAGAGACGATATTTTTTGCTCTTCTCTTGCATCATATTGAGGAGCGTGTGCAAGAGTGCTCGAGAGATATACAGAGACAGACACACACACTGTGCTGCTGTCTGGATGTGTATTCTTTTACCTTACCAACTCATTCTTTTAACCAGATTCTCATCCTACATTTTCAGTAGATGATACAAAACTGGGAGAAGCCATCAATTCTCTTAGGGGTAGAGAGGCCCTACAGAGATCTGGACAGATTAGAATACTCGATTATCACCAACTGTATGAAATTAAACAAAAGCAAATGTTGGATTCTGCACGTGGAAGGTGAAATCCTGGGTGTGCATGCAGGCTGAAGGACAAGTGGCAGAGTCAGGTGCTTGGGACCAGAGTTAAGTGAGCACTCGATGCTTTTAACCTAGGAAGCCAAAGCACACTTTGTTTGGTTTTCTTCAAAAGAGGAAGAAAAACACTGGCGTTCAATCAGATAGATTTTAGCTAAATATCCCACAGCATAGTTATTTCAGACTTGGTTAGCTTGGGATGTGCTCCATTTCAATAGCAAGAATATTCCTTTGAACAATCCTATTTGTATAAATGGTGAGAAGCTCGGACTGCTCTTGTACTTTCTGGTTTACGAAGCACACACCTATGCAGAAAGAGAAACTCTTCCGATGATTCAGTTTTCTCCTTAGCTGTCCATAAACATTTAAGCTCACGTCACGTGTTACTAACACAAATGTCAAGGCATTACAAATTATTGAGAAGTATTCTTTGTATGCCACATTGTAATGGAATAAGAAGTTGATCAAATATGTCAACTGCAAATTTGGGGCAGTACATTGTTATCTCTCGCTCAAACAATTCCAGCATGGATCAACATGGTACTCCTCAGAGAGGGATTAAAATAACTATTAACATTTAAGTTACATGCATGTTTGTTAAAATTCATTTTAATGCTTCCAAGACTTCTTTTAACACTGTTTTACATTGAACAAGCGCTTGGCCAAAAAAGTTTCCTACTAAACATTGTATGCCAAATCCCTAGTATTGTTTTACTGTCTCTGATTAGTAACAGTAGATGACAAGTGAATATAAATGGTATTCATCAGAACTTGGAACATTCAATAATCCAAGTGAAGAAATGAGCTTAAGTAGAAACTCAAGAGATTAAATTCAGTTCATTTTTCTTTGTGTAGTTCAGTGCTGAGAAGAAATAAAGATGCTACTTTCTGAAGCAATGAGACATGGTAAATAGCCTGTTATTTTAAAAACAACATGCAATTATTCAATATTTTAAAAGGTAGCTTTTAGACGCTACTGTCTTCATAAACTTCTTACCTACAGCTAATGTCAAATATTGATTTTGAATAATTTAAACAGCAATAAAATTGGTTTTTCATGACAGTCAGAGATATTTTATACTTAATGCTCATTTAAAGAAACATAGTGCCTTCCTACCTTTGGAATTTCAAAGCCATTAAAGTAATTGCAGGTCATTAAGCTAAATTTCTTTGAATAATCAAGATATTTATCAAGATATTCAATCTAACTCATACACCATTCAAAACAGTGGACAAGAACGATTGGAACAGCAAGCAGGGATTTTTGAGAGGTTCACCAGATGAATTTTCACATGTGCTCACTGTACTTCCTTGGAAGAGACTACCTATACACTTCAACAGGTTGGAACTTGGAATTGTGATCCACTGAGATTTTTCTAAATGAATCACTTTTGGAAGAGAGGATACTTAAAAGAATTATTTTCTTTCCTTTTAAGTAACCTATTCATAGTCACGCAGACCTTTATTAAGCACTACAGTGTTTTACGGGATTTTGCTTTATGGGAATATTAGAACCTAAGATCTCCCAAGTTGGAAGGGACCCACAAAGATCACCGAGTCAAAAAAAATATGTATAAGCTATCATCACTGATTATCAATTATGATTGCCTCAAACTCTGGATATCAAATAAATTACAATCAAGTACACACCTTTAGCTACCTGAGTTTGATAACTTTGACCTGAGCAATTTAGCTCTATGCAAAGCTATTATATTATTCAATATAGTTGTTACTTACTTAAGATCCATACTACATTTATTAACTCACTCAGTTGCTAAGTTTCTTCCACATTCTTACAGCCCACTCCTATTCTAATTTTCTAGGCTAGAATTTATTTCAGAGACCTTCCCATATGAAATACATTTTCCTTATCAACACACTCTAACTCAAACAATAGCATTAAGAAGATACAACTTTAATTTTTTACCCCACAAAATCATCGTTACAGTGCACACTAACGTCAGTAGGAGGAGGCAAAACAATAAATTACAGCACTGAAATATAAACAGCATGTTATGCATTTTGCAACAGCAATTTGTACTTGAGTAGAGATAAGCCATTACTGTTTGTGGTGCATTATGGATCACGAACCAGCAACTGCACACATTTTAAATGAAAAAATGGTACGACTTAAAAGAAAAAAAGTTCTTTTGGGAAACATTTCAAAACTCATCCACCTACTAAAGAGCAATTACTTTCGTGGGACAGTTTCTATGCCAGATGTAGGACTGCTCTGTGTTCCCAAGGCACGTAAAACCAATAGACACATTCTCAATAAAGACACAAATCACACGTTATGATAGTACTAAATGGAACACTTCAATTGCCTAGGTACTACAGAACACTGCAGCCAGAGTTTTATAGAATTCCTAGCTAATTTCTAAGTAGTGTAGGCCTAAAGCAACTACTACTGCTAACTTTTAAAAATTAAGAATTCTTATTTAGAAATGCTCTATTTCACAGAAGTCGGGGAAAAAAACATTATTACCACTCTCACTGGAATAAAATTTTGGACTAACTCTGGTTACTACCAAACCTGTGTTTTGTATGGGATTATTACTGCATACTTCTTCAGAACTACAGGTATGAAAATTTCCAAATAGCTTATGTGAAATTATGAGGTCACTCTAATCACACCTTCAACTTAATTCTTATAACTTGGCCCAAGAGCAAAAAAAAAAACAAACAACAAAACCACCCCCAGTGAATCAACTGACTTCAAAAGCTTACAATGAACGTCATTATAAATACTGGATTTGCATTTCTTTCTTCAAATCGTATTGAATAATCATTTATATTTTACATCCAAATGAAGTAAGAGTATCATAGAATCCCTAGGATGGCCCAGGTTAAAAGGACCACAATGCTCATCTAGTTTCAACCCCCCTGCTATGTGCTGGGTCGCCTACCACCAGACCAGGCTGCCCAGAGCCACATCCAGCTTGGCCTTAAATGCCTCCAGGGATGGGGCATCCACAACATCCTTGGGCAAAATAAATTTGAGTAATAATTTTGAATCATAAAAACGGCTCTTAAAAAATAATGTGCATCATACAAATTTTACTTTTTTTCCCCTCCTATTCATATGAATGTCATATAATACACTAAGGAATGCAAACACACAATTTGAGAGCATGAACTCAAAATTAATCTGACTCCTCACTACAAATGCGTACAGGAATATTGGTGTTAGAAGAGACAAAACATGAACAGGAGAAAAGATCGCTCAATTTTACCAGCGCTCTTTGGAAAGATACCACCAAAAAACTCTTAAAAGAATTGTATAAATTATACATGGTGCCGTAATTTCTCTGAGACATTTTTAAGATTTTAACAAAGATCTTGATCATCTGCTTTACCTATTACAAGACACAGAACAGTCACAAACTTATATATTAAAAACCTCGATGGCTCCTTACAGAAGCTATATGTGATTTCATTTTAAAAAATAATGAAGTTATTCCATGCAAAATTTAACTTGGGAAAAAAGAATATCAAAACTTAAATGGGAAGGAAATAGCTTACAAGAGCTTTCTAGAATACCAGTAAAAGGTTTTCCACTTAAAACAGTGACTATATTTACAATCTGCTACTACACAAAGGTGGCATAAGAATCAATATTTGTCGGCATAAAATCTGTTGGCTAGGAATTGAAATGATAATAATAAAAGCAATTCAGAAGAACATTGTATGTGTACATCCATTTACAAGGATGTGTAAATGGGTGAGGTGAAGAAACAGGGGACTGGGAAATCAAACGCATTAAAGAATCATTTCAAAACATGAGATGTTAAACCTAAACCTAAGTCAGTCTCACAGCAGGGCCGGCCGGCTCTTACAACCCATAGATTGGTGGCAGACAGCATTTCTACCAGGATGAAATACACTTCATTAATTTCCCAATTTATTTGACAAACATCCTTTCTGTCAACAGTGTGTCAGTCTGCTTTCCCCATTCTGTGTGATATCCAATGCCACCGATTTATTGCCAAAACAAAGAAAACCCTGCTTTCTTCTCGAGTTTCTCTATGTTCTCTCTTGAGCATCACTAAGTGATGCAATTCATGCTCTTGCTTAAGAACCTATTACATTTTGGTCATAATGTTCTTGATGACTAGTGCAACTGTTGTAGAATCAGTATCTAGTGATAACCAAATGAAAAGTTTTGCCCTCTGAAATGGAGATCTAGAATTGCTTGCCCTATAAACCACATTTGTGCTTTTTTAAATCCAGCTGAAATGACAGATGACTTTAAGTCATAAGAACCAGCAGCATCAGACCATCAGTGTAAACATCGCCTCCCACACTCTGCCATGCAATCAACAGATTTTGTGCTAAGTGAAACTGCCTGTTCCTCTACAAATAAAGTACAAAAAGATAATCATATATTTCAGAGAGATAAAACTAAGCTGCTCACTGCAGTTTGGAAATAATTGAGCATGTGTGCTCAAGCTTCACACAGATGTTACAGTGCTCTGAGATTCCTTGCTGATGAATATGGTAAACCAAAACACCCATCTGGACACACAAAAACAATACACAAATGAAACCCTGGTCAAGTAATTCACTCTGCATTGATGACTAGGGTCTTTAATTTAGATTGCTCGTAAAAGTTATGTAATCGTAGACTATTCAAATGTGGCAGGAAAATAATAAACATTTTATTAATCTGAGAGAAATACATAAAAACATTCGTAATCCTCTAAAGTTATCACCACAGAAACTGCTTCAGGCTTTAAAAGACAAAGTACTTGGCAATTATCCTGCTACAATATGACACTCACTGTATTATTAAGTTTAATCAACTGTTAATTCAAAATAAAGAGGTCTTCTAAGCACTGCATAGAAAATTCCTGTTAATTTATCTTACGGTGTACAATGTAACACACTCACCAACAGCTGAAAACATGAAGAGCACTCATACCATGCTCCTCCAGATCCAGAGAGACAAGGCAGACCTCAGGACAAAAGGACTGCTGTCGGCTACTGGCCCAAACCAAATTTGCTGTTTTAAAAATTAAAACATAATATAAGCTTAAAATAATTCACTGAAGCACGGAAGGAAAAGAAGCACATTATACTGTACTTGATATGCCAAAAACAAAAAAAACCACCAACTAAAGACAATACTATTGTGGTAAACCTTAAGCTCCTGAAGTGGACCTTGTAATGAAAAAAAAATGGAAATTCATGTCCACGTTTCAATTGGTGAAGATGATTCTGTTCATGATCTTCTTATAGACTTTCCACCTTAGGTGACTAAAAACTACACCATTATTTATACTGATTAACTGTTATGTTTTGAAGTATTAAATTATTTATACTGTACTTCAATCAATCTAAAGTGAAGCGAGTTCAGACCTGGGATGGTGCTCTGAAGGTGTGAAGAAAATGGGGTGAGAGAAACTATAATAAAGGGACTAGGCAAAGAATACTGTCAGTTACAGAGAACGAAAATTGTGTTATTAGAGATGTAAATAAACAGTTAATAAGTGCCTATTCAAAAACATCGGGTAGAATATACAAAAAATACTGACAAATTTACCTGTTCTCTATGTATCACGAATTTTCTGTCAGCAACAGTATTAAGACCTCACACCATGCAGAACGAAGAAGTACTAATCCACAAAGGCTCTATTCACTACTCTAAGAGATTGAAAGGGTTTGAGAACCCATATGCTAATACATTCTACCATTAATTACTGTAAAAGATAAAAGAAAGTTGACAGGTTTAAGGAATTAAAATAATATCTAAATAGTATATTTCTCTATAATTAGTATATTTTTCTATATCCCATTTTTTAAAACAAGCTTTGATGCCTTTTCCCTTCAGGTTAAAGATCTTCCCTTTAGTACTACACGATGCATATTTGGTAAAAATAAAATGAAGTATAAACAGAATATGGAATGGGTTGCCAGGGGGAAGCTAACTATCTGAATAGATCACGACACCTTCAGTTAGCTTTAAACACCTTGCCTATTTGTATTAATGGATTCAAGTATTACCAATCTTCTCCAACCCTATCTCAAAGATTAAAACATAGACAAGCTATAAACCATTAATCTATTCTTGAAGCAACAGAACCTACACTGCAAGATGTTAAGTGTGCCTATAATAACATGAAGATCCTATTATGTAAGTTACTACAGAGTCTAAGATTGCATGGCCTGGTCTGCTTGCTTTGAGTCTAACAATGCAGTCGTACATGAAGCACAATTTAAAGCTTACAACAAGAGACTAAGTAGATATAAATAAAGAGTAGTCCCACTCCTGCCATGTACTTGGTATAGATCCTGAGGCAATTCACCACTTTTTAGATGCCTCATCTCTATGGAAGGAGTAGATAACAATAAACATATATCTCACACACATTTCAAAGTTAAGTTAGCACTCAGAGTTGAATTTTGAACGTCTCACTCAGATGCTAAAAACAATTGCACTGATATTATGAAGCTATGCCAGTAGGTTAGTACTTGTGCAGCCTTACAAAAAGAGTTCTAAAATGTTCATCTCTTGAACCACTTTACTAGCTTCCAATAAAGTACCTTTAGGATACTTCCAGTTGCATTTATATGACATAAATGATACTATTTTAATAATTTGTTCTTGTGATATTTGGCGATGAGGGAATTATTGCTTACCTGGGGAGACAACAAAATTAGAGAAATGACACAGAAGGGACATCAAAATGAATTAAAAAGCTTCAGAAATTAACCAGACACACCATTCCACTGATGTTTGTTGTTGTAGGAGCATCCAAGTGAGAAGCGTGAACGGAGAATCAAAAGAATTTGTGGTATTATAAATAATTAAAATTTCTGCCCTATCATTTCTCAAGGCTCACAAGGAGCAAGGGCGTGCAACCAACTGGGTCAGACAAATGAACCCATTCACACAGCTGGCAAAGAAGTCTGCCTGAGCATAGCTAATGTGCTGGGGTAGGAATATTTGAACAGGTGTAATTATACTAATGATTTATTGAATGTTTGATTAATTGGAAATTAAGTGACTGCACAGTGGCAGAATTGTCATAGCTAATTGTTCAGATGTTTGGTTAAAAGGTGCTCAAACTCCCTTCAGAAAGGCAATTAACAACATCTTAAATCATAGAAATGAATTACCTGTGTAGAATTATCTGATGCAAAGGTACGCTTACACACAAACAAAAAACTGAACAAACTATTCTCACAACGAGTGAATTCATAAACGTATTAAGGTAGGTCGCAGCTACCTTATACTGCAAACAAAAGCAAAGGAAGACGTAGTCCTTGTGACTGGCAGAAATAACATGGCAGATAAAGTTGTACAGGGTCAACGGCCATTGAGGAGGCAGTCCAGAAACATCTGGAGAAGGCTCCCATAGGAACTGACCGTCAACTAATTGTTAACAAAGCTATTTCCCAGGTAAGCTTTAGATCTTATGCTTTGAATGAATGTTATTTTAAAGTAACTTAATAAAAAAATGCTTACTATTGTTTTGTTCATTTTTCAATGAATGGTACAGAATCAACAAAAAACAGGGTTCTGACATTTCTTTTTCATCTGTGTTCACTGATTATAAGTCAACTCCAAATCAAAACAACTTTGAATGCTAGAATTGCAAGCTTAGCTTGGTACGTGAAAAATAGTTGTGTCCTGGCATATCGTGACCTATCATCACCATCTGGATCCAAAATTCATCATGCAGTAGCTTCTTGGTAATGTAGTTAATGGAATAAAGTAAAGTCTCTTCATAACACAGACATTGCGAAAAGGCCAAGATTATATAATGCAACTACGGAATCAGAACAAATGCAAATGAGTACTCAGACTACAGTTGATAATTATCAGACAATAGGTTTACTATTCTTATCATTTCCATTATTTGGCAAGGCAGTTAAGAAAATTTCAGAAGAGAACAGTAAGCCTCCAGCTAATTCCTGGAACATAACATTTCTTCAGAAGTTCTATAAAAAACACACATAGACTTTACTATTAAACTGCTCAGTTTGAGTAAGCTTGTCAGGACTCAGATCAGGAGACCAGAGGCATGCTGCAAACCCAAACTGAAATCAGGGCCATTAACTCTGTACTGTGCAGAAAGATAGAGGTTTTTTATGAACGGGATACTGGTAAAAGTTTGAAAAGCAGTATTACCAGAGGCACTATCCTGTTTGAACACTTCTGCTTGAGTTAATGCATGTTACATATGATAGCTAAATGACAGTTTCATAAACAAGCTGCTTTCTGTATATCCTCAAACACTAAGCTTTTGCTTTTGAAGTTACATATACAGATGAAATGCTTCATTCATAGAAAGCAAATAGCTCACGGTAATTACTAATGTAATGGTAATTACAACCATGACTTAAGAGGGCTTTGCTACTACTGTTCGAAGGTCTTGATAGCAAATCACAACAACTCTTTTCCCACAAGGAACTATGTCATAACGTAAGCCACATAATGTTTCTAGTTTAAGCGCAGACTTGTAATAATAAAAAAATAATCTATGTTTTGTACATTTACTCTCAACAAGGACTGTTGTTCTATCTACTGCTTTTTCTCATTAAGACGAAAAACGAGCCGAGCCCTAAGAGCTTGTTGAGACTGACAAAAGCCACAGGCCCAGAGAGAGATCAAGTGAGCTTCACTTTTCCTTGTACTCTCAATTTGAATAGCTCCTTCTATAATGCTTGAAAACACTTCATACTGCATCCACAATAAAATGGATGCCACTTGACAGAGTCAAATGTGGAGCAAGTCTATAACATCATACTGCTCCTCCTTTCCCACTTAGTAGCAGAATCCGCTGATTCCAATTAACTGAACAGCTTAATTAAAATAAAATTAGCACTCTTTGCCTTCCCTGCTGTCCTCCCTACTGTGAAAATCTACTGGTATTCCAACTTCTAATTACGAAATTGACTTACTTAAAAACATGTTCTTTGAACTTCCATTTATCATTTTTTGTTCTCCTGACAGTCTCACATTTTGCCACTTCAACAAACATCACCCTTTCAACCACACAAAAGATAAATAAAAAGACCACTAATGAGCTCCAAGCTATTTATCTTATGATAAGGCCATGAAGTAAATAAATTTAAGAACAACCAGGTTCAAACCTAACTTTATTTAAAGGACATGTGTGTAAGTTATCAAGAAAACCAGCTAGGGTATAGTCAATACAGTCAAGTTGATGAAATTAAGAGAAGATATTAAGAAAGAATGAAAAAATTCCAGGTTATTTTCAACTACACCATTCGTTTCTGCTGTTGTATATGATAAGAAGACTTCCTTTAACTATTTAAGTTACAAAAAATGAATTTGAATGACTATGCAACTGCTTTCTTTATCAAGAAAAAGAAAACCTCTCGCCAATCAGAAAGTCTCCACCTAACATCTCACTTCACTACTAACATGACAAAGTGTTTCTGTGTCAACAAGAAAGAAAAGCAGAATGATGGAAAAGAAAACGTGCTCTCACAAGATGAAAAAAGTAAATATTAACCTTATGGATGTTTTCTGAGATACAATATGCTATGCACAGAAAGCTGTAGAGGAAGTAAGGACATCCAAATCATTTTCATAAAGATGTATTAATTCCAATTCTACTTGCATAATCTCAACAGATTTGAATAGGTCTTGATACTGGAATCATCTACCACATAGCATTCCTGCACCCATAAACTGCATTTTTTAATGCAGGATTAAGAGAGATTTTTTCCTTTGGGAAAGGAATGCTGAAAAGTTCAGAAAGAATTCTATTATTTGATTAACTTGCTCCAAGGAATTGTACTGTGTCAACAAACTAAAACAAGGAACAGCTAATAGTTCACCCCTGAATATAGGAGTTGTTTTGTTTTTACATACATGTATTCTCAACTAGAGGTGATATTTCTCTCATGAGCACATGGAGAACACGTTTCAATGAGACACTTGATATTAAACTACTGTGACGCATCTCTTGTCCTCAGCAGTTTCCTAAGGATCTCTCTTTTTTTTTTTTTTTAGAGTAAGACAAACATTATAATTCAACTATGCAACTGAAAATAGCATATAATCCCTACCCATATTAAATAGCATTGTTTTGCGTAAACCTTGCAGAAAGCCTTTAAGACAGATGTATTTATACCAGAAATATTGTAAGGAAAAGCCATTTCTTAAATTGTTTATCGGTTAGAAGGCCTGAATCCATTATCTACTACATAAAACAGTAGAATGCACGTGCATATTGCTCAAGTACTTCAGTTTCTCAAGAAAAAATAATTTCATCGTTGTGGACATACTTATCAATATAAATATTTTCAGTTTTACAATGAAAAAGAGTCATTTACTAATAAGTTAATCTATTAACTTTCCTTTTGAGGGATCTTCCATACTTCATTTTCACTTTTCAGTTCCGTTTCTTGTTATTTATACCATTAACATATGCTACATACAGCTGCAACTGTGTCAGCACAGATTGCGAGTCTGAGATCATAGAAGCAAACAAAAAATCCTTTTAATGTATCTCATATAATTTAATTAGTAACTGGATTATATAAACAACATACAACATTAATATATAATTACAATGTAATATTACATATGTAGTATTGTATGTTGTTAATACAGTTCAGTTAGTAATTAAATTGTGACAGAACACACAGATCCCACAGTCCAAGCAATATTATTGTTTTTATACGTGTACAGTAGATGGCAGATCTCCAGGAAAGAAATGACAAAAACCTATGGCAGTAGTTGTGGGGAAGATGCTATAGCAATTCCACTGTTTTTCCTTTCTGTTTAAGAGAGGACACTTTAAGTAAACTAGGAATTAGTGATGGAAGGTGCTGCACAGTTTTTCAGATATTACTGCTCGGAGCATCCTAGTGCCAGTTGTTGGAGAGATGAGGGCCTGCCACTTGCCACCAGGCAAAAAGGTTTCATTAACTCACCAATAGGATTCATTCTTTATCATGTTTTTGACATTTACAGAACATTTTTCATTTTCCATTACCTCAAGGAAAAACAAGAGGGGAAAGAATAAGGGACCTTTCATTTGCCAAACCATCATTTAAAGAGACTGAGCTGGTTTCATTAACCTTTTTAATTTCCGTCATTTTTGATTTAGGACAGTATTACAATCAGTAACAATCAATTTTTAACATTTTGTGTTTATTTAGGAAACCACTAGAAAACAACATCCTCTGTGTCTTATGTTATACTAACACACACACACACACCCCGAAGAAAAACATTCATCCCTTCTTACATCAGTCCTGGCATTTCTTTCCAGCATCAGCAGGGTTAACATCTTTGTGGGTGTAAATACATTATGTTAACATCAGTTGACAGTGTGATAAGGATACTATACATATCACGTATCAAAATAAACTGGTGTTAATATTTTATGCTTCCAAAAATGAATTACTACTTTCCTTTTAAGCATTTTTTTTTTTTTTAACCTATGAAGCTACTTTTTCAGCCCCATGTTGGTTAAATTGAATTAGCCAGTAAAATGAGATATACCAAATCAATTTGGTGATTTATAAGAGGAAAACAAGGATGGAAATACTGTTTTCTTTCTTCCTTTTAAGCATTCTTATATCTTGAACTATGCAAGTCTCATCAATTTTGCAAAGGAAAGAAAAAAAGAGAAAAGCTTTATTAGATCAAAATGTTAATTAATACCTGTTTTTAGATTTTTTTTTTTTTTTTTTTCCAAAGCAATCAGTCAGTCTATCTTTGCATTAATGCACAGGAATGAAATATACCATTATAAAGAAATCTGCATACTGTTCACTACTACATTTCTTTTCCTCAGCAGCTCCCACAATCATCCCATTCTCTCAGGAAGAAGAAAATGCCAAAACAAGTATTTTTGCTAGAATAATGATGTTCAGCAACTCTAAGCTTCCGTTTTCTTTTTCATGATGCAAAAGTATTGCAGAGCTGAGATTCATTTGAGTGATATCCAATCCCCTCCTACCTATCATCAGAGCGCTAATAGCATGACAGAAGTAGAACCCTGTCTGTCTGTATAGCCATACAAAAATTGAAAGCCAGTCATAAGAATGTTTCATATGAAAACAAAATACAGTCTTAAGAGTTCAAAGCTCCTCGGGAAACATCCCTCAAATTTCTTTCCCTGTGTTCTGACAGGTGAATGGCACCCAGCAATCTTCAGGTTTGGCATATAAAATCTACACAGATGAAGCATTTCTTAATGCCTTCCTGATCTAAGAGAAGTGTGGTTCTACACAAGTGCACGAGCACCATACTGAAGTCTAAATACGGTTGTCCAATTGTCTGTGCTAAAGAAATATTGCTAGACTATGTGTTCTATTAACGCAAACTGAGAAGTAAGCTTTTTCCTAATATTCCCCAAAGATTCTGGTATTAGTGTGAAGTTTCAACTGTCTTTGATTATCTTCGGTTCATCAGGTTTTCTATTGCACAGAATTGCAATGAAAGATATCACCAAAAAAAAGCATTAAGTGGACCAGACAGCTTTCCACAGAATGTTATAGGCAAAGGAAACTCAAAGATCGGGCCCTAAAACAGTCTTTCTGCACTCAGAATAAACCTCAGGGTACAGCCTTCACTTGTTATCCTCTTTCTACTTGAAGCTATGTCAGTATTATACGTGATGAATAACAGTCTTAGGAAAGCATTAAAAAAATTGTATTCTTCATTATAAAGTTCATTATACAAAATGCTGAAGGTTTTTGACCTTTTCCTCATAAAAAATGCTGTTTATACTAAAAAGTAAATCCAATTTTACAGCATCTTAAAATGAAAAGAATTTTTTTTTTAATTAGTGGTTTATTTAACATATAAAAAAAAGGAAGCGTTACTTTCACAGAAACAACTTTGAGCATTTAGACAAACTACCAGCCTACCTCAACACTGCCTTCATCTATAGCTGAAGCCCTTTACACTCATCCACGCAGCAAAAATATTAGTTCCACATCTAAGAAACACTTCACATCTAACAACAATGCGAATAGGATGCAATTAAACATACAAACAGCAATGTTGTTCAATAGCAGGCACCTATTCTAACCCAAAATCATTGCCAGGGATTATAACAGTTACAGAGATGACAAAACAAGACCATTCCTAAGAAAATACAAAAAAGATTAATTTTCAGAACTGCTAGTGATTAGCAGTACAAGATTCCTATTGTAATGGACATTTAGTTTACTAATCAGTTGGACTACCTGTGAATGCAAGGATGACTGCCCTATCAGGAGGCCCATACAGCTCCCTGCTCCAAAACGTACGTTAGCAGAAGGGCACTACAGGGAATTGGATGCCAGTATAAATCATCAAGTCAGTGTCTAAAAGGTCCTTTTTTCGCTGTATGATGATTTGGGAAATCAATACCCACACTGAATTCTACAAATAACCTTCCAATCACATAAACTAAAACAACGTTACACATTATAAATTATTGCATTTTCAAGCTTTTCACCGCCATAAAAACTGAAATTCGTGTTATCATTTATCAACACTAAATTATGGTAGGCTAAATTTAAGAACAGGAAAATAAGAATACTCAAGAAGTAGACATTTAAAGAAGTAACTGAGAAAACAACAACATTCAGAACTAAGGAGAGGCTTTTAAGAGAGCGGCACATTTCTTTGAATACACATGTAGGTATAAGAGGATCTTTAAGGAACAGCTATAATGATTCCTGAAATCAGAGAGCCAGAGAACATCAGCAGCTGTTTTTATCTTGATTTTTTTTTTTCCCCTCCACATTTTTAAGTTTGAATTTAGTATTTTTGCTTTCCAAAGACTTACCAAACCAAAAAAAATAAAGAGCGAGACGAAGTAAATACGGTAATAGAAGTCATGAATGACTTCACCTGCTACCGTATTAACCATTTTAGTAAGGCTGATTTAGTATATGGGATTTTGATGAAGACAACTGATATAATCTGTGTAATTAATCTGTGTCAATTCTAAGGCATTCTTATCTTCTAAAGGAAATGGGTCACGATAAGAAGCATTGATTTCCTGCTCCTCCCATCTCTCAGATGATGAGCCCACGTTCGAAGAACAGCATTACTGCTTTATTTACTGTAAACCAAAATCTCACTAATGCATCCAGCAAACTAAAGGCATGAATGAATGGCTAACCTCATACGATCAACACGCACAGGAAACCACACACTTCTACATGTACAGAGCAATTACCAAACCATCCGTGTACAGAAAAGCCACCAACTCTGAGGATCTGACACACCTCCTATCACAATTATCATGGTATTGGCTTCTGCAAATGCAGAGGGAAAAAAAAAACCACCAAATACAACAGCCACAATCATAGATTTTTCTCACACCTGTATGCAACAAAATAACCTACAAAGTCTGATTTGCTGCTTCTAGAATAATTAAACATCTGTCACCCAACAAAAAAGTTCCACCTGAACTAAGGCTTTACTACAATAGACTTCATTTTTGAGCTATATAAAGAAAGAGAAGCCATACAGAAATAAAACGCACTCCAAGAACCAGAAAACATTAGGCCGTAATTTTAGCTTTACAGACTTCACTGACAATAAAAATTCCTCAAGATCTTCATGCAAATGCTTGACATTACTTGTATGTAGTATCTATATGCCTTAAATGATACAATATCAGCATAACCACTGATGTTTTGGGTTTCTATTTTTCATCATCTTCTCTTTGAAAAGGCCAAGACCATTTTATATATTAAAGGATCTGAGGGACTATCAAACAAAGCTCTGTTTATCACATTTATAAACGTCCTGTTGCTTATGTCTGATAACCAAATGATGCTGTCATGGAACTTACTGTTTTATACAGACCTACATGATGGAAGTCAGAATAGAAGTAACTATTTTTAAGGCAACTGTCCACATTTAGTCTTGCAATTGAATGCCTCTATAGAACTGCGTCCTTCGAACCCTTTGCTCAGATCACATTTTCTACCAAATACAGTGTTCTTTGAAATGTGATTAGTCTTCAGCAGAAACCTGGTTTCAAGCAACTCTTTCTGGTATTTAACAGACTTCAAGCGTCTGTAATTCAGCCAGGGTTATGCTCATGGATTATACAGAGAAAGTTGTGATTAAAATTAATCCATCCTGTAACACAGCAAAAGGAATGTATGGTGTGCTGACATACAGCCTTGGAAAACCAGACACATCTTGGATAAGTTGCTCTGTTAGTGATACCATCTTCGAAGAGCAAGAGCCACCAGCAGCTCACAACAAAAATAGACAATTAGCTTAATGATCATTTCAAACAAAATTAAAATATAAAGTAATATAGTGGGAAGAGCATCTTCTGAATCAGTCTGAAATTGATCATTTCAGCCAGCATACAGGCAATCAGAATCAGACTTAATGGAGAACAACAAGAAGATTTCTCTATGGAATCAAATTTCAGAAGCCTTAAAAAAGCAAAATTCTCCAACCAAGTCAACATCAGGTAATTTTGGCCTTTGTCTTCTACAACAATTCCAGAATTTTCAAAAGGAAAGAAAGTGCATTACGCATTTAAACATAAGAAGAGAGAGGGCAGACAGTACAGGAATCTCTTCTCAAAGATGACTGCTTTACCTCAAATATTAAGTTAGAAAACAGGGCATAGGAAGATACCATTTGTTTTCTTTTTTTTTTTTTTTTCCTACAAGATGAAGTTCCTGATTTAAAAGTGAATCTCTGTCAGCTTGTTTGTTGTTTTTTTTTTTTAATTTTTGTTTCTGTTTCTCTTCATTTCCTCTTTTCATGACAGCTAGATATTTAATACCTTGGATGATTTTTATTCAGTGTGAAAGATCGTTCAGGATTCCCAAGTACTCGCTATACTAATGGAAAGGCAATTAAGAATATTTTAGTTAAAAACTATAAATCATGACATATCCACACAGTGTTCACCTCCACTCCTAGCTGTACAGATTATCCCACTGAGACAAGCTACAACATCCAGACAGAAAAATTTCTCAAGCACTAAAGACCATATTAAAATGATATCTGCCACTGAGCCCAAGTTACATTAAAACTTAAACAATTCATTGAAAAAAAAACAAAAACAAAATACAATTAGCAGACATTTGATGTTCCAAAGAGTACGGCTACAAAAGGAATGACACATGCCAAATTCTCTCAACACTTGTACAGACTGTTGTTAAGCACAAAGAGAAACACTCAGAGGAGATGAGGCAACAGGTAGAAGTTGAACAAACAAGACAGTTTGCAAATATGTTACATTATCTACTAGAGTCTCTAAAAAAAAATAAAAAATAAAAAAAAAACACGTCTTCAACCACAGTTAATTTCATTACAAAAGTTGAAAATTCCGTGCTTTGTTGCACAAGCTTCATAGGATAGAGCCACAGATCCAGTTGTGTTAATCAGATACCTAGACAGGCAATCATTATAGCTCATCTAGCTAGCCTGAAGTATACACAGAGTACTGCCAATGTGGAATTAGCCACATCAAGTAACGCACAACTTCAATTTATGTAAGAACTTACTCTTCAGTTGCTTTGTAAGTCAAGTTGGACGGTCCATCCACTAGAGTGTGTCTTATCAACTAGAATTTCCCTTTTCATAGGTTAAGAACTGCTGTATGTATATAACCTAAATATTGGAAATTCTGATAACCAGCTGAAGAGTAACTGAATTTAAATTTAGAGCTATTTCTTATGCTGTTTTAAACATTCTGTGCAATGAACGTAGGAAATCCAAGAGATGGTGGGACAATAGACGTAACATCACCAGTTCAAAGACAAAGAATTACACTGAATGACGAAAATTCCTTTTTTAAAATACTTGCAAGAAAAGTTTACGTTTCAAACTGAATTGCTACTCAGTTTGCCAATCAAACAAATCCCATTCAGCTACACAATATGACTGTGAATATATGCCTGACCAAACAGGCAGGTCCTGCCATGCACCCTACGTGCCACAGGAGTCAGGATTTAATCGACTGGATAGAAAAGGCAAGTTAATAGCAGTGGGTCTCTGGTTTATCCCCAGGAGCATTAAGTTGGAGTTTTATAGCAAAAGAATCCACTGCTAATTTCATTCTCTGTTATCTCAGTGTCAACCACTGTATTAGTCTATCCCTTATGGACAAATTTGCTAATGGTTTTTGTCACAAATACTGTAATAGCAACGGTGTTATGAAAGCCTGATTACTTGGTAATCATACAAACACACCAGACACTATGGAAAGAAAAAAAAAAAACCTGAAAAACCTCAAAACAAACAAAAAAAAAGCACCTCCCAATAGAATTATGGGTAATAACCTGCTCAGATAAGTATGTTTAAACACAGCAATCACATTACAGATGAAAACAAACCTCAGCAAAACAATTTGCTTTTGAAATGGGGGAGTTTGCAGTGTACTTCTTAGATCAGTAATGAATTTGGGTGCTTTGAAAAGAATTAATAGAATTGCTATTTGGACATTCAGTCATGACTGTTACAAAAATAAAAACATCAGCCTACAAAAAATTACCTACTAATCACCAAATCCTTCAGCTCGGTTTTGTATCATATCATTCCCATGGCCGTGCTGTAAATTGGCTACCACATCTTCTCTTAGCTCATTCTGAGCAGAAATCAATACATAAAAAGAAAGCCTTCAACAAGATGCACAATCCCTACTCCTCTCCCTCCAACAATATTATCTAATACAAATAATGCCTCAATGACAGCAAGAGTATGGGGAGGTAAAGAGGGATTCAAAGTGTGACAAGGACACCCTGATTTTTCTGTTGCCATCAATCCAATCGGAAGCTCTCATTTTAGGCTGAAGTGTGCAAAAATAGGGAGATTTTAAAATCTCCAAGTGTCAGCCCATAAAGCAAACCTCACTTCTAATGCCTTAAACTAATTCCACTTCTTCATTCCTGTGTGAAAAAGCAGTCACTGTGACATACATGGATTTTATGTAGCCTTTAAAGATGAAACTACAGTTCTTAATATTTTTAATCAAACTGAATGTTTTAAGTATTACTATAGTCAACCAACAACAGTAGCATTACGTAGGAAGTGAAGGACTGGCTTGAGATAAGCCATTTGAAAAATACTAATAATTTTGTTATGCAGAATGCTAACAGAAAATGTAGTGAAGTGACAGTGCACCAAATTAGGATATGATACACAGAATCAGTAGCAAAAATTATTGGGAAGTTCTATCAGATCTAAAAGAGGACAAAATAAACATAGTCTGTAGAGCAATACAGAACCTTAACCATGGCTTCTGTCGAGGATGAGCAAACCTTATCACGATTTAGAAGTTATTGTAAAATTGGGTTGTTGTGGGGGGAAAAAGAAACCAAAACAAAACCCTCCTTTAAGAATTGATTCATTAAAATGAAAAAAAGCATTCACTTATTTTATTTTTTAAGCTTACACTGCCACCTTCTGGTTATGTAAGCTATTTCATCCACAATGTGCCAAAACTCTACTGGTCAACTTAAATTAAGCAGAAACTGACCAAAACTTGGTAGTATGCACAGCTGAATGAAAAGAAGATATGGAGAAATTTGTAGTACTTACACATAAACTATTATCTTGAAGGACTAATGAAACATAATGAAAGGGAATTTCTGGAAGAACATCAAATTTGTGTATGTTTTAAAGACAGAAGAAAATAAAAGGCAGGTTAAGAACACTGTAATATTTACAAAAGCACCTCCTCCTACAGTGAGCATCAAGCTTTGGGGCTTTTAAAACTAGTTTTGAAAAGGCAAGGGTTGGATGTGAAAGAGCAACTGTAGGAGATATTTTGATATCTATTACTAAGTCTATTAGCATACAGAATAACTTGGTCCCACTTCTGATATGACTGCATTCTTACCATCTCCCATGCTAGACTGTAACACACTACATAGGCTGCTCTTGGTTTTGGATGAAGTAAGCAAGCCATGTTTCCAGAGAGAGGGAGAGCACCGAAATAACAACTGCCATGCTTTGAGAGCCTTTGTATTTACATTCTTATGAAGAAGCACATCTTCCAAAAGACGTGACACTTCACTTCCAAGATGACTTTTACCTATATTAGCTATATTAAAAGTTTTGGACCAATAACCTTCAGACATAGTAGCAACAATCAATATTTGCATTGAGTTCAGCTGAGGCTATAAGCAAAGCCAAGCCTCCGTAAGCCTTGCTTACCTAAGATGATATCGAATGCTTTTCACGCCATGCTATAAGATGAAGTCTCACAGGACTCATAGCTATTCCCAAGGTAGTCATTTAAATAGAGAAGCCTTACTCAATTGGTCTTAATTATCTCAATGGGCATAACAAGACTGCACCTATGTGAAGATACGTGAAAAATCCTTACTGTTTCTGGTATCCTCCTGAGTTACACAGAGTAAATCAATCCAGTCTTTCCCAGACTGATACCTCTATCTTATAATGAATTAATTCTATAGACTATACATGTAAACAGGAATCAGCCTGAAAAATGACCTAACGGTATGATTTTATTTATTTGTGATAAATCACGTGGAATATCAAATAAATTCTCAGATTCAGTGCAAGGCTTATTTCAAATCATTTATATCAAATTTCAAATTATTTATTCTTTAATGTCAAGGGTAAGGAAGCACTGGCACAGGCTGCCTCATCCCTGCAGATACCCAAAGGTCAGGCTGGGTGGATGCTGAGCACTGATGGAGCCATGGTGTCCCCATTTACTGCAGGTGAGTTGGACTATAAGGCATTTAAAAGGTCCCTTCTAACTCAAATGATATTATAATTCTACAATTCTGCGATTTGTTTATTGTTCTGTTTTTGAATCTCTTTGCTATCATCTTAGATTAGGCTTCTTCAGAAGGGTCAAATTCTTCTATTTGACTGCTTTTCTAAACAACTCGAATACTGTCACGAGAAAACTCCTTACAATGTTGGTTAGTAATAAACCACTGAAGTATTTTGCATCTCGTAAGGCAATAAAAATATCAAACCAGAAAACAAAGCCAACCCTCTCAAGCAAATCTCAAGCAAATAGGAATGTGCTCTACTGTTATGTGAAAAAGAAAAAAAGCCTTTTATCTTCAGAAAAAAACTGCCAACATCAAGAGACCCAGTAAAAGAGCCAAAGAAACACAGTCTTAACTAGTCTTTACTTACCACACCTGTCAACTGGAAGCGAAAAGCACGTCTTAACCCGGAGTATCATGGACAAAAGAAATGCTGGAATCCATTTAACAGAACTAAGATCATACATTCATAGGAGGAGATTAAAGAAAACATAATTTTGAAATACAATGAAATAATAGAAAATATTGGTTTTGAAGACAAATATTCTAGGGCCATACCAATAATAGTGTCGTAATTGTGACGACTTAAGACACGAAGTTTTCTAGGAAAATGAATTGATGAGTTGGTGTAACACGGTTTCGGTGCTGTGAGATTCTTTGAGTATCTCCTCCCTTAAGTCTTATGTCATCAGCCAATCCTTATCTGCTCAGGGAAGATCAGAATGAAGTGATCTTCGATGAAATAGATTTTTCTGAAAATGTAAATGTTCCCTACTGGATTTCAGGCAATCCATCAAAGTATATATAAAAAAAATAAAGAACAAGTTGTTCTGTTCTATTAGTCCTCAATACTTGTAACTAACAGAGGTCAGATTTTTTTCCTATTTCATTTATTTAAACTCAAGAGTCACAACTTGAATAGGATTCATTCATGCCATTATCCAGAGAAATATGAAGAAACACTTTTGTACATTAATCTGCTAGGAGAAAACACAGCTTTCATATTTTGAAATCAGAATTCTTCTTTCAATACTTACACTGTACTTTAGGACACGACCCCTGAATGCTTTTAGAAGTTGTTATATGGCACGTATTCCATCACCACCTCTCCCCCAGTAGCTATTTTAGCACTGCCTTGGGTGTCCTATTTCAGTATTCAAGCACCTCAGATAAATTGCAGAACCCCGGGATTTTTGTGACCTCAATCAACAGGAAAAAAATTTCAGCTGAACTGTGCAAAGCTGCTGTGATTAGATAAGTCATCTCTGGACAGGGTATGGTTTAGATATAAACCAAGTATCTGTATCACATATCACCCTGAGACACTAAAACATACTTGTTTAAGAAAAAAGAGAAAAATGATTAAATTTATTTTACCCCTTAAAGAAAAGTCATGAGTGTTTTACAGACAATAGAAGTGCGCAGCTCCAAATTTCCAAATACAGACCTATATTTAAATCTAAGTGGTCTTATAATAACAGAGTTCCTCAGAGGACAGTACATTGTGCATCATTATTAAAATTAGTCAGTTCTAAGGTAACTGAATTAGAAAGTTTTGAGCAAACCATCCAACACCAGAAGTCTGTGCAGCTGTAGAAAGCAATGTACTGCTACAGCAAAAGATTTACCTGGGAAGAGATTCAATGCAAAAAAAAAAAAAACACCCATGACTAACTAGAATCAATGAGAAATGAATTGGATTACTGAATAGAAGTATAATATTGCATGTGTTCAAAGTACTGGGAAAGTAATAGAGCCAGCAGGTATAAAAAAGACTTCCATGTCCGTTTCCCCTTTTATGATTCAATCATAGCAATCCCATTAATCAGGTTGGATTACTTCCCAGATATTAATTTGGCAAACAATAGCCTGATCCATTCTGTCCCCTTCAAATATGATGAAAGCAATCTGCCACTGATAATCTAGCCACACGTGTACACCTGTAAAGCCATCTAAACAATTTATGCCTAAACAGCTGGAAAACACTAAACTCAAAAAATGAAATAGAGCTTTCCCTGTTCATTAATATTCTGTAAACTCACCCTCTGCTTCCCAAGGAAGTGCTGAAACATTAGCAGTTAAAAGAGTCATGGACTGTTTTCCACAAGACAGACAGATAGAAAGAAATGCTGTATGCATGAACAAGAGATTACTGGCTTGTACACAGTTGGAAGCATAGCTTTCTCACTATTCTCACCCATTCCAGTTTCCCTACATCTCTTGTTTTCCACTAGAAATTTCAGTCTATTTCTCAGACTATTTCCACTACATTTGTAAACGGTTTCAGCAACCTAATAAATATAAAATAGTGTTGATAACACCCATTGCTTTGGTTGTGCTAAATGGCGCTTGCACAGCATCACGATCTGCTCTCTCTTTCATGCTGACAACCCCTCACACCTCTCAGTGAGTAGGCTAATGGTGGGTGAGAGATGGTAAGGAGACACAGCTGGGACAGCTGACATGAACTGGCCAAAGGGATGTTCCAAAGCCTGTAAGTACAAGCTAAGCAACAAAACAGAGCAGAACAAGGGGTGGGAGGTAGGGGGATCTTCATCTATTGGCAGCCATTGTTCTGAGACTGGCTGGGCATGTGCCCATGGGAGTGGTGAGGGTAAGTGAACTTGGATTTCCCCCGTTTCTTCACTTATTAAACTGCCTTGATCTTGACACACGAGTCTGTCACTTTTGCTCTTTCTACTCTCTTCCCCAGACTGGACAGGTGGGAGAAAGCAAGAAACTGCACAGCTAATATTTTAGCTGCTGGTCTGGGTCAACTCACCAAATGTATTAAGCCCTGTGGTTTTACATTCTTTTGCTTTTCCTCTGCTGTACTCTTGCTGCTAAATGTAAGCAATACTTTGGTTTTGATCACTGTTTTCAGTGAATCACAATTCCTGAAAAGAAACACCACAGCAAGCCAAATTCTGTATGAAACCTGGGAAATTAGTTATAGTACCAACAGTAGAATTTAACAGAACTGAAAAATCACAGAGCTCCATTTTCCAGAGGTAAAAGATTCAGGAAATGATTATCTGACAGATTCAGATACTCTGGTAAGCACACTACCCACTAGCTAATGTGTACACAATCAGTACATCTCATGTTTTCTCTCCCATAATCATGTTAATGACGTTGATAAGCAAAAAAAGAGGTACTTAGATACCACAGTTAATGCTTTATACCTACTATTCAAGAATATTTCTGTAAGAATGTTTTTGCAACCAGCTATATGGAAAACAGAACCAAAAATATAATAAGCAGCTCACTTTCTAAAAGGACTCCTATTTTCAACAAAACTTTTGATAGAGGTACAGTTGTTGATAGAGAAATGTTATTTTTATATCTCAATTTTATGACTTAGAACAGAACACTTGCCTGCATCGAGTACTTCACACACAATTTCAAATACCATTTTCTAGTTTCATACAGATCAGTTTAAATGAAGTCTACCTTAACACCACAGAGGAGCAGTTTGACAGAGTATCAGCTATACCATTAAGTAATTAGAAAGCAACTGTAATCTGAATAGCCATGTTTGTGGGCTTATTTTGACATGAGCTCTGTTACAAGGACTTCAAACAAATTACAGAAGAATTTCGTTCCCCCAGTTTTACTCGCAGAAAAATCTAACTTCCAGCCTCCCACCTCATCAGTAAGCCTCTTTGAGGAAACTTCATGGAAATGTAATGTCTCTTTCTAACACTTCTGTAGCCAACAGAGGCCTACTTCTCAATGCAAGGAAAATTAAAGTGCAGTGGAGAAACACTTCTATGGCTAAGCACAGATGGCCAGCCATATGTTTTCAGCCAGAAAAAAAAAAAAAGTTTAATACTTTTAGAAATATACTTTCTTTTAAAGTGCATTCACTTCCAAAAACTGAGGTTTGAATATGGAAAACTAACATTTCCGAGTCACGTGTATTTCAGAAAACAAACCCCACGCTGACTATCTAGGCATACAGAGATAAGGAAAAAAAGAACACACACAACTATTCTATGGCTCCTGTTCTCTCTCTTAGGAGTACCATTACTTAATATTTTCAAGTAACAATAAAAGCTGTGTATTTATTAATTTTACCTTTTAAAGAACTTGAAAAGACAAGTTAGCAAGTGCTCAATTAGTGTTGTTCTGGTAAGTTTAATCAGTTAATGTGCAATCTGTGTATCACTTAATACATGAAATGCTGCCCTGCAATTTAAAAAAAAAAAAATTAGAATGCATTGCCTAGAACTTGGGAATAGAAAATTAATGGAATGTATCTCTGTACCTCAGTTTAATGAAACAACATCTGCAAGATTACTTGTCTAATAAAAAAAGCACATCAACAAGCCTGATGCGTAACAGAAGGAAAGTATTATCTATATTTTCAAAATGTTACCATCTGGGGGCGTTATGCAAGAATAAATACTCTATCGGATCGATTCACTGATTCTCTGTGAACACAAACACTCTAAGTGGCTTTCCACAGCGGCCTCGTTATCTAACGTCCTCCTAAGAGTTACTCTGCAACCTGTTTTTGCTGCATATCCCGTCAAACACTGACCTATTCCACTATTGCCATCGCGACTAGATTCCACCTAGCTTAATGAACCAGTCATACTTGTTTGAAAAACAGCCTGTTCTAAACAAGATAAGTGAAGTTAATGACAGCTTGAAACAAAGGCTTTAGATGAATGCCCAGTACCTTAATGCTGCAACTAATTATTTAAGTATATGAAAAAAACAACAGGTGAGAGGGCCTTTTTCCCCACTCTTTGCTGTCTTCCAGAACTGCCCTTAGTTTTATTTATTTATTTAAAGTTTTTCCAGTTTAAATGTTAAACAATGATATGAAAGACTACTGACATCCTCTGAGATATTCAACAAAAATGTGAAGTTTATACATCCTTGGTACAGATCCAAAAGAATAATTAAAAGAAGTTCTTAGTTCATAAGTACAATGAGGTATAATTTTAATTTCCCCATTCTTGAAATTACAATCTTTATAATACAATAAAAAGTCAAATTATGAGTTAAAAAGTCAGAAGGCCACAGGTGAAGCTGTGCTCAGATTCTATGCTGGGAAGAATCTGCCTACAAAATAACAAGAAGCCGAATAACCATTTAGGTTGCTTGACCACCCTGCATGATCAAACCTCTCCTTGCTCCATGATAAGAAGACACCATGAGATGATGTACATCTACAGATGAGCAGTCTTACAAGGACGCTTACGGCCTGGGAAGAAAGTTACACTTAAGTTGTCCTCAGTTTCTGCTAGCCACCGAAATACAGACTTCTTAAAAAGTTGTTCATCACACAATTTCTACTTACTTTGTATGATACATATACATTTCTTTTTGTTAATACGGGTCTCTCTAAAGTCCATGTTTTCTGTTAATGTGCCTTTGAGTTCTTAACAAGTAAATGAAAAGGCACTAGGGAAGATAACCTCTGTCAACATGGAAACCATTTCTAATAAATATCATTATCATCTCATTGTCAATTCTGAAGTACTTCATTTCGTTATGGTTCTCGGAGCCCTACCTCACCTCCCTAAGCACACTGCTTAGCAAAACACGATTAAAACTTATCAAGTACCTTTGTGCAGAAAGCTGGTTAAGCATGTGCTCGACTTCGAGCATACTCCTGCAGCAGGATTTCTGAGGTGCAACCAGCATCCCGAAATGGGCCTAAGTAGCCAAGATGTTTTATCTTCCTGGATTCCTATTCAGTATTATTTGCATTTGCACATTGATGCTACAAATGTGAACTTATAACATAGCTTGTGTTTTGAACAGTCTCTACAATAATTGTGTCCTACTGCCTATCCAACAGATGAGATGAACTCTTTCAGGGCTGCCATTAAAAGTATATCTGCTGTGACACCCTTTGTCAGATCCTGAAAAAACACAATCACTCTGGACCTGAACTCAATATCTCAGCTTCTTCTGTAGTTACCATAATGCACATGTAATTCACTCATATAAAAACAAATGACCCACCTGCAGTCTCCAGACTACGATATACAGAGGCTTGATGAAAATTCCTGTCCCGTCTCCAAACTGGGGATGGCCGCACCGCCTGTCCTGTACAGTTGGAAGTGCTGTTTATCAAAGGTCATCTGCCTGCTCTCCCGGGATTTCCACTCAGCACACCCCTCCATCCTGGAGGGCACACAGCAGGTTTGCTAGGAATGCAGGGTACCCTATGAGGTGTGACCAGCTGCCACGGGACAGCTCTGGCTGGCTCTGCAACTGCACTAACCTGCAGGCAGTCGTAGCACAGAGATGAGAAGCTTGACAGGAGTGTGGGCATCCTGGCTTGTAGTGTCAGCTGCTGAAGTGAGCACGGGTCCTTATACCATGGCTGGAGAACCACACACACTTCTCGGGATTACACAGCGTGCCACAGATGAAGTGCCTGAAGCGGAGCCAAACCAGTGCTATTTCCTCCAGTGGCTTTCCCCTGCCCTGACATGGTGCCCTCCCATGAGGTACAGTCCTTCACAAAGTGCTCCGGAACGGGGCCTTCCCACAGAGCGCAGCCCTTCAGGAAGGGACTATGCACGATGCGATGCCCTCCCAAAAAACAGCTCCAGCATGGGCCACAATTCCTGCCCAGAACTGCATGGACTCTCCACAGGCTACAGCACAGATATCTGCACTAATCCTGCCCTGTGCGCTGCAGCAGCACAGCCTGCTTCACCACAGCTGTAAAATCACTGCTCTGGCTCGCGAAGCACTTCTTCCCACCCCCTTTCACTGACCTCTGTGCCTGCAGGGCTGTTTCTCTCATATTCTCTCACTCCTCTCTCTCTCAGCTGCTTAAAACATCTCTTTCTTAACATCCTCTCAACCAGCATCATTCATTGGCTCGGCTTTGGCCAGCTGAGTAGCAATCTGCCTTAGCTGGTATTCTAATATAATAAATATACCATACACGTTCCTTATGTGTGTTCAGCATGAATAGAAGTCATACAGCTGAACACATTAACACTTCAGTGGGAGGTCAAATTATTGTTTTGGCACTCGTATCAAGTCTGTCATTTCAATTCCACTTTATCAAATTACGGATTGCTTGATACAGTTGGATGAAAAGAAAAGACAGACACACACACACAAGCAATTGTCATCACTTCAGTTGTGAAATTCCATAATTGCATGTCAGTGACAGAAAGAACAAGAGAGCAGTAATAGGACTGCCATTATGATCATTCAAATACTATGGAACCTTCCAACAAGACTTTGCACTGTCACAATCTACATGCCAGGAAATTGACTGGCTTTCTATTTCCTCACTTCAGTGTTTCCAATATTTATTAGGCCAACCAGCACTGCACATCAGGTTCTAGGGCAAGCCTTTGCTGTCTATATTTCCATAAGTTATGTTTCTATTTGCAAGGAACATAAACTAAGACAAGGAATTGGAGGATCCTTTGATTTAAAAGCTATCACTAAAAATACAAGAAGAGTTACATAAAGAATTACATTATTTTTCTTTAAGAATGTAAAAAATTATACCTATTGAAATTAGAATGTAGGTCTGATTAAACTCACTGCCTGAGTTTGTGGTTATCTGGAGTGCACAAAATCTCTAATTAAAAATATCACTGAGTAGGCAGCCACAGATTTCGAAAAACTTTTCTGCAAAAGAAAATAAACCTGAAATTATTTCACCCTTCTGAAAAATTTCACCTCTGTGATGAAAACACTCCAGAAATGTCAAATTCAACTTAAGAGCTGAGATCTCAGTGGGAACTTTTGGCATACGGTGACAGGTACGTATTACCTGAACAGCTCATTATTCTAACTCGTGCATTATTCCCGCTTGTTTCCTCTACATTCTATCCTGTCATAGGATGCTTCAATAATACTCTTATTTGTCCCACAGCTAAAGAGGCAGAAGAAATAGGAATTATTTGTTCACTCAAGCAGACACCAGGAGGTCCGTCAGTTTTCCGTAAGATTCCACTGATTCTATATCCAAAACACGATTTACAGAACGCAATCACCTAACGGAGTAAAGATACTTACATAGAACACCAATACAATACGTTGGAGTCTGCCATCTTTACTCAAAAAAATTCCTTTTAACGTGAGAAAAAAATGCACCCTAAACATTCCAAAATGATATAGGTTGCATACTGACCTCAAAAGGTTAAAAAAAAAAAAAAAAAAAAAAGATATTTCATATTCACTGTTAGGAAGGTCCTAAACAGCAGAAGAAGGGTTCACAACAAAAGGATACAGCATACAATTACAGCGATAGCTTAGATGCCTGCAGTTAAGAAGCACCGTGGACAGTCTGACTCATAAGCTCTTTCTTATTTGATACCCTTATTAATTTCCACTCACAGTAACCCAAAGAACAAAAGTTAAAGTAATTCTTTTCCTACTAGTGAAGCAAAGTTTCCCGTAAACTTCTATGGAAAATATTTGGAAATTATCATTAAATTGAATAAATAAAAGATTGCAAGAAGCGATTGGATGAGCTGAATTCTGTCTATTTGTAAACTAAGTTTCTTTTTCTTCTTGTTTTGCGTTGGACTAACTTTGCAGCCTTCCCTCTGACTCTCCTTCATAACTGTATTTCCACATATGTAAACTGGGCAATATGAATGTAAGTACTTTCCTTAAAAGTGTTTTTAATTTGTTTGTGAAGTGCCTGAAAATCCTCTGACAGATGGTACTAAAAGAAAATTGTATTTTTTTCTGTTGGAAGACATAAGGAAAGGCATTGCTATACCATATCCCACAGAAGGTAACAGAGAATGATAAAACGTTATGTCGCTACAGGGAAATTTTCTAACTTACTGACCTATCATGTTATTGACCTAACGCACACCCATTAAGTCTATTGCTCTCATAAAGCCTCTGCACTCTGAGCTCAAATGTGGTAAATCTTTAAGTCAAGATGCATCTCAAAAATGTTCTCTCCATGAGCTACTTCAAGAACAGAAAATGAAGCAAGATATCCTGAGTGACCTTCAGTTACCAAGCTAATAACATAGCTGCTAGTTAATGGTCAGCATTTACTTTCCTGCAAGGTATACTGCAGAGAATGTCACTGCACATTACAGCAAATGTGAGTCTATTACTAAAAAGAGCACGCTGAAATCAAACAAAAATGAAAAAAAAAAAATACGAAGAACAAAACATCCCAAGCACAGTGAAATCCAGACGCAGCAAAATTACCCAGCACAGAACAGCCATTTTAAGTTAACTTTCCAGTCAGATTTCAGTGGCTCAAACAGTTCTCCATCCACCTCAGAACAAACGGAAAGGGAGGGTGGGACAGCACAAGGAAGATAACGCCATACCAGAACCTTGGTTCCACAGCATCGGCATGAATTAATTCAATGACAAGGCAACAATTGCAAAGCTAAACAAAGTACTTCAGAAAGTAGAGATTAAACATCAGGAAGAAAGTTTGTAAGAAAGGAAGGCACCTTGCAGACATTTTGTTGTTAGCTTGGAAAATTTTTCATTAATTACTAATGATATAGTTCATTAGTAATATATTTCACTATGGAAGTGCAAATTATGAAATGCTAATTATGCACGTCTTAATTGCAGTAGTTTGTCTTGATTTCAACATAGATAAAAATATTTATTTACAATGTTCCAGGTTCTACAAATTACACTAAGCCCCTAATTTACACTATCAATAAACACATGCAATGCAACAAGCAGTAAAAAACACATTATTATTTAATAAAATTTATATATTTTTATTTGATTGTCTCAGAATAGGTCATTAGTAATCCATACCCCTGGACTGAAAAATAAAGCTGCCATTTCAGCTCAGCAGAAGCTTCAGTTTTGAGACCGAACACAAAACATGCCACACAACGATAGCTAATTATAACATTTAAATTCTTTCAAAATGCTCCAACAAATTAAGGGAATGAGGACAACTAGATAACTCTTTATGCAAGTTCTCGCGTTTGCAAGCTAATTACACTCACATTTCAGTATCTTAATTGAACTCTTAGTATGTTTTTGTCTAACTAAAAATAATTTCCTCTTTGTTCCTGAAAACGTTGTAAATCATTGGAATTCTGTAGAACCTTCATCACACAACAAAAATGAGTTGTGCTCTCCTGCAGTAACTTTGACAGCATATTATACTAGACTTGAATACCAGTATTTAGTACAATCTGGACTTTCATGGATAACTCAAGTGTGTATGGGATTACACTGGTTTATAAAGTTTACATTTCCAGCAAAAATAACCTGGCTGTTATTAAGAAAAAGAGGAGCTGCTGAATATAAATACAAAGATGCAGTAGCCAAAAGAAGTCTGTAAAAGAAAAAATTTATGTATAACTTTGGAAAGATGAACCACAGAACTTCAGTATCACGCATTACGGCACAGCTAAACTAATGCTAGATTAACCATAAAAACCCACTGTTTCAAAATGCAACTTGAGAGCTAGAGGGCGGCTTCCTGCATCTCTTGTTTTGGAGTGTTTTTAATTCTCTTCTCAACAAGGAAGAGAAATCTAAAATTCATTCAATCTAGCAAGGTAGTTTTGTGCCTACTGAAGTAATAATACAACTGCATTAGCAATGCTATCGGGAAACTTTAACACATACACATAAAACACCATAAAATAATTTAATATGGTTAAATTAAGGAGAAAAAATACAATAAAAGAGTAACTTACTAGAGCTGCCTGACATAAATGACATTAAATCAAGCCACTTACTTTTCTGTCCTCAGTTTCTACAGAGGAATTGCACTCTGCTTTAGTATCCTGAAAAGACAAACAGAGAAGACAATGTCACAAAGCACATTTACAGTGGTGGAAAGAACTCAGGACTCAAGAAAAGGGATCTAAGTTTGATAAGCAAGTTTCTCAACCTATTCTATTTTACTGTATATTCATAAACAGTACCTTTAAAGATAAGATATTCAGTACTACAGCATTTAGAAAATTTATTAAGCTTTATTACAAGCATATGTGTTGTAAATGTAAAGATAGGACTGATACATTCTAAAAAACAAGCAGATTTCTATATACCATAGCCAGCACAGAAGACCAAATTAAAGCATCTTCTTTATAGTGTAAGCTTGCTTTTTCAACACGTATCGTGATAAAACAGTCATTTACTCTTTCCTTTACCATCAGTATTAAAAAAAGAGAAAAATAAAAGGTAAAATAACCATCAGCTCAAGAGGAAATGCTCTATCTTCCATCTGTTGACAGAAGTGCTGACGAGGACTGTGAAGTGCACAACGTGTTATGGGTCCATATTTATAATCATGGACTACTAGATGTGTTCAAGACGCTTGTGTCTGAATCTCAGGGCAATACACAAGAATACTCAAGCATCTATTTTACAGAAACATACAGACGTACGTATATATTTTTGTATACACACACACTTGGTACTTTTGCTTACTTCAGGAATCAAGCAGTCTTACATCTAACAACACCTAAAACATGTTCCTGTTAGTCCTTAGCCATTTTGTCTCTCACTGAACTGCCAGGGCTTTGAACAGTAGACAACGTGTAACCTGTTAGAGAACACGTCCTTTTTATCTATGGAAATACACACAGCAAATTGTTATCACAAATGATTGCCTGAAAGGCACTTATGTCTTTATCTTATCCCTTTGTACAAGTTATTCCTGAAAATGGCATAAACTGAGTATATCCCACGTCGTTAGACTGTAGACAAAGTCAGTGACATGTTGTATTTTTTCAGTTTTTTCAACTTCACTTCTTCCACGATGGCACACCTTGAAGCTAGCTTTTCTTACACGCTGCAAATTTAGAGACTTCTGTTGATGAGGCCCTTTTTGTTGCTTTTGTTAAAAGCCCTTCCCCAGGCTCTTACTGAAGCCGGAACTATCCTCATCAAATTTTGAAGCATTGGCTAGTTACTTGTTACATAAACCTCAAGCTACAGATTTAAGGCTGACAGCTAATAGCGGCTCCCAATAAAACTAGAAGCAAATTAAATAAAGAAGCTGTGTTTCTTCAGCACCACATCTATTCATCTTACATATACTGACGCTATTTCAACATCAAAGACTTCCTACCTAAGCCATATATTTGTAAAAGATTAAAAAAGAAAATCATTCAATGAAATAAATTGAATCAAGGTTTCTTGATAAATTCTTCTCATACTCAGCAAGATCTATTAAAGACATATCTAATTTTCGGTCACTCCTCAAATAGAATATTTCCAGAAAAACAATCTCTCATTCTAGTTAGTTTTACACATCACTTACAAATCACTATTTCAAATACTCTTTATATTCAAAATAAAAGTCAGGATTCAGGTAGCATTTGTGGAAATTAGTACTCAAAATTCTTCTTATTTTACCAGTTGTCACTGCATAACTGCCAGTTAAATTATAATATCATAAACACTCTAAGAGCTCTGTTATTGAGCACTGATTTGGCACAACAAAAGGAAATTGCTTATCTTGTCAGTTACTTTGAGTAGCAGCAAGGAAACAACCCAAGGTTTTACGCAGCATATCAGGAGCAATATAGGACAAATACAATCTATAAGAGTCAAACTAAGTGCTGTCAGGGCCACATACGTTTAACAGTAGAATTGCAGTTATGCTCAGCCTTGTGTTTGTTGGCATGGAGCTCTGAAAGGTCATCTTAACATGTTCCTACCAACATTTAACAGTTTGAGAATACTTAGTGACCAACACGCATGAAATGTATGCTTGCACTGAGTACCACAGCTTACCAGATCAAGTGTTTTCTTTTTCAGTGCTAGTTTGCAGGTAACTAATGATTTACGTAAGCTGACAGCAATGTCTACTGGAAGGCCATAAAACAGAATACATCAGATGTGACATCTACTTCATTCCTGAGAAGGCTCCCTTCCTTCACCCCCATTTTACTTGTTTCTGTGGAACAACATGAAACTAAATTTATTTTGTTAGGCCCTTGGGAATCACATCTAGCACATTCAACTTGTGTTAGCATAATGCAAGTGTTATTGAAGAGAAGTAAAAGGAAAGTTCTGGACAGTACAAGTGATCACTGTTGAAGGCATGACTCTGTTTGGTAATCACACAATTATTTTACATGTATAAAACGCATAAGTTTAATTTTTGAATAGCAAAAAGCTGAACGCCCTCAAGTAACCACCAGTCATGCAAACACAGATACTAATTGTGAATATTTGTTATTATTTTTCTCCTTTACTTGGTGTCTCCATGCTATCCAGATCTCTTTCCACATCTTCCTTACCAGAATACCACACTATATCCAAAACAAAACACAACCAACAAAAGACAAATAAATTACACAAGCTAAGAAACCTTAAAAGTTACTTCAATTGCCAATGTATTTCTTCTCCATTTGAAAGGAATGAAAAGCAGACAGCAAACAATTCCTGTATCCACACACTACTCCACTGGCCTGCATCAGAACGAAAGATGAGAAACTGGGGGAGCTTGAAGTGTTGCGTTGTTTTTGTCTGTAATATCACGAACGGTCAGTAGGTGGAAGCAAATAATCTCTTAAAACCGCGCTCAACTCCATGAAAAATAAAATATAGCACTGAGCACTTTGGTCAGCTATTTCACGTGCACCCTTGGTATTCCAACAAGTGCCAAAACAAATTAAGCCATTGTTTCCTAACACTACTTTTCCAATTCACTAAAACGCTGTAGAGATAGAAATTAAATACTTATAACAGATCTAAATTTTACAAAGCAGAAACGGTTCCTTTGAATGACAGAAGCATATATAAAGGTAACCCAAATGTTAAACAAAAGAATAGAAATACTTTAATTGAACAAGTACACATAAAAATTCTGTGTTATTTATTTTCCTGGATGTTTTCATTAAGTGCTTGAATACATCAAAGCCCTGCATAATTGTGGAAAATAGTTCACCGTTTTCACCATCCATTACATATCCTTATTGCTGCTAAAAGGCTACCAGCAGAATAATTCATTAGAAGTTCACATTAGTTCTATTTTATCCATCCCAGAGAATTAACTGCACACTATTAGCTACTAGAGGAGAAAAGATGGAAAATGAAACAGTAGAATGTGACATTCACGCCTTCACTAAGTTTGTGCCCAGCAACTGAATGACCCACGCACGAATCTCAGCAAATTAACTTCGAGGATTTTTACAGTTTCAAATGCTGCAGTGTCAAAAGTGTAAGAGAAGAGCTCCATGAATGAAATCAATAGCTTAATCTCTAGTCACTAACATTTCTGGAGCAACAGAGGCCTCTGCCTAACAAGCTACAAGCAGAAACCAGGAGAAGACTGGGTCATCTTCATCCTTCCCTCATGTCTTTCTCAGATGCTCTCTGGAATCCAAAAATAAATCCATTGCACGTGAGATTTAAATTAAAAAGTTTCTCATGTCTTTGAGGAGCTCATTCTTTTTGTTTCTCATTAAGAGTAGAGAGTTTAAGGCGGTGGCTTTCAAGATTCTTGGTATATGGAACTGACAAGTTTTATATTAAAAAATTACTGGTTGTAAAAATGCTGCTGTATTTTTCACATACAGTTTAATTGACTCCTGCCACACACCACCCACCAGCCAGCTGTGAAAGTGGATAACCTCCTTCCTTCTGATTCCAGAGTTCTGTTTACGTTCATCCGCAATTTGCAAAGCTATCAAACCTAGATGTTGTTTTTTATTTTAAACAAATAAAGCTTGAATTTTTCTTGCATTAACATAGATTTGTTTGAGGGAGCAGGTAAATATTTGCTTGCTGATAGGGCACTATGGACTGAAGCGTATGAGAATTTCCCACTCCTTTCCTCTTCATTCTCTCACCTTTGTGACTTATTTGCCTTTTTCTTTAATACGCCAAATACTAAGAGATGCAAAGACACATCAAGCCTCTTCAGAGCAGAGAAAAGAAGCATTTGTGAGACTCAACCCATTAGTCCAGTAGGAAAAAGTTACCTGAGCGTAAATCTATGTTCTTAGATCACAACTGCACAAAGCAGCATAAAAACAGACTGCATTTAAAAAAAAAAAAAAAAAAAGACATATTACTTTAAGACATTATCTATCAGGCAGAAGGGTCTGGGAACTTCTCTTCAAACCTAAAAAAAAAAAAAAGCCATCATGTTAGGACTGAAATTTGAGGGCTGGCAAATCTGATCTCCAAGGGTGGCAATGCAAATTTCCATTAGATAAAGTTACCAGTTCAACAGCACCAAAAAAAGCACATCCTATGCACAACACCATTTTGACAGGTAGGTCAAATCTAAGTGTTCCAAAGTCTCAGAGTAGCTACGTTTAATTCAGAGAGCAAAACAGTTGTATCAGAGCAGTGTCCATCTCTGATTTCAGACACAGGGTTTTCAGTTGCAATTACAAATGGAAAACAAATCTATTTTCTAGTTTATATGTAATTTTCAAAATAATCTTTTTAAAAATCTAATTAGAACTTTTTTTTTTTAGCCAATAGGAAAAAGGTGCCATTTCAGAAGCAAAGTTAGATTAACCATCAAAACCATTTTCAAAACTGCAAATGTAACCTTAGTTGAACTAGTAATATCCCCAACAGCTCTGTTGATCTACTGGACACCTACTTGTACTAACAAATATCAGTGCGTTCCAAGTCACTGCACTGAGTATATATTCCTGAAATGTCCAAAAGCAGGGCTGTCAGTAAAGGTGCCAGGGTTTTGTGAGCACACAGTGCACACGGGGTGAGATGGCAACTGGCCACATACACCTGAAGTGCTGATGCAACTTCCACAGAATGCAACTGACTTAACAACACGCGTATGTTGTACGCCTAGAGAAATTTGTTTATCTTTATCTGGTTTCCTAAAGGAATCAACATATTAAATTAGTTGATAGACCAAGTATCTAAACAGCTTTAGAAAGCAATTATTGGATTAAGCCAAATTTGATAGACTGTAGAAATAAAGTGTGGCAATCAGAAGGCAGCCCAGAGAAAGAGTTTAGGAAAAGAGTAAAATGTCTTCCACACAAACTACGCCATGTGCACACAACACATGCACACACATCACAGCAATTACATCAGAACCCTGCCTATCAAGCCTGAAGTGTGGTAATCAGACTAAAAAACAAGCAGGCGAGGTACACTTGAAGCTAGGAAATCCTTTCAGGACACAAATAATGAGAATTTTATCTTATGAACTCATCCATTCTGTTTTTGAAACTCCTCGTATTTCTGGCCTCCAAAACATCCCACTGCAATTTCACTATTTACTCATTCTATGCAAATTACATGCAAAAAAACCCACCCTTTTCTTTATTTTCCATTTGCTAATCCAGACCTCATTGGATGTCACCAGATCCTCTTTTCCACCAGAAGTGAGGAATTACGCCAGCATTTCTAATGATTTCAGGAGATGTCTCTCCTAAATGTTAGGATACCAACACAAAGCTCTCGGTGGTAAGGAACGCCCTCCATCTTCCCAGTGGTAGCCTCCAGCTACTTGATAGCTGGTCACATTTCAATGCTCTGCTTCAATTACAGAAGGAGACAAGTGCAACACTTAGTTCCAAATTTCTTTTAAAATATTTTCTTACCAAATCTAGAGGCATTGTTATTTAAAAAGAATTCTGCATATTCTGATATGCCAACTCAGTCTGGCCAAAAGAATGAAAGACAAGAAGAACAGCACTACTTGGATAATCCACAAGTGAACTTCAAATTAAAAACACATTTTCTAAAATATATATTTTTTAATATTAAAAGCTTTTTATGAATTTCTTTTTCCAGTTTAATCACTGGATTCCCAAGCATAAATACTGAGTAGTATCCAAGCTACACAATGTAAAACGAAGTAAAACAGAGCCAGTACAGCAGCTTCGAGTGCTAACAAATTGTTTGCATCAAAACCAATTTTGATGGAGCACAAATGGCATCGTTCCTGAATTCAGAATGCTTCCTTGATGAATTACTTTCAACACAACACAAGTGTAACTGCAGGCATTCCCCTTAAACTAAAAAGCTGGGAAAATCATATGACAGCAGAAAAAATGTATTTCTCCCTCTTTCTTTACAAATTAGCTTAATATAGTTTTACTCGATCTGGTAAAAATTTTTGAATTACTTTTTTACAAAATCTACTTAAAATTTATGACCCTAATATTCTGAGAGGGTTTTTTTTCTTTAAAAACCGGAGGTGAATTCTGAAGCACAGCGGAAAAATAAATCTGCAGTCTCCCTACGGAGCTTTAGTTTTAGCAACTACTGCTATCTGTCTGACTGTTATTTAAACCAAGATGGGAGCATAAAACAGGCAGACAAGTTATACATGCTTCCTATTTTGCTGTTCAGATAACCATTGGCAATAACTACAATAAAGCACACAAACAAAAGAGATCAGGTATTCACTGAATTGTAAAATCCAATACTCTTTACAAAGGGGAAAAAAAAAAAATCAATTAAAAAATCTTGCCTAAACTAACAGTACTTCATACAGTATGTCAGATCAGCAATCTAAATGCCCATGAGCTATTTATTGTTTTCTTTATCAAAACAATAATCTTACTGGGGGTAGCTGTCATCGATGATCGTTTTATTTTGCAGCTAATTACAAAACAGTTGAAAAAAATCACAGTTTTAAGGTAAACAGGCAAAAGCTTCTCTCAACAAATCACACTGCCTAAATAAATGAACAAAAACTGATATACAGTCTGAATCAGAGAAAGCGTTTCTTTAGTTGGTTCCCTGCCAATTTACCAGCTTCTGCTTTTATTTATACAAAGGTATCAATTCCAAACAATCTCTCATAACAGCTGCACACTCATTAGGCTTGCATTTCTCTTCGCTTCCAAAGCTATTAGAAAATTTCAGTGCTGCAACATTAATTGTAATTTTAATAATAGTTCCAGATCAAATTGTGTCACCACTACAGTCAAGCGAGAAAGGAAAGATCCTATGATATTGCCGAGCAGTTTTAACTTTGTTCAAGTGATCAGTGCAAGGTATGATAACACAAACAAGGCATTAACTGCATAGAAAACATACCGGATTCTTTGCCTGAATTAAAATCAAACACTTAAGTTCTTTATCAGATATAAAGAGCAGCACTTTCGGTTTTCTAAGATATATATATTACCCAACATATTTTAAAAATAAATTCAGTAAAATCAGCAGGAAGCTCCCAAGGCTTCATTTGGTATAGCTATGTTTTGTTTTTTTAAATAAAAGACAGGAAGACCATTAGAACACTTACACGTTCTTTTAATTAAAATGCTTATATAAACTCTTCTGAAACAGAAAGAAAAATACTGCTATGTCTTGTCTTTGCTGAACATAACAAAAGTATGGCAGTATCTTCTACTGAAATATAGACGATAGTCTTTAAAACTCTAGTGCACTACTATAACACTAGGAAGACATGAGAGATGTTTTTGGTTGCTGCTTTATATAGCCTTTTTTTTTTAAAAAAAAAAAAAGAGTGACAGTTCATAGATACAAAGGTTACCCATCAAAACACTGATTCACTTCAAAAATCTCTCTTGCACAATCTATTGACTCATTAAAGAAGTATAATAAACCCCCCAGTAAAAATAATGTTTCTACTACAACTGAACAGAAAGTTGTCAGGATGACCATCGTTAACAGAAAAAAATAAATAGTGTTGTTTCCCATTCGAATTCTCACAGTGCTTTACTGTCATCTGCGGTACACATTTTAAAAGGCATTTAATTAAAGGAATTGATAATAAAGAAACTTCAAAGTGAAATAATCTAAGCTTTGCTATCGGCTTTCTCCCGTGGTTTCTGTAGCCTTCAATTCCCACTAACTACAAACTACTTCTTTTTCACCTTGTGTGAATTTTTGACTGCTGAAGCTAATTAAATGTGTGATTTCAGCATTGTTTTTAATATAATCAAACAACAAATCTAAAACAGCAGCCAATTTTACAATAAAATACTGCAGATAATGATCACCATTTACACTGCTCTTACTGACCCTAAGGATTATTAATGATCCAGGCAAAAAGATACAATCTGCAAAACTACACAATGGTAGTCAAATGAAATTATTTATTAAATTATATGGTATAATTAACAAATTACACCAGATCGTTTATGATTTTTAACAGTTAGTTTGCTACACCAGACAGGAAAAATCCACTTCTTGACATGGTATCATGATACAAAGTAAAGCCAACATCAGGTTGATATTCAGGAGCTTGAAATAACCTTCCAAAAAGCAGATCCAGCACACAGTACGAGCACTGAGATTCAGTATCACAGCTACTGAACTAACTACAGTCTTTACTGGCCACTTCAGAAAGCTAATGTTTAGAATGTCATTTATCAACTAAGCTTCAAAAGGGCAATTTAGCCTGTGTCAAAATTATCAAAGACCCCAGAAGCAAACAGGTAAAGCACACATCATCTCGTCCTGCCCTCACACCTGCAGTTCTGGAAGAAAATAAAACTAAAACCAAACAGCAACAAAACAAACAAAAAGCACAGCTTCCCAAACGTGCCTGTCCTTTGAGGGCTTCAGCTAACCACACTCTACACAACTCCCATCTGGCATCCTCAAACACAAAAATAGCTATTCTCAGTTGTCACTCACAGCTGCTACTTCATCAGTGACTGACTGCTGCTTTTAAAACAATCTGGAAAGCCAAGGGAACTCCACTAGAACAGTCCAGAGGAGCAGCTTAGTTTCTTTGGACATATGAACAGAAAAGATCAAAAACCTTTTTCACACTAAATCTGATGAGAAAAGTATCCCGAGTCTCTTAAGCGCAATTCAGTAACTATGTCAAAGTTACCCTAACATATATAATATCTAAAACCAATACTTTAATTACAGTCCTACTCATCTCCAAAGCTTTCTCAGAGACTTTCTTACTGAGGATTTTTGTACCTGTTCTCAACGTGTATTCCAGCTGTCAGTTGGTCCCTGCTCTCAACTACAGCATTCTGAAAAACACTATTTCTTCTTCTAAAAATCTTGTTTTTACTTTGTGCCCAAAAAATAGCCGTTAGCTTCTCCTGCAAGACTGAGTAACAAGTCCTCATTCCCAAATTACAACAAAATAAATTAATAAATCCCAACAACCAGAAGTCTTAAACCATGTTTCTTTCCTACAGCCATCACACAATATAGAAATTGTAGACTTACTGCTGATATATATTTGGAAATGTATACGTATATTTGGAACATGAAGTTGAGACACTGACTTATATTTCAGCGTTTCAAGGCGTATTTTTGTACCTACTTCAGAATATGCCACGTTCACATCCTCCACGGAAACATCAGCAATCAGGAGACTGTGGTGAGGCCTTGGCTTAGCGCTGTGATACTTTCATAACTACCCGTTGGAGAGAAGTGATTTGTTGATGGGGAACTCACTAGCTGCAGCAATCAGCACATCAAGGCTGCATACAAAGGGGTTTCTGTACATTCAGAGCTGCTAACAACGTGATGTGGTACTGGCATGAGTGCATCCTACCACTTGTCTACAAGACTGGAGAAGAGAACAAGGCCTTGAAGACTTAGATTAGTAGATTCACCTTGGGCATAATTTCCAGCTATCGACACACTTGTGTAGAACAAAATCAAAACAAACACCTCTTGGAAGTTATTTGGATATAAAAAGCATCACAGAAGTCACAAAAAGAAGTTTATCTTAGGAAAGAGACTGGGGAGAGCGCCTGGTGTGATCAGCACTGCTCACCATCTGCAGGACGCTAAGTTCTCATAATATAACTCTGAAATTCAGGAGTCTTTAATACAAACCATCACTTCATATTTAGTGCTAGGTGAAAAATATTTTGAGGTTCTAAAATTAGCTGTTATTGAAATATGTTATTGAAAATAAATTAAAAACAAGCATTTTCACAGAGCACAGTTATGGGAGAATGTTCAGGTCAATGGTCACAGCTGAGAAGAAAGCTGAAGACAATTTGATAAGTTTAAAGTGTTTCATCTCCCTATACAGTGCAATTAGTACCTTTTATCTTATTATATTGTTAGATTACATTATTATTATTTATTGTCTATGCTTTTTTATCTGTCTTATTTAAATTGTGAGAAAGTGAAATAAAAGTGTGATTTCCTTAATTTAATTTGATCCAAATTAGAAGCAACAGTATATTTGCATACGAATACAGAGAAGTTCAGCAATTCATTACGTAATGTGGAAATATAAAAAATCATTAGCACAAAGACAATATATTTAAAAAAAAAAAAAAACCTGATTCAATCCAATTCTAAGTTAATCATCCAGAAGCCTAGCTAAGCTTTTTGCATTTAATTAACCAAAACCTGGTCAAGTTTATACAGCTATTATTTTTCTCATTCAAATAAATGAGAAAAAAGCCTTGCTACCATTAAGATTGAGCATATTTCCAGGAAAGCAACTAAAAAGCATAACTTTAAAAGATGTTTTAAACAAGTAAATAGCTGAACAGAAGCTCAGTTTGCTGATACTATCATAAATATTATGAAATATTGCCAGTATTGTAAGACAGTTAAATTTTTCAACGGTTTCAAATAACTGAAAAACTGACAGTCTAATTTTTTCTATTTCAAATCTCATTAAGGACAACGTTCCCTCTCTTTTAGTTGCTTAATAAAATATTTACACATCTTCTCATTAGCGAGAAGATGAGTATTAGAAGAAGGACCCTGTCAGAACTTTAATCTAAAGATGTCCCATTCCAATTATTTTTCTTTGCAGATAACTATAACCTTCAAGACAAACAAAACTCTAACTGCAAAAGCAAGGCAAAGAGGTCAAATCCGTTCCAAGGCTATCACTTCTTACTAAAGGTCAACTATTTTCCCTTGGCATACCAAGATCCAGGAGAGTGTATCTCTTACAGGAGAAAATAGATGAAGTTAAACAGATAAAAGGTACACTTGCTTCAGAACTTTAAATTAAAAAAGCAATCAAATATGTATTTAACAAAGACATTGAGCTTCAGCGTTTTTTACCCTAGGTTTAAAGCATGTGCACATTTTATAAGCTTCAGAATTTAGCTCTAGGACCTATCACATTATTTAAAATGAAATACTCAAGCAACATTTATTAGAGTTTGCTTTTTCTTTAGCCATGGAACTGCTGAGGATGTACTCCACACTTACTCATAACAGAATTACATCACTGATTTGTTCCTGCAGAAAGAATATTCAGCATTCAGAGAACAGTTTTCTAGCGATTGTTTTTTAACTGTGAGTTTCTGAAACATTTCATTTGAATACATAGATCGTAAGAACTCTTCGAGACATAGTATCAGATGTTCCATATAAGAATTGAGCCAGACTCTTCCAATGAGTTTTTGGTGGAAGATAACAGTTTTCACTCAAAACACCGTTCTGGAAGTGAATTATTTGAGAGTGAATTATTGCTGGGATTGGCTTCTCAGAGACATAAAGCAATTTCTGACCAAAGCTGAAAAGATAACCGAATAGCGGGAGGAGAAGAGTGAGACACTGAATGAGAAAGATTGGCAGCAAATTCATTATGAAGTTTTCATGGAAGTTACACAAAGACTCAGATCCTTACCCTTCTCAGCCCATACACTGGAGAATGTTATTCTTCAAAAGCAAAAAGGAAGTATCGTGTTCTTAGGTTAGATTTCTCTGGTGACGCAATGAATGTACGTTTGCATTATAACTATTTCCCTTAATCAGAGTGATAAAAATATGTAGATTTTAAGCGGATAGGACTTTATAGCTCCATTTAATTCACTTTTAATGTAAATACTAAAATATTAATACTAAAATACTAAAAAAGAAATTTTCAACTGTAATGTAAATGAATTTAATTGCAACAATGTTCCCCTTTTAATCTTAAAGAATAGTTATAAGCGCAAAGTAAGCAAATAGGAATGCAATTAGACAACCTATAGCTCAACACTGGCTTTTGCTCATTTGCAAGTCACTTCTGTTTATGTTTAGAACCCAAGAAAAAAGTAAGAAATTATTCACAATTTGCCAAAAGCACTGGAAAGTAATACACATCGCTAATGGAGCCAAAACGATGAACAAAGCCAAGTTCCCTAAATAGCTAAAGCCCATATCTAGACGTGACACATGAAGATATAATACCCTACAGGACAACAGCTGAAGAGGGAAACAAAATCGTAAATAAAGCTAAAGAACCTCTTTCACACTGCAGATGCCCTGAAACAATTAACAAGTCACTACTTGGTTAGTTATGGAATGATCGGTTTAAAGGAACTCTAATCCCCATACTTACACCAGCAGCCAAACACTTGCTAAACTGACAGAACGCGATTCATATATTGCCAACTTCATTAGCTCATTCTCATTTTAGTCCACCATGTCAGAGCAACAATCCTCTCTCTAATCCCATCAAGGGGATTTTTTTTTTTTTTTTAGGTTCTATCTCTCACTGACTCAGATAGGGGAATCAAATACTGAATAATACATTCAATGAGTTACTTAATTAGCTGGGTGAAGGTGAAACTGAAACAGCTGAGTCAAATAATGAGATGTCAAGCACAGCAGCTTGGACCAAGGAGGGATTTGAAAGTGTTCTACCTGACAAAAAGACAAACAGTGTTTTTCAAGCACAGAATATTAAGGGATTTAATCTTTCAATTTCATTCCCTCCAAAAATACCATTTTGGAGCAACAATCAGAGAAGTCAGTTGAAAAGAAGTAGGAGAGTAGAAATCACTCACTGTACATCAAGCATACTAAATAAGTAATAGTCAATTACTAAGTGTTGATTAGTTCAAACCAACACAAAGAAAAATAAAGTGAAAAAAATTACAGAAAAGTAGAAAATGAAAAATAACTGTAATGTAACATGCTGATAAACCAACTAGGTCTATCCTCATTTAACAGAGGATTTTATTCTCCAATACATCAAATAGAGAACCAAAAATGTCACTCATCTATTAAATCCATTTAGTTCTCCAAGTTGCTGTTCATAGTAACAGAGAATCTGTTCTTCCTTAGCACCTGATTACAAGACTCTGCAACTGATGCTATTTATTACAGACAGAAAGCAGTTGATTAACTACTTATGTTTGTGTTCGGACAAAAGGCTTGATTTATCCCTGCCTTCTCTAAGCGATGATTTTGCCATTACAAGGGTGCCTACCATTATGGTTTAGCCTAGGGGATTCATTCCAGTGACTCTGCTCAGGGGGCTCTCTCAGAGACCCTGGGCAATGGCAGATACTCAAAACATTTCTTTGCAAATGGAGCCGGACAGTAAAGTTCTTATTCAGAAAAATAATACTGAATAAAAAGCATCAAATGTTAAAAAAAAACATGAGTCACAACTCAAAATGAGGTTAGTTCTCAAACCCCAGGTGCAAGGCTCTAAGGACAACAAAGAACATGCTCTTCCTCACAACAAATCGAGCTAGGAAAAAAAATTTAATATTCTTAATTCTCAGAAACTCCAGTGGATCCAAGTGATTGGCACATCCTTCCATTAAGCAGGTTAAGTAGCACTGCCTGCATCGGTTATTCTTGCCTCAAAATAACTTTCCAGTAGAAGTAAACAAAATAGAAAAATAATGGTACTATAGGTGTAAACAGAAGTGACTGTGTGTCAGAGGGACCGGAATTTGTCAAACTCATGCCAGTTAGAGGCCATTAAAAAGTTACTAAAACCAAGTGAATAACATTCAACTCTTCCTAGTTTGAGCAATATTCAAACTAATATTCGGATGGCAAGTTCTACAACAACAGTAAGTAATGGCAATAATCCCCTGGGGCACCCAACAAAACAATCACTTAAATTCACATTTTTAGAAACATAAGGCTGGGTTTATTAAGTAAATTGCTTTCCTCGAGTTTACTCAGTTTGATTCCCCCACTCCAAGCACACAAACTGCTGTCAGTCTCAAATACACACTAAATGTGCCATACTTTTTTTGTTAAATGGCAGTGTAATTTTAAGTGTATGAGAAGTAGCACAGTAACAACTTACAAACAACACAGCCAATTCTTATCACATCAGAAATACAGCAATTATTTGCAGGTCTATCATCAATCTGCATGTGTATGCAGATAGAGGTTAGGCTGTTTTCCAGCCACATCACTTATTCATAAAACAACAATACTCAGGAGTCCCATATTATAGTAGTTTTTTATTCTTACCTACAGCAACAGTTAATATTGGAGAAAATCTGGTTGTACTGTTACATGGACTGGCCAGTCCAGGCACAACACACAGCCTACAATGGCTTTGCGTCCTGAAAGAACTCTTGGCACCACAGCATTCACCCTGGCTACCTTAGCCTCTAATTAAGCACTTCATCATGTTTTGGCCCTTACCTCAATGAATAACATATAGTTGATGTTGAAGAACTGAACCATACATGTGCACAGACAAAAAATTAAAGTAACCATTATATTCATGACTGAGTGGAAAAAAAGAAAAAAAAACAGACATCTTCATAATGCACCAATGTCTTATTTTCAAGTTTTTTTGTTTTTTTTTCCCATTGCTATTTTGTTTTGATTACTAAAACTTGGGATTAGCCTGGTGTTTATCTTGGAAAACCTCTCATGTTCTGTTATATATTTTAACAATATATTCCATCAATATTCTAATAATAATAATAATAATATGCCATCATCCCTCTGTACCATAAGGCACCCTCAGGAAGTATTCATTCAGTACCCATTCACAGAATTACTTCTCACAAATAAAAAGCCAATACAAATGTAATTTTTAACTTCCAAAATATAAGGAGAGCAGCAGTTCTCAAAGTTTAGTAAAATTTGGATTTTTATGCTGCATCCTCAATCACAGACCTGCCTATAATGAGCTGATACACACTTATGATGCAAGTTCGGTACGTATCTGCACACATAACACAGCACTGCCTGGGGACTCTCAGTAGCTATCCTTAGGATTCCCAGATGCCAGACGAAAACCCAAAACAGATTCCATACATCTGGGAATACCTAACAGAAGAACAAAAACTTAAGGAAAAAAGTGTAGACTCGCAAGATAACTAAAGAAAACACTGTTACAGCCTAACGCAATAGCAATGACAAGCATAAGCTAAGTATTAGAATTCAGTTTTTTGCCTTCCTCAATGACTTCATAATTTTATGCATAAGAGAACAGTTTACACAAAGAAAGGAGTAGCGGCAAGGTTGTGCTTCTGCCTTTTCCTCCTTCTTCCTTTGACAGACCATTCCTTGGCTGAACTGTTGAAGTGTTCAGAACAAACACGCAAAGGCACGCTTGTTTCTTCAATCAAAATAAGAATGCAAAGTTCTATTTCTTAATTAAATTAATGAAGTAAAACTGTAACAATGTTACCACATATGCACGGTCAGAAAACACTGTAATGCTGTAGCAAATATAGTAAAGCTATTCCACGCTGTAGGAGTTCAACTAAAAATGCTTCCTGATGAGACGCAAACTATTGAACGTTGCCTCCACGAGTTGTCAGGAGTTATCAGCTAACAAACTCGACGTGGAATTGGAAGTTCTGCATAGTGCTACTGCAGTAAGGGCTTGCAACAACAATGGCAGACATATCATTAAATAGGCAAGTGTAGAAACATAATTAAATTAACTGATAATCATCTCTCTTCTTCTATCCGGACTCTAATTTAATGCACTTGCAAATGTAATGAGGTTCACTGAATTGAAAAATACTGTGGAAATAACAGAAACAAGATTAAATTAATTGCAACACATACTGATAAGAAAGCTTGCTACAAATTATGTGAAGCACATCCCTGAAAGCCATTAGAAGGCCAGTCACACATCGTGCACCTTGATGACAAACAATACATTTTACATTTTCTCTTCATTTTTTTTCCTACCAGCTGGATGGCCCGCTGTGTTTCATACACTAATTGGATGCTCTTCTCTCTTTTTCAAGCCTTCAGGTAAATAAAAACATGAAATGTGCGGTAAAAAATTTACATCTGTTTACCTATCAAAATGTCTTCTACAACAATCATTTTTCTGTTACGAAATTTAAGATTAAGACATACTAAGTGCATTTTTACCTTGCAGACTCGCCAGACTTTACGTATATGCAAAAAGTTAGATAAATCATTTTGTATAAAGATAACCAACTCTCCACTGGGCCTTCCAGATCGTGCAAGTTCTTTAGAGCAAGATCAGATATACAGTAGCTATTCCAAAAGGTTTACTGAATTTGCCCTAATGATACCAAAACGCTAGGAATTCCCTGGGTATCCTATCCAAATACTTCAACAAACTCAATGCTTTCATTTCAGAAACAAGGATACCATTATATAAAAATAAAATTGAAATTTGAAAGTAAATTGTGTCTAGTATGGCAAACTAGAAATTTGTTTACCATAATACAGTACAATTTCAAATAATAGTAGACATTCTTTCAAATAATAGAAGCATTCAAAGTTCCAAATCGCAGTTGACTGGTAATACGTATGAAAAAAAAATCCTATCAACCCATTCTACATTTATGTTTCCTTATTATGCCAAGCTTAACAACAGAGGATTTCCATCAGTGTGAAAGGACAGGCTGCTTAACCTTGCACTCCCCAGACATTTCTGGGAGCACTGCATTCCAACAGACAAACGGGGAGGTTCATTAAGAGTTCAAGAGTTAACACTCAAAAGTTGGCAGTGCTTATTTCAATTCTTTATTTCTGACCAGCAGTATGCTGCAATGGCAAGAGTACTTTAAGTCATTGCTAGGCAAACTGCTGCCCTAAAAAGCAAAGAAGAAAAGAGAAGGTAGAGAAATGGGGTGTTAAGTCACAGGGAATGATAGCATTCAGAAGCATGAATAAGAGGACAATGCCACACAGGCGAGTCATGCATTGCTCAGACAGACCTCGTCTATGAATTGTCCCTCCCTTCTGATATTGCCTATGAAGAACTGAGCTTGGACGGCTAGTTAAAACATGCTTAATGTGTTTGAACTTTGGCAAGTCCCATCCATACTACCAGCATCCCTTCCTTTGTGTGTCTTTCAGTAGTTTTCTCACCAATACATATTGGTGCATCACATTTTTCTAGTTTATATTTTGTAAGCATTGAATTCATTATTAACTTAAACAAATATTGCTAAATGGACTTGCGAAGTGAAATTGGTCATTATTCACTTAATATTCCACACAAACAAAAGGAAGGAAATGAAAGGTGTATCGATATGAGTGGAGAGAGTTCTGGGAGAGTTTCTGTAGTTATTAATAATGCTTCAAAAGGGAAATTAACTGTTTATATTGCATGTATCTCTTGTTATTTACAAAAACCAATCGTTATACTGGGAACAGATGGTTTCTCAAGGTGGTCACATCCAACTTTATTTTCTATTTTCAACATGCCTTCAATATAACTTTAGTTCCAAAAGATCTGGTCCTAAGATCCATTAAAAACTGGCAGCAGAGTAGGAATTGGTGTTAATTAGTCTGGGCTTTCTCCCAAATCTCTACCAATTAAATAACAAGTGTTTAGTGCTATTAAGCTTACACTTTATAAATCTTTATTTACATAACAGTATCAGAAAAAAAAAAAGGAAGAGGAGAGAAAGAGTGGGGTGGGGAAAACAAAAACGAACAAAACAATGAATACACATCCGATAAAAGAAGAAAAAACATTTGCTTCCTTTTTCTCCCCTTTAAGCTTATCAGTGGAAGGAGGCATTTCAAAACTCATCGCTATGTGAGATGAGTATTGTCATTTTCATTATCAAAATAGATCTTAAATACCACATAACAGGGAAGGCAAAATTTAAATCTCATAGGTGATGATTCCTTGACACACTCACACATACTACTTGCACAATTTATAATTTATATTAGATAGTGAATCCATTTAAAAAGAGATTGATTTCTAATGTTACTCAACATTAAAATTTGGAAACTTGTATGACAAATAGGAAGCCTTGTATGCAGCACTGCAACAAAATACTAAACACAGACTTGCATTCAGCTCGTTAGCTATCTGAACAAAATGTTTTCTTTAAAATACCGAGCCACTCAGCTCAGCACCTCGCTTCTCTCTGTAGTCATACCAGATACTTCAAAAAAAGATGGAAATCAGTAGCCTGTTTCCCATAAACATGTTCTTCCTCCAAATAAGTTACAAGTAACCTACCATTGAGACAATCATCTATCTATTCATCTTTAAAACAATGCAAATTCTCTTTGTGAGCACATTTTTCTAATATTCAACAAGAACGTCCTGTGTTGCAGCTTGCATCCCTGGCCTCTCATCCTTTCACTGTGCGCTTCCACAAGGAATATGGCTCCAGCCTTTACCTACCATTAGCTAACTTGAGAAATGTAATAAAACACCCTCTCAGTCCCCCAACTAAGCCAACTCAGCTCTGCCTTTCCCCACTCATGCCGTGCTCCAAGCTTCAAATCATCTTGTTGGTCCTCTGCTCACATTCTTTTAGTACATCAATCTCTCTCATACCAAATTTAATTTAAATAGCATCTGATATTTTGTATAATAAACATATGTGCTCCCATATGTTCTTATTTGGAAATTCTTCCAAAAAGGAAGGGGAAATCAGTCGTGACTAAAGCAGTGATTGGACTAAGTCTCACGAAAATTCCTTTGAAAAATGTCAATATTTTCATGCTGACCGTTCTTACTACACAGAAGAAATTATGAACAAATGCTGTAATGCTGTAGCTCTGTTTAGTTCTAACCAGACCATCATGACCTATATTTGTATTTATTTCCTATTTAGCAATTCCATGCTATGTTACCCAGTGATTGCTTTTCTCCAAAACAATTAAAAATACTTTTTTACTTTAAAGAATGCCAAGAAAGGAAACAGTTCTGCACTGGCCAGGAATTAGGTTGCTTAAGGTTCAGTTATTATGAAAGGGTTATCCCCCCAGCTGGGGGCACATCCAAGAAGCACTGCCTTCCTGTATACCAAGAGCAGCTGCATCTGCTGCATTCTGCCAGTCTTCTTCCCCAACAAAATCCAGTGATTTAAGGAGGCAGAGCTACTGCAGAAATGTACAGATAAGCATAAGAAAAAAAATAGGAGCTGGAGTGGGGCTTGTGGTGAAAAAGGATAAAAAAATTTTTAATGGGATGTTTGTCTGGAGACACAGCAAACGCATACAGAAAGACAGTGCCAAACCCCTAGCTCAGTTCTTTGCAAGTTGAAGCATCAAAAAAGGAGGACAGAGAACCAGGTGATACCCCTCTTTCATCTTGGACAGGCACTGGGTCTGATACTGGAATTCATTTGTTGACTTCCTTTGAAACTGAATTTTCATTAAAAGAATGCAGCTAGTCCAGATGTTAACACAATAATATCACTAACAAAGGAGTAAGATTAGAAAAGAAACAAATTCCTGACTACTTGAGGAAGATATTTTTAATTTAAATATTTAGTTTCTTTTCAGGACATCTGAAGCGAGGTTCTTGAAATGTCTGGGAAGACTGACAGAGAAAGAAGTCTTTATTTCAAAGTAGGAAAGACAACATAAGAGGCACGTTACCAAAGCATAACATACCCATTGGCTTGAATTCTCTCCATGAAAAATCTTGGAACAATTAATCACAACTTTTTAATCACTTTCAAATCTAAAGAATTACTGAAAAAGCAATCCATAATCAGCCTTCAAATACAAACAGAATCCCAGAGCCACAGACCTCCGGCACTTGGGAGAGAACTGTGGGATAACTGCACTGCATGCATGGCCTCTTCTACCTGTCTGTATGGGCAAAAAGGGAAAAGCAGCTTTAATTGAAAAAAAAAAAAAAAAAAAAAAAAGAATAATCTAAAGCTAAGATCCTACAGTTGTTTGAAACAACGTGAAGAATTATTTGGGAATTGGAAGGATAAACTCAGAAAGCCTTTGCAGGAAATCATAAGTCTGATGGCCTCTCGTGAGATGATTTTCTTCAAGTTTGGGTTTTGCACACACTGAGAGCACATCCTCACTATCGCTTTCAGGAACGTGCCAGAACAGCCACTGCCATGACCTGCTTCAGGATTGCTGCTCTTTAAAAGTCAAAGAACTGTTTTACTTTCAAGTCAGGGAGTCTAACGTACAGCTCAATGGATAAGCAGAAAGACAAGGACAGCTGAAAAGGTCAGTTAAGTGCTCACTGCAGTAATTAAGACTTACACCTCATGAATTACTGATAGACTTTCTTTGTCCGCATCTTGAAACCATGCAAACCCGCTGGTGTGAATAACGTCAAAACTATAGAAAAGAACATTTCAAAAATCAATGCGGATTAAGGCAAGGACGCAGTTACGTGCTGACAGCCGAGCTACCTGCTCCAGCTCCAGTCCTTCCCACCAGCAGCAGTGCCTCAGGAACTGCTCCATCACAGGGTCTGCAATGGGCAGAACACGGCCACAACATGCTCCAGCACAGCTCTCTCTACAGGTGGAGCTGGTTGTGCCCAACATAGGGCATCCCCTGCTAAGAGAGACAACTAAGGGCTTGGAGTCCTTGCGTGCACTTTCCTGTACAGTTTGTCTATCGAAATCTCAGCCAGGCTGCATAAATGGAGTTCATTCTCAACTTCCACAGAATACGTCCTTACTACAATGTTTTCAGTACCACCGATCTCACGACAAAGTTCACAACTGAGCACACGCTGCATAGAAAAAGACACCTCAGGAGAGATGTGAAGAAGCAGGACTGGTGAACTTGTGGGTATATCAGTAAATGCGATGCTTACACATCTAATTAATGTACCATTAAGAAGTTTTAATTATTAACTGTAGCTATGGGCTATGACTGGGTTCACCATTTATCACAGCGTGCTCATAAAAGAATAGGCTTACTAGAGCAACACTCCAGGATACTTTCTGCCATCATTTCTTCAACAAAAGATGACAAAAATGCGTTACCATAGAAATATCAAGGTCTATTCTAAATGAAGTACTGGTATAGAAAGATCTCCCTTCAAGAGTATGTGTTTCTAAACGTCCCTTACACTCTGTTCCATCAGATTAACGTGGAATATACAGGCATTCCAATTTACGGAGGTGTTTTAACTCATGGTGTATAAAGGCATGCATGCAAATACATTCTTCTGCTACTAAACATGAATTGCTAAGCTCAGATTTAAAACAAGGAAAATATCAATGTTGAACTATCATAATTCTCAAATTGTTTTTTTAAATCAGATTACACTTTTTGTTGGAGATACAAAACACAACATTAAGCCACTTTAAGCCACCAGATGCAACAAGCCATGCTGCACTGCTTAAAAAGTTTGGGTTTTGTGGTTGTTTTTTTTTATTATTATTATTTATTTTATTCAAACAGAAGTGAGACAGAACATGTCATTTCAAATTAGAATGATTTGGGGCCAAGAATTTCAAACCTATTTCTTCCAAGAACTGATGGCGAGTTCAGGGATGGAGTCTTTCATGCCGAGGGTGCCTTATGACATTGCACGAACTGCAATTTCATAAATTCCAGCCTCAGAATGAGCAGATTAGGAATGATTATCCTCTCCTATGCCTACTATAAATAATTTTACCTATTGTGAAGACATGACTTCATTTGTGTTGATTAGTCTTGACTTAAAAATGAGAACGAGGTAACAGAATTTCAACAAAGCCCATTCTCAGAAGGAACAGACATTCATCAACCAGCAATGGTTAGCAAATGTTCTAGATCCCCAGTATATTGTTTTAGAACCAGTATGGACACATAAGAGCATGTATGCCCATTTAAAAAATGGAGAGAACTGGTATTATGGATATCATATGAAGAAAAATTGCTGATAAAACAGGCACTTACACAGATAAAACATGTAAACTAGAATGTGAAATCTGAGATACACCCTACTCTCAACTGATGAGGGTAACAGCCTCCCTCTATCCCTGGGCAGCTCTTTTGTTTGGGGTTTGGTGTTTGTTTTTTTTTTTCCCCATTGTATGTGGCTCTCAAAGGTTTTAGATGTTAGGTCTACTAAAAAACAAAACAAAACCAACCATCTATTTAATTGTCACAGTTCTGGACCTTTTCTAACTTCTTAGAAATCCTAACAAGCATCTCACTCAAATACTAAGCCTCCAAACATAACTTTTCTTACGTTCTGCCCCAGAAGACTGAAGATGTGGCTTGTAATTCATTTTTACTGCTGCATCAAATCTAAGGCTGGCTCAACATTTGCCATTCTAGACTGTGTTGGATTACTATTTCTGGTCTACTGTGTTGTCTCCAACAGAATTTCCAGTTACTCAGGATAAGTCAAGGAAGAGAAAACATAAATCCATCTGCATCTTCACCAAAGTTTACCGAGTACCTTGTCTGCTTATAAACATAACAGGCCCCAAAGAAATATGAAATAGCACATACGTTGCTGTAATGTGTACTGACCTCATATCACACTTGGTTTGATGACCTCACTTTCATCAGACCACTTTTTACAATACTCTGCTCTTAATTCCAAGGCTTTTGTTTTAATCTGATATGTACTGGAGTCTTGAGTTTACCAGATCAGGGTTTCAATCAGTTATGCCCTTTCTCACAAAATAATTCTACTTATTTTGCCAGAGATCACTCAGAGGAACTGGAGTACAGCCTCCAGCCCAGCCCAATCTTTACAAACACTAGTTAGTAGACACAAAGATATAATTATGCCCAGTGCATTAACACAAACATTGCTATGGAATGTGCACTTGTAATTCGATGGAAAGCACAGCAATAGCAGCAAAGCAAAAGAAAGAAGCTGCTTACTTTCAGAAGACCTCAGGTATGCAGGGATTTCCATCAAGATACCCTCACCTCTTCTGCCAACCTTTAAATGAGGTCTGGGAAGGGGTGGATCCTTGCTCCAGCCCTTCTGGTCAATCAGATGCATTGCATGCACCTGAGCTCCCCTGGGTTGGCCTTGCCTTCCCACCAGGTGCTTCATCACTGCTTCAGGCTGTGACTTAGCATTTCTGCTACAGCACTGCGCTTGTTTTTAGAACATCATTTCAATTACTGTCTGCTCAGGTGCTAGATCACCCTCTGAAATGGGTATGATTTTTTCCTAAAAGAGGAAGGCCTACACACAGGACTGGATTTAAAATTTTAGTTTAGGAAGGGAGAAGCACTATTCCATAAATAGAGGAGATTTCTTTCTAGAAAGGTTAGATAGCTTTTTTTTGTTTACGTGCACTTGAATGGAGATCAAAAACGTGTATGACTGTATCAGTATGAACACGGGTTGACAGAGGGAATGGAGCTGAGCGGAAGATGTGGGGAGAAGAAAGGGGAGAGAAATAAATAAATATAGAATTCTGTTACATTACATAAACGAGACTAACTACTGTCCAGAATAGTATAACAAAGGAGCACACTTTGGAGTTTATGTTAATTGGCATGGCAATTAATAAGACATATAGCACATGGTAGAATCAGTTCTGCCATTTGTTAACTGTGCCCAGGTGGAGAGAGAGCATGCTTGCCACGTTCATCAGCATTAAGATTGCTATTTCATGCCAAGTTTTATTTTATTAGGTTCCATTAGTTACTATGATGGAATAATAATAATAAAAAAAATCTTTCAGTATTTTTATTTAAAATTTCTCATTAAAAAAAATCCAAATAAAAATAATAAAAACACGTAGTACTGAAATCTGTAGCTAACCTTCAGGGTAATTAATATTCTATGTTGAGTTTATAAATTGATTTTCATAATTATGTACAAATGAATACATTTGTTACCAATGCTGCCTATAATACAGAAATACTGTTAGAGGTTATACGATGAGTGACAGATGTACAGCACGGTTTCTCTGAAGGGTATTTGAGGTCAGAGACAGAAAAAAAGTGTAATGAATTTTAATTTAAGATCAAGATCACAATAGCAAAAAAGAAATATCGTTTGTCTTTCTAATCCTTAAATAACTGCAGGTATTTCAACATCAGTTTTGTTTTTTCCCCTCTCCGTATCTTCCAATATCCATATAACTATGCTGATAATGCTTCCAGCCAAAGGCAACTGTTATTTCCAATAGTTAGTCACAGTATTTTATAAACAGTAATCTGAATCCTTTCCAGCAGCCAAACCAGTTGGCTCAAAATTCATATCTGCCCTTTCCTTGCCTGATGGTGAGCTACACGAAAATGATCAGTGCCCACCTTCAAGAAGGTCAAGAGTAAACTTGACAGTTGCAGGACATAACGCTGTTCTGCAGGTCTGCATTGAACCCACAGCGATGCAGAGCCCTCCTGTCATCATTATGAACCACTTCTCTTCTACATCCTTTACTTTGGGAATTAGGCGTGCAAATGTATGTGGGTGATATTCTACTGTAAAATCTCTTTCTATTTCACGATAGCTGTGTTACTTCAGTAACACTAGCTACCTGAAGACAGATTTATTCAGATTTTAATGGCAGTCTCCCTGTCTCAGGAATCATCGTGCATTTTGCTCTTCCCTTTGCATTTATTATGTGATAGCAAGAGCTCCCCATAAATTTCCCTCAGAACATGAGCAAAACAAACCTCTGGAAAAGCACGAGAGGGATGATTTAGTTTCACGAGTGAAGAACTTCCCACTTCATGAGTCACCCACCATTCACAGAGACTTGCCATAGCATTTTTACTTCTACAAACAGCAAAGAACAACAGTCTTTAAAATAAGACATCTTAAATGCACCACATATTCTCTTCAAAAGCAGTTACATTCAGTAACACCTACACATCCAGAATAAATTAGCTTTCTTATTCAATAGTGTCAACAAGAGAAAGCCCGGGAGAAAAACTGAGAAAAATTAATGCTAGTCTCTGCCAAAATACTTATTAAATACATTTTCTTACCAATGCTTCCCTTGCTGATAGGCTATTTGGTGCCATACAAAATAAGGAGCAACATATAATCTCTAATAAAGTATTTCTGCTACTTAGCAATTATTTAAAAAATACCCCTCATTTTTACACTCATTGAAGTTATGTTCAATAACACTAAATAAGGGAGAAAAATATATTAGCTCCTATTTTTTATTTGTATCTGCACAAAGCATACCATTGAATATGTTAGAAGAATCTGAACTAAGGTCAAAAAGGGGACTGCAATTACCTGTTTAACTGCTGACCACTCCATTAAGAATGTCAATAAAAGTAGATTATTGTGTCAGCTGTGATACTGGTTTTTGTTTTGTTTTGTTTTTTTTCCAGTAGTAACCATCTGCCTATTACCAGCTGGAGAGAAAACCTCAACTCATTTCATACCTGCAACTGAAGAGCTGTCATCTGGTAACAAATTCTTATTACTACCATGAGTGTATTTAAATTCGAAGGAATGACGAGGAAGTACAAAATTCCACAATCTGTAGTCCCACAAGCCATGCAATTCTCCTCTTCAATAACTATTGAATACCTATATAGGTTTTTCTGCTGATCCTGTTTAAATATAACGCTATAAACAAAATCCCCTTAGTGAACAGGGTCATGAAAAGATTTCTTTTTCACAGGTGAAGTTATTTTACCCAATATATCTATTTAGATCTGTTTTGCTCACAACATTATTCTTAAAGACAACTTAGCAAATTCTTCAGCATCAGATAGAGGTCACGCTGAGTGGAGTCCAGTGATGGCAAGGTGCCCTGCATGACCTTAATCAGAAGTTTAAGCACAGGACAGAAGTGAGAAGTGAACCTAGAGACACTAGCATAACTGCCTGGTTTTGGCCTGGCTCTTTTTTTAATGTGAAGGAGACAGGTTTTATTGCTCAGGTATGTTTCTTTGCCATCTTGACAGCTCAGTCTTCTGGGTTTCATTGAGTGAGGAAGAGGACTGGAGAAGAGGACTGGGACAAAGCAGTATCATTCACTAAAATCCAAATGTATTATCTGAGACAGTACTATGCCCCCTGTAGTGATGATGCCGCTAAAGTGAACAGTACATGATTTGTCATAGGTATGTCAAGAATATGGCGTGCAACTGAATATAGGATTTATTCATCTGAAATCAAAGCATCATGGCCAACAACGTGCCTTGTGCTTTTTTACATATCAAGCCCCAGTTTTCTTTTTCTGTCATCCATGATGTCTCATGCATACACATACATCTTTACCATATAGCTCATTAAATCAGAATTCTCAATTTATTTAACTCATCTGAACTCCCTGTGCTCAAGTTGTAAGTTAGGAAAATGTCCTGTTTTGCTAAAGCTTTTCTCCTGAATATTTGGCTTCTAGCTTTGCAGTTGTAGACAAAACATCTAATAATGCAATTTTGCCCAAATACACACAAGCACATATCTGAACTGAATAACTTTCAGAACTATAAAATCAGATTACTTGACACTCTGATTTCTTTGTAAATAAAACAAGTTGCAGAGAGAGAGTGCTAATTCTGGTACCACATCAACTCTTATTAAACAACCATTTCATTAGAGTTCAGAATGCAGCCAAAAATAACCTAACTGACCTATATCTAAATTAAACGTATTTTGGTGAGAACAACATTGAACTGATTTTAAAGTACTCAGATAGCTAAACAATATTAAAAGGCAAAAATTAACAAGCTAGGCAGAGATAATAAGGACACATAGAAAGACTGAACTTGAACACCCTTATGCTGTGGTTACAGAGAGGCAGTAACTGAAAAAGTGGATGAACTCATTGACTAGCAGTCAGCTTCAAGGATGTCAAAAATGGAAACAGAACTCTTTGGGCAACCAAAAACATCACCGTAATGAAGAGAGAAGGAGGTACAAGTAAGCTAAAACCTTTGAAGCAAGTCTTATTGAGGAACACAGGTAGTATCAAGTAGATAAGAGGGGACAAAGAGACACTGCCAAAATTGCTGAGGAGAAAAAAGCTTCTGTGCAAAATGTAAAACCAACCAGATTAAAGCACTATTAGGGAATAAAATTCAAGAGGTAGATGAGTCTTAATCAACTAAATCCACCAGTAGAGGCAGTGCAAAATGTGATGCTGTTCAGTTCTGAGTGTAAAATCAGGATTTTAAATGAAACATTGTCCATTCAACTTGAATATAAACGTCTCTTAGTAACTAAATCCTTCTAATTGCAACAACAGCTGATCACCTACAAGAGTAATTTAAGGATAGCCAGATATTCATCATTATGTATAGATAAAAGTTATATATTATATATAAATACTATTTATAAATATTATTGTATATGTTTTATATATATTTATATGTATATATATGTATGGGAAATATATGTTAAACAATAAGTAAGATTATGTGATTACTAAAGAACAAAAAAGTTATTATATGAGAAAGAACTGAGCAATATGGAGATGAGATACCTGCCCTGACCATTTCAAGCACTTTTGCCAGCTTATTATATAAGAGAGACTGAAAAACATTTTGGGAACAGCTCTTCTATTATAGAATCAGCATCTCTGGTGCTTTCAGTAATGTGCAAGGGTAACAGTGTTTATATCTCTAAAGCTCTCTCTAGTTATATGTCAGAATTTATAATCCTTATGTTCATGAATTTATATGAAACAAATGGGAGAAGGAAAAATAAACACTTTAAAATGCTAGCCAGAGGGAAGAATTTCTAGTCAGTACTGGATTCAGTAATACATTTCTTTCTGTAATCTATCTTCAGATGGGTAGAAGAAAGCCAACAAAGATGCTTTTTGAAACAGATAAAAAATGGATCATTTTATCTTGCAATTGCATAAACATAAATGCAAATTAATCAATGCCCTTAGAAAACTGTAAAGCTGACAAAGTGCTCTCAGAAGTCAAAAGATGTCACAACCATTAAGTACTTTCTTACGCTGGCTGCAACTCGTACTATTTCTCAAAACCAACATGAGAAGAAACTGTAGACATTTTTATCCGTTAAATGAAAACGCCATGGTAGACACGTAAGAGTACAGCAGTTACACTAATCAATAGGTTACTTGTTCAATAGAGGGCAAACATTACTTGTACTTCAAACAAATCCACTGGAAGTTAAGTTTTGCCTCTGTCTTCGGACAGTTCTTTCTCATCCAGGCTTTGGTTAGCCCTTCCTTCCACAGAGTAATTAAACCAGGGCTTCTGGATGACTAAGGGAGACTTTTCTTTTTTTTTTCTTTTTTTTCTTTTTTAAGGAAATCTGTCACCTGAACAACACTAGAGGATAAAGCAATAGCGTGAAAGCTGTAATAGAAGCAAAATGCAATGGGAAGAATAAGAACTTAAGTGCAGTCCGTGTTTCTTCAAGAAGTAAACCACATAACTCCATTTCCTGGCAGACTTTCCTGACAGGAAAAGGCTGAGAGAAAAATCGGAGTAGGTATTGCAAAAGGGCCCAGCATCCCTGGAGGTGTTCAAGGCCAGGTTGGATGGGGCCCTGGGCAGCCTGGGCTAGTACCAGATCTGGAGGTTGCTGGCCCTGATGCAGCAGGGGGGTTGGAACTTGAAGATCCTTGGCATCCCCTTCCAACCCAAGCCATTCTATGGTTCTATGAAAAAGAACGGTTTTAAGCTGGATGAAAATAAATGGAGACTCTTGCTCCACCTCCCATTGCTTTCCCACTTCTCCTCTCCTCCCTGAAGGAATACATGTCTGAGCCCTTCATAAGAACATTAGAGATTTTGGCTGAGATTTTTTGTACACCAAATCATTTTGATGCACTGGATCTTTGTTGCTGTTTGAAACACTCTGAAATGAAGATAAAAGGCATCTACAACACCATGCTAATGTAAAAGAAGTTAAGTAGAAAAAAGGAGGAAAAAACCAAAACCATGAGGAATGAACTTTAATCAGTAATAAGCCCCAAAGCAGTAAGAGCACCCAGAAGGACAAGAAGTCAAATCAGCAGCATTACAAGTAACAGCATCTTCATGGACCACAGTCTATCAGCCAAGCCCGACTCTAAGTTGAGCCTTACCCTGAAGCACACAGAAGAACAAGGTGGGGAAGCAGAATGCAGTGCCACGTTTTCTCTCTCATCTGGAAGGACAGAATAGTACTATGCAGATTCATCGGAGAACTGCGGGTTCCTACTAGGTATTTACTTTGAGCAGAGCTCCCTTGGTGTTTCTGGATGCACAGATAGTAGATGCTGCAAACACATGGAATTATAAAAATCTACATCAGTATGAAACTTGTGTGAGTTTCTGAATAAATTTAATTAGAGATCAGGGCAGCTGAAGAGTCAAGGACTGCCATGTTACTGTGGATGCTTTAGGCTTAAATTTATAAAAAATCATCAACTTACTACAAAAAAACAAAATAGTCAACAAAGCACCAGAGAAGTACCCAGAGGTAGATGTGATGTGTAATTATCTGGTAGCAGAAAGGGGCAATGCCTGCACTTAATACAGTTCTTTCAAAAAGCAAGTTCGGATGGGCTACAGAAGAGGGGGGAAAGTGTGTACAGAAAAGACAGAGGAAAAGCAATGGTTAGAAATGAATATATGATCATTTTAGAGGTTGCTGGAGATTAATGAAGGGCTCTAATATGCACAGAAAGAGGGGTCTGGCAATATGCTCAGGCATTATAGCCACCCTTTTCTTCAAATTCTTCCAGCACCTTCACCATTTTTGACCTTTCAATTTTCTTAGCTTCAGGATAGCTCCCATGAGAATTCAAGTCCTTACAATAGGTCAGGAATCGCATGGTTTGAAAGTGCAGGGGGGACCCTCTCTATTCAGCAGTGCTGAAACATGCCTGTCCAAAGTGTAACATAATCAGGAGGACTTGCAAACCCTGATTACAGTTAGCCATGACCACCAGCATTGCTTTTTTTTTTCCTGTCCCAACTGGAGAATGCAGCATTACTCATTTAATGCCATGCAACTGGACTCAGCCCATTGGTCCAGCCTAACCAGATCCCTCTGCAAAGCCCTCCTATAGTGACACATTACTTTTGTTCAAAGCAAGATAAAGCACAAGGCAAATATTCTATATATTTATCTATAAATACTGAGATGAATAGGACAATGCCCCATAGCAAACGGTGAGTGCACTAACTAAATGTCTTCTCAGTATTATTTTATTTAAATTTATTCTTGCTTTCTGGTTTTACCATCTTCTCTGATTTCCTTCTTTCTATCATTTCTTACTCTGTAGCTACAGAATCTTGAACGAATGCGTTGCTGTTGATTGCTCATTGTGCCCTCTGTTTTGGACCTGCATGCCTTCCCACTGCAAAATCAATACAGCACTTGAATTTAAAATAAAAAGTGAGTGATAACGGTGCTTTGTTCTGTAGCTAATAACACTGCCATACTATTATTTTTATGCCCAATAAAATGTAAGAAATCACCAACTATAATAGCAAGAGAAAACTGCAGTACAGTTCTCAGCAATAAACCTAAAAAGGCTTAAGTGCTGTACACACAAAGGACACCCCAGTGCTGACTTTACTATCTATGACACTGAATTTAATCTCTGTGACAAGTTTGCTAATGCTACAAATTGGTTTGAATACAGTATATACCACCTGCTAATTTACCAGTATATCTATGGAAGAGCAGCAGAAAAAACAGCTTGAACCCAAGAATCTTCTAAATGAAGCATGCCACAGAAACAACATAGAGCAAGAATTTAAAGAGCAAAGGATGAGGGAGCATAACATAATCCTCCATTGTACATGTGGAATTCCTTTGCTAAAACATACAAAAAAGTGGGTTTGGTTTTGCATAAGACAATTGAGCAAAAGTACAAGCCAGCTGGGATGGCCAAGAAGGCGGACCTCTGGGCACAGAAGAGGTGGAGAGAACATGAACTGGAACTCAAGAGGACTTATATATCCAAATATCCAAAATAATTACTAAAACTTCCAAAACTACTCTAAAGACTAAATTCATTTGTATTTCAGTCTAGCTGCACCCATTTCTCCTTGTATGTAACCAAGTATTTAATGAACTAATTGACTTTCTGAGTATCTTTCATATGCATCTCACATGGCTGATTCAATACACAAAAAGTCAGATTAGTATCTACACTCTCCTTTTGCTTCTAAAGTAACACTTGGAGAGTCACACAAGTAATAGGAACTGTTTTCTTCACACAGCAGTGTATTCAGCACTGGGTAACTTATTTGTCACTTTACAGTAAATTTGCAATGTGCTGACATATAACTCAGACTGTTCTAGCAAGGTATTTGTCTTGCAAATAAAATAAAAGGTTGAAATACTGGCTCTTCAATACAAAATCTGCAGAAATAGTCTACAAGTAGTTAATTCAATACAAATTGAGTCTTCAGACATAAAATAGTGTTAATAATTACAGGAAAAATCAGATATAGTTGCATTTACACAAATGCCACATTTGACCATCTGCTATGACTGTCTCAGGGTAGAATGTTGGCAGATATTGCATAATCATCTGCATATGACAGATAATTTTAGCCGAATCTAAATAAAAAGCAAGTTCCAATACATCTAAAGAAAAAAAGTATTTGCAGTCCTACCAAATATCCAAAATGCTATTTAGTATTAATTCTAAATTTTATAAGACCTATTGTGCTACAAACACAATAAGGCAAAAACATACGTTGTGCTGCCCAGAATCTTTTATTTATTTTACTCCCCAAAGTCTTTTAAAAGAAGTGCTTTAGCAGTTAAATCATAAAATGCACTTTTAGTTTTGTTTGCAAAAGGACTATTTGTTTGCATAGCTCATTGCTCTGGAAAGAAAGATATTTGGAATATCTTTGAAAACGCTTTTTGGAACAGGGAAATATCCACAATCAGTAAAGGTTGTCCTTGTAGAACACATGGCAAAGATTTCCAATTTAAACAGAAATTTTTGCAGTCATATCCCATTTAACTATTTTGATTTACAACTCATTATTTAATCAGGGCACAAAAAAAGAGAAGTGTGCTAGAACAAAATGCTATTGGTACTGAAGGTCATTCTCTAAGTAACGTGAAAAAAAAATGTTTCCTAAAGCTGCCTTTAACAAAAAAAAAAAAAAAAAAAAAAACAAGTTACTTGAAGATCTAACAAAATAAATATTGTTATTGAAGACAATTGAATTTTCCAGTACTTATTCTACATACATTATGGAATTAAAATTGATTGAAGAGATTTAATTTTCCTTAAATACATTGGAGCAGCTGAGAGGGTGAAGAAAATGTGGTAAGCAAGTTTCTTTAAAAAAAGACTCCTCTTGGATTGAATTAGCAGGAAGGACAGCGTTTGCTGCAAGGTGTGTTACCGTCTGTGCAGCTGGATATACTGGATGCTGCAACACCTCCAGTTGTGCAACTGCCCCAGGAAAGAAATGCTCGAACCACAGACTAATAGAAGTGGGAAGAGACCAAGTGAGGTCTCCAGTTCACCCTTCTGCTCAAAGCGAGGTAAACATCCATATGGGGAGAAGTAAATCAGTGACAGAACGCCTTTTGCTGATTGTGACACCTATGGGTCTAAAATAATGGGAGATCACACTGCCTCAAATTAATCCACCAAATGTAAATAATGCAATGAGGAAAATTACCATTTCAACCCAGTATCTAATCTTCATTTCTTCTTGAATTTCACAGCACCATTCATTTCCTAGTCCTGTGCTCTGGGTGTTATTTGCAAATACCAAAACACCAGAAGCACTGAAAACCTCTTGGGGATACTGACTTCTCTCCAGCTCAATTTAGATCATACCTACTTTCCTCTTAAGAAAAGCAGATCTCTTTATCAGCTTTCATTCATGAAGAGAAAACCAAAATGGTGCACACATTTGGCCTGCAGTTTACCATGCTGGAACAATTATAATAGCCTCCTTTACAATAAAGCCCCTTGCACATCAGCTAGCACCCTGAGAACATCTGAGTTAACTGCTGGATCTTCCCTCGTCCTGGAAGCATCCCCGGAAGAGTATTTCAAAAGAAACTGTGTCACATTTTGTTTCTGAGAAGCACAGCCTCCAGAATTGGGCATCTGGCATTGCAATTCTGAAGAATATCTCCATGGAGCACGTTGCAAACTGCACTGTCCAGCTAGCCGATACAAATGATAATGGTGCTGTAAATCATTTCACTTTCAAATATATAATAAAAAGGAGCTCACAGATGAAACATGAGAGCACAAGAAAACAGAGAGAGGACTACAACTGCTCTAACACTGACAAGTGAGGTATGCCAGATGCCCAATGCTGCTGAGAACAAGTGCCAATGAGACCACTCCAGCAGTACGCAGAGCTGCTCTTCTGGAACAGCATAAGGTAAACACCAGCAACAAAGTTTGTTAATTAGTGAAAACAAGCTACTACAGAAATTTCAAGTTCAGCATCACTAGAAGACTGTAATGAGACTTAATCAGTGAAAAGGGAAGTTACTCCTAGCAACAGCTCTGATACTGCAATTTTCCCTTGGATAGTGACGCTCCCAGATGGGTGCCGGAGCCAGTGGGTGAAAGAAACTGATGCGTGCCCACCTCTGTGGGCTCCTGGTACAACTGCTTCTGGCAGTAGCACTCTGTCCAATGCATTGTTCAATAAATCTTTCTATATTTAAGTACAAATTTGCCTCAAGTTGTACAAAAAAAAATCCCCAACGCAACACGCAGCATCATTGCTTTTGGATGCAAATTTCTGACATCTCGTTTTTAGATATATCAAAATTAAATCATTTGAAAGCTCATTTTAATAGCGACCCGTGGCTTTTTTATGTCTACTGTACTAATGCCACAAGCTTAAGATTCAGGGTCCTACACAAGATCTGCTATTTTCAGCACTTAAAAGGTTAGTTCCAGGATCTTACAGCAGTTTTTCTGTGTCTGTTCCTCTGATTCAGTAAAGTAGGTCACTGTCGCCTCAGTGCCTTCCTTTGATTCTACCATCTTGTCTTTTATTTAATTACTACATGGTGGAATGATTCTCACTGCTCGCAGTGCAGATTAACTCATACTAGACTGTCAGCAGTAAAATGAAGCTGAAATAGCTCCTTCAGTGGTAAATGAGATAACAGAAAGCCACGTTTTACAAGCAGTAAACCTCAGCAATCATAGTGAGGTTTTTTTGTGAGTCATTTTGATATCAGGTTTGTGTGTCAGTTATACTTGGCATAAAATTTAATCTTCAAATGAAGCATTTTCCCCAAAACTACTGTTATGATTTCCTACACCACCATAGTTCTTTCTTTACCACAGCAAAAATAAAGAACAGCATAAAGCTGTTCAAAAAGCCATCTTAGTGTTCACCGCACTCAGATTCTATTTTTCTATTCCACTTACAGCATCCCAACTGTATTAGTTTGGTCCAAAACATTGTATTCATTGCTGCACCTCTTCTGCAGACAGAGGGCTATGCAACTGTTACCCAAGATGAGCAATACATTATTTAAGTAAACTTAGGAGCACCATGGAGACTGATATTGTAGAACAGATAAACACTACACTGACAGTGCCTCCCACACCTGAGTTTGGTAAATTATGCTGAAGGAGGAGAGGGCAGCTTGGCTCCTTGGCCCATTTTTATCCTGGCCTTTATTTGAAAATAACAGCAATGATGCTGTGCAGAAAATACAAATTACTTTTGCAGGTAGGGATTTTTGAAACGGTGACCCAGAAAGCAACAGTTACAGTCCTACTTACTGAGCTAAATTACACTGCAATGAACATTAAAATATTTAGAATTGCTCAAATTGATTTGGAAAAACAATATGCTCCCTAAGGAAAACAACAGTTCTACCTGGTTCTGCCTTTAGCCAATGCAAACAAAAAATAATTCTAAGAGCAAAGAAATACATGGAACAGTAGAAGATCAAATTCATTTAATAAGGTATCATCTCATGGGAGACTAAAAGCCAGCTATAAAACAGTCCGCTCATTAATTTATCTGGTTTGAATACATAACACAATGTTCAAATCTGGGACACAATTTGAACTGGGACAAGTAGTCATTAGTTAACCCAGCTTCTGTAAATTCACCTCAGACGTGTAATTCTTCTCCTAACAGCAAATATTTGATGACCTGCCACAAGATGCAAATGAAAAATGTTTTGGAAAGTACTGTATCTTCTTCTTTGCATGGCTCTGTGAAGACTATCACAGGAAAAGAACTGAACAGGAGAGAATATCAAGACAGTGCTCCCAGGAGTGTATGACTGTGCTTACATATTATATATATATTATATATTATGACAGCCACAAAAAGGCTGACACTAAAAACTAAGAAGCACAGTGAGAAAAGCTTTGCTATTGATATCTTACTGGAAAAAGGAAGCCAATATTTAAAAGAAATCTGCAATCAGCTGAAGAGTTTACAGTAAAAAAATAAAAAGCCTTTGCCTATGTGAGAGCACAGGTGACAGCACTGCAGCCAAAAAAGATAACAATCAGAATCAAAGCCAGTTCCCATAGAGGTGAAAATCCTCACACAGGCAGAATTCTAATCTACCTGATGTTTAAGAGAACATGGCTAAGATTTGGCCATAACATTTATCAGTTTCATGTATAGGATCAGAACCTTGGGACAGGGGTGCCTAAATGGAAAGGAACAATTAAATGAGAATATATAAGTTACCATCCTCACATAAAAACTGGCAGATATTTTGGCAAGAATGATCCAAAAATTGTATATATTTTTAATTATTGTGAAGCGCCCAGGAAAGTTTGATGTCAGCAAAAGGCTGACCAATGGTGCTGTACGTGTATGACTTGTTTTTAGAACAAGTCCCATTCTGTGGTTTCCCAAAAGAAACCTTTGCAGTCCCTGAGCACGGCATGCAGCAACTTGATAGTTTCTTTTATTTTAGGTGAGACATCCAAGCACAGAACTCTTACATTTTCTTACAGGAAAATAACACCAGCTAAAGCAGGGCTTCTGTGTGCTGCTGGCTGCTTCCCTGCTGCAGATAGATGGCCTTCACTGTCACCTGCTCTCCATTTTATTTCTCTGCTACCCTGGTTCCCTCCCCCTGTGCCAGGCAGCTCTCACGACCTTGCAGTCGTTGTGGATTCCAGCTCTCTCCTGAAGTACCCATCAATCATCTAATTAAAGTCTTTTACTCTCACTTTAGGACTCTAGCCAGGTTGAGACATATGTTTCTTAGGCATCTTATTGAAACATTAATTCAAGTGCAGACTTTTGTTTATCTCATCACCATCACAGAAAATTTTCATCCCCCCATCTTCCAGCTATCATATTTAACACAGCGTGTACAGAATATAACAGAACCATTGACACAGCAATCTATTATATTTCCCAGGAATTAAAGGTAGAATTTTGTTGGTTGGTTTAAAAAAAAATAAAAAAAAGAGAGATGATTGGTCACTGTTCTGATCATCTCTTTTTAGATTATGCCCTTGCCAGTTCACAATTAGTGCTCATAGTGGCCACCGTGAGCTGTGCTGAAAGGGACAGGGAAGTTTCTATGGAATAAGAGCTCAGCTGGATATGGCCGTGTCTTGCACCAGCCATGGGGTTCTGCAACCAGACTGCAGGGCACACATAACTATGTTGAGTCCACATCATGGGTTGCAACACAGCAAAAGATTAAAGGACTGTTACGAATGCCTGCTGCCTTTGCAGAAGCAGAGAATTAAGTGATGATGAATCAATGCCTTATCAATGCCCAGAACTGAACATAGGCTGGAAATTATGACCAGACATTATAATAATAAAAAAAACTTCCACAGCCAGATGTCAGAGCTGTCATAGCTGGCAATGCACAGCAATGACGACTGCCAGGGTGCTACCTCCAGCACTGACTGATAATGATCTGCACACAGCACATCCCTACCATCATTTAACAAAAGAAAGGTTCTGCTTAAACACATCCTCCAATAGGACAGGAATTTCAAAAGTCAAATAAGGGAGAACAAGCTAAATATTTTGCATCTTTTTTAATTATTATTATTTAAAAGTTGTTGTTAATCTAAAAAAAATAAAACTACTTTTTTTTTTTCATCACTGTATTCACACCTAAATTGGTACGGGTGAAGCATACAGGGAAATCACTTCCAGTTTCACAACAGTCAACAGTGAATTTCTTTTGCATACATATGCCTTCAAATAAGCACGTGTGCACTGAACCAAGCAGCAAAGGAAAGCCACCTTTAAAATGCTCTTCTATTCAACATGCTCTATGTGTGTTCACGTATTTTTTCCCCTAAAATCACCACTTTTAAAACTTAACATCAGCTAAGAAAAGAAGGGAAAGATTAGAAAAGAAAGAGTAAGAAAGGGAACATGTCAAATGATGACAGCACCACGTGCAGAGTCACTGCAAAAGTCACTTTTTAGAGGACTGAAAGTTGCACAGCACATTAACAACAAAGCAATATGAGAATCACAAATTAAGTTTGTAATTCAGCCATTTGTAAAGATTCCTCTCCTGTTTTGCATTTGTCAACGAAACAGAGAATTGTAGTATTCCTATAATAATTTCTACAACATAATAGAAGCATTTAAATGCACTATTAACATCTAAGAGGATCTGTTAATGATGAGTCAGTCTGAAAACAACCTGCAGTGAAGGACAGTATTTTTCCCTCTTACAGCACAAGTTCTTTCAATTTTTTTTTGACTTTTTATTAACAAACCACAGCTCTGGTACAGCGTGCTTTCATTTTCACACATTCACTTAGATTAATTGAGAACTACGTAATTTCCAATCAGCACTTTTCACCTCTTTACCATCATCAGCACAGACCCAGGCAGACCATGTAGTTCAAACAACATCTGCTTGCTCTGAAAACGTACACTTTAACAACAAAAAAGTCCTTATTTAACAATTTTTGCTTGAAATTAGAAAGATCTATTTGTGTGTGTGTGTGCATGCAGGAATTGTGATAACTATCTGAAGAAATGGTGGTACAAAATAGTGCAGTACTACAGATAAAGCCATTGCCCTTAATGATTCAAGGAAGGTACCACATATTGGTAGTCCTGAGTTACATATAGTAATGTAAGTGCTCAGAACTCAGTGAAATCAAGAGATCTGGGAGATAATTTTCTTAACAAGATGTTTCAATTCTGACCAATATTCTTCTCATTATGAATGATGAGATTTTGTAATAAACACATTTGTTTTGCATCTATTGTTATTTTTTAATGTGTGTAGCTCAGCTGTTTAAATAAATTAATTCCAGACATTCCGTTTAAATAACAATCACAAATAGTTTAGCATTTCTTACAAAACAGAAAACTCAGAAGCTTACATTATTGCTAATTAAATACTTCAGTATTTACAACACTGGGTTGGTGGACTGAATGCAGAGCACTGGGCCAATCTATGCCATTCTTACTCATTTTTTCTGCTTGTATGAGCCATGATTTATTATAATGAGTGAGGAAAAAAAGAGATGCTGCCTTAAAACTAAAGAAACACTACAGATGTCTCAAAACAGCCAAAAAACTTGACTGAAATATCGGTGCCTTGCTTAAGCAGTGCCACAGCTATATGCAACGTTCCCACTTCCTTGGGTCTCCTGATTTATCTTTCACTTCAAAATACAGAAGATGGGTCTTCAGTTTGCACTGCCTGTCATACAGATTTTTGTTTCTGCCTGCTTTATGTTGGTTTTTGTTTTTTTTGTTTGTTTGTTTTTGGTTTTTTTTGTTTTGTTTTGTTTTTTTGCATTGTAGTGAACACAATTTCATGTCTTCACAATCACAGCTTATATTCTGTATATTGTTTCTTTTTAAAACATTGTTTGGTCCCACCTACAAATTCTGCTTTCATAGTTAGAACTCACTTTCTAGGAAAAAGACGTCAAATTCCATAGAAACAAACGGTTTAATGAAAAAAAAAATGTTTTTTCACGCATAAGACACGTAATTCTTGGAAAGGACATCACAAAGGCCAAGCAAGGACCCTCATTCTCTTGGAAAATGTGACAGCATTAATTCCTTGTGGGCAGTTCTCTGTAATTTATTAGCCTCTCAAATCTTGAATGTTTTTGGAAATAACGTGATGATAAATATCATCACGTTATTTCCCTCCACCATTCACTCTTCTTTTTGCAAAGTTGTTGCTCGGTTTGGCTTAAGGGGAATCTGCTTGATCCTCCAAAAAGGGCCTTTTTGGTCACTATCACAATTAGAGTGGGTTTATCTAATTACTAGAGAATCTGGCATCACTGCACAATTATCCCTGACAAACAGATCATTATTAGTTGTAAACATCTACTTTGTTAACTAATAGCCCCAGGCAAAAGGGTGAGTGCAGAGATGAACATTTTGCAAGGAAAAGTCATTGCTATTAACAGCCATTTGGTTTGGGCAGTGCTATTGCTATTAGAGATCCCCCAAAGTACCACTAAGATGTGAAGGGCACCACAGCCGGGCACACCTGACTTGCTGCCTTAGTAATGCATTGTGTTGGAAACAATTACCTGCCCTTACTTCACTAATTAGTGTGAAGAATGCAACCCATTACATTTATACTATTAGTTATACGGGAGTTTTCATAAGGGCCTGAAATACACACACAGTGTAGTGCCTGGAGGAAAAGCAAGATTTAAGCAAAATTTGCAATATGTAACTGATTAGTATTAGCCACATATATCTTTTGTGAGCTTACAGGAAAGCCCATTTCACTGCTCTATAAAGCCAGGGATGTCATCAGGATACTGCCACTATATTAGCATCACTCACCTCCAGTGGGAAAACAATAGGAGCACTTAAAAATCTGGTGAGGAGAACTGAATAGGAGCAGTAAATGGGTTCTAAGACAAAAGCCTACATTCCAAACTTCAGCTGGCACATTCAGGTTCAGCACAGCTCACCCAGTTCCTACTGGAACTTCACATTTAGAAAGCGGATGCCCAGACCTCAAGCTTTTGAGGATCCTCTGGATGCACACAAATTTCAGCATGACGATCAGACATCAGACTTCACTTACAGCACATTTATTCCTTTAAGTGGACATCTCTGCCTTAGCCACATCTATTCATTAGGGATACACTTCTTGCCTCCATTCACAGCCTCATTATTCTTACACAGACACTACAGCATTCCGTTTGCCCACCCAGAGTTCCTCTATTCCTTTCAAATGAAAGAGCAATTTTGAAGAATACCAGAACTACTGATCTGCCTTTCTTTTGTGGGTTTTTTTACATGTTCAAACTCCCCTGCTTCAAAAAGTACAAAGTCTGGTGGTTTGATTCTTCTGTACTACACTGCAAAAAGACAGCAACCTGAAGAAAGGAATACAAGAGAGAAAGAGAGATGGAATTCGCTTGAGTGGAAGAAGTATGGAAATAAATACAGACTACCAAGAAAAGAGATAAAAAGTGTAGAAATATCAAGATAGGCAAGAGACAGCAAGAGTTACTATAGAAATGAACAATAGAAATGTGAGAAAGCTTTAGGAAGATATGTATATAAAAATATATATTTAAGTATATATAAAACAGAAGATAATAGATAAATGTTTAGAAAGGATAATAGGTTATATATAATAACAATAAGATGGAGAGGGACTTCTTACAAAGGCTTTAAAAGTAGAAGAGGGGAAAATTAGATTAGATAGAGGAAAGAAATTCTACGCTACAAGGGTGCTTAGACACAGGCTGCTCTCTAGCTGTAGGTGCCTTATCCCTGGTGATGCCCCATTGGATGGGGCACCGGGCAGCCTGGTCGACTGGGAGGTAACCCTGCCCATGGCAGGGGGTTGCAACTGGACAGGCTTTAGGGTCCCTCCCAACCCAAGCCATTCTCTGATTCTATGTTATATATAAATTTATAGAATTTGGTCTTGTCAAACAGGAGGCCAGGGTTATTATTGTTGTTAAAATCCTCATCATTCCATGTAAGGGAAAGCAATAACAGCATAAATTTAGATTGCTCTGCAGGTAAACAGCCACCAGAGTGATAGCATATGCAGAAAAACATTCAGGAAAATGAAATTTACTTGAAATATTTTCACAGGTTTGAAATGAGCTTCAAAGTCATTATACCTACTAGTATTTGCAAGTCTATATGGATGAAGAGTTAGTACTTCAACACCACACCAACAGTATTACAACTCCTGATTACTACACGCAGTCTCACAGAAGTGAATCTTCTGTTTCCCGCAGAGATTCACTACTGGCTCTTCCCACATAAGCAAATCTGAGGGTAGAGGAGGGGTGCTGACAAGTAACTGGCTCTTAACTGCAAGGAGGGCACTGAGAGCTTATCATCATAGAATCACAGAATCATAGAATTACTAAGGTTGGAAGGGACCTCTAGGATCATGAAGTCCAACCACAGCCTAGCCATAGTACCCTAACTCTAACAACCCTCTGCTAAATCATATCTCCGAGCACCACATCCAAACGGCTCTTAAACACGTCCAGGGACGGTGACTCAACCACCTCCCTGGGGAGCCTATTCCAATGTTTAACCACCCTTTCTGTAAAGAAGTGTTTCCTAACGTCCAACCTAAACTTTGGCACAACCTGAGGCCATTTCTCCTCGTCTTGTGACCTGTCACCAGTGAGAAGAGACCTACCCTGCTCTCACTATAAGCACCTTTCTCCCCTCAGCCGCCTCTTCCCCAGACTAAACAGCCCCAGCTCCCTCAGCCTCTCCTCACAGGGCTGATTTTCCAAGCCCTTCACTAGCCTCATTGCCCTTCTCTGGATCTGCTCCAGTACCTCCACGTCCTTTTTGTACTGAGGTGACCAGAACTGAACACAGTACTCGAGGTGAGGCCTCACCAATGCCGAGTACAGGGGCAGGATGATTTCCCTAGTCCTGCTCACCACACCATTCCTGATACAAGCCAGGATGCCATTGGCCTTCAGGAGCAGGAGAAATCACCAGCTGCAGGATCCCCACGGCCAAAGGGCAGCGCATTTCATGGTCATCAGTTTCAGGCTATCAGATGAGGACCCCTGTACAGATTTTAACAAGAGGTGCAGAGCTGGGTCATACAGCACCCAGGACAGCTCTTGTTCCAAATCGGCGTGTGGTTCAAGGAAGGATACAACAGAAGAACTAATGTTTGTCTCCTCCGGGTCATTATTGGTCTTCTGATCAAATATTCTGTTTCTGTTGAAACTGACATGAGAAGACCCATTCACATTGTGTCTAGTATGCACATGAGTCACTCAAAGCACAAAGCATAAGTAGTTACTCATTATGTCTAATACAGAGCTATGCAGACACAATGACAAACAACAGAAGAGGTTTCTGCTCTCTGAAAAAGTGGCAGAGAGGGAAATGGGGCAAAAACCAGAACATCTCAGCCAAGGGAATTGTTAACGCCTCCCTGTGCAGATGTGGGGCATCACTGGTTCAGCTAAATCATGCCTCCAGCAGATGGAGGAAGTATCAGAGAGCAGCTACAGGCTGGCTAGAAAATCAGCCTTATTGTTTCACTCTTAACAACCATATAGAGGCAGCAGTGAGATCCTGTCTGGACAGGACTGGAAAACCAGGGCAACAAGTTAAATTATTTTAAGACCCAATTAAATTAAGTGGTTTGAATTATACCTTTAATCTTCCATATCAAAAACATTCACAACTAGACAATATAAACTCCTACTTCTAGTGTAATTTATTGATTTTGCAGATGATTTGGAGTGGTATCAGTCTGAGTTAACAAATAATCTTTTCAATTTATGAACATAAAAAGAATTTTTCAAGCACCCTGGAGATCTAGAATGAATGGCAAGTTTGTAGATTATCAACTGCCTTTCTCAACTGCTAAATATAATTACACTTAGAACACTTGAAGTAAAAATGGAAAATAAAATCTCTCCTGAGCTTCACACTGTCCTTTCATGCCCATGCTGACTTAACGTGTAATATATCATCAAAGCAACATTACACTGATGATACAGAATTTATGAGGGATAACCTGTGTCTTATTAAATAGGAAGTTAAAAGCAACAGGGGAGAACAGTAGATGAGCACATTAGCAATGTTTTCCCACTTCTAGACGCTGAGAAAAACAAGTGTGGGGTTTTTTAAGAAGAGGTCTTGGAAAGGGAGATGTAACTGTTCAGATGGGACCTGGTTAGTAACATGCACGTATTTTACAGTTTTTTAATTCTGCATCCTCTGAAATAAAGTGCTTTTTCAACAGACATTTACAAATACAAATCCTATCAGCACAAATATTATTTGTTTGCATGATAAGCTTTTGCCTTCATCTTCTGAGTTCTTTGTATTTGTTTAGTCCACTTCTCTAGTTAGCTATATGTCTGTGTATATATGAAAAGTGAATCATAAAAAAAATACTTCAATGACATTTGTATTTTACATCCAAGATTGCTGCTTACCACAGAATATTAAAGACATCACATCTTCATCAGCTTCGTGCCAAAAGAACAGTATGCACCTGCTGAGGGAGAAAGGTAACTGCTATTTCAAATATTAAAGCAGCTGCACATCGTATTTGATTTCTTTTGAAATATAATTTCCTGGAAATCCAGAGAAAAGACAACTCATATAGCTGGTGTGAGAGAGCAAAAGATATAAACTGCAGAGCCGTTCCACTGCAGTTATATTGGTTCTTGTTTTTCCACAAATTGCAACCCCTGAATCCTCTCTTATCAGACAACTATTACTAACGCTTCAGTTTTACCATGATACTTCTTGCAAGAGATTCAAGAAAACCACTGAAGTCTTTCTTTACCATTGTTAGCAATGCCTTTTTTCTGTAACCATGAAATTCATTTTATTTGTGCCTTTTCTTTTTTCTTTTTTCTTTTTTTTTTTTTTTAAGTATTACATGTTGTTTTGTCTTTTTTTTTATTTTTATTTTTTAAATCATAAGATGTAGAATTGCCATTGTGAGCACTCTGGACAAATGAACACATGGGCATCTCACAGTGAAAACTTTTACTCCAGGAGATATTAAATACTTACTTTCTTAAGAGCAAGAGATTTCTAATCCTAAATTTCTAATTCTGTTGAAAAACACAGAATCATAGAATCCTTAAGTTGCAAGGGACATTTAAGTGTCAATTAGTCCAACTCCTCTTCAATGAACAGGGACAGAACAGGTAAATGAAGTTGCCCAGGGCCTGATCCAACCTCACCTTTAAAGCCTACAGAGATAGGGCATCAACCACATTACTGGGCAACCTGTGCCAGTGTCTCACCACCCTCAGTGTAAAAGACTTTTTCCTTATGTCCAACATAAACTTACCCTCTTTAAGCTTAAATCAGTTTCCCATTGTCTCATCATAAGAAATCCTGCTAAAGAGTCTGACCCCTTCTTTCCTATAGCTCCTCCTTAGATATTTATAGGCTGCTCTCACGTCACCTCGGCGTCTTTTCTTCTCCAGGGTGAACAGTCCCAGCTCTCAGCCTGTCCTTGTCGAAGAGGTATTCCAACCCTTGGATCATTTCTGTGGCCCTCCTCTGGATGCATTCCAACAGATCCATGTCTCTCCTGTACTGAGAACTCCACATCTGCACACAGTATTCCAGATAAGGCCTCACCAGCACGGAGCAGAAAGGCAGGATCACCTCCCTCACCCTGCTGGCCACGCTTCTTTTGATGCAGCCCATGATACAGTTGGCTTTCTGGGCTGCAAGGGCACAATGCTGACACAGGTCCAGCCTGCCATCCACCAGTACCCCCAGGTCTTTTACAGCAAGGCTGCGCTCACTCCTTTCATCCCCAAGCTTGTATTGGTAGTGGATGCTGCTTTGTGTCACATGTAAGACCTTGCACTTGGATTTCTTGAACCTCATGATGTTTACCTGGGCTCACTGCATAGGTCCATCTGGATGGCACCCCGTCCCTCTGCTGCGTTGACTGCCCCCCACAGGTGGAGGTATTCTGATGCTAAGTGCATGAGTGAAAATTAAGATGTGCAGGAGCAGAAAAAGTTAATTATGAACTCATTCAATGGAAGACATACAACGTAACTAAAAACCTTAAAACTGACTAACAATAGACAACCAGGAGTTAGGACAACACAAGAAATGAAATTCTCTGTTCTTATCTCAGGGACAGTTCTGCATTTGCCTTAGGTACCTGGCCAACAAGATAGATCAGAACAGAGTATATTACAGCAAAACCACGGTAATATCACCAAGGTGAACCTCCAGTTTAGATTTGTGCTTACACTGCGTATATGGGATTATCGTGATGTGAAGCTCCTGAGCTTCACGCTCAGCCTGACCCCGAAGCACTGCCACGCAGCACAGTGCCTGGCGGGAGATGCACACCCCCAGGCTACACACCTCTCCTTCTCTGCCAATTTACGGAGCACTAAAAATGAGCAGGAGCCCCGACTGCAGCGTTCTGGCATTCCCTTCGCTGGGAAAAATCTGTATGCCAGTGTGAATCTAGTTTTCAAGAAAACCTGTCAAAAAGGAAAAATTCTATTCCCACTCTGAGACATATGTCCCCCTGCTAGGCCTTGTAATGCTTCCAGATTCCACTTTTATAGCACATGATTCATGTACTAAAGAAAGCATCTTCACAAACCATTATTTAATAATTTACGATAACTCTCCAGCAAAAAAGAATAACCAGAACTACCTAAATTTTGCCTCATTAGTTTCATGTCTATAAACCAGAGGGATTTAAGAGTTCAGGGGAGAGCAGAAGAATAATCCCCAGGCAATATGCAGTACCCAAGGATCTGGGAGACCAATCCTCTCTAGTGTATCTTTCTGAGTACCCAGCACCAGCGTGCATCTGTAGTGCTGGATCCGTGCATCTCCATCTGCCTCTCTAGAAGACACTGTGGTTCAATTACATACTCTTCAAAACAAACCAGCAGAGTAAAGCGGCTCAGAACAGTACTGGGTCATATATTTATAGGGAAAGGAGATGAACCTGGACAGAAGTCACAGAGTATATTTTCTCGTAAGTGTCAGCTCATGTCAAGGTCTTGAATCATGAGCTCAGCTCCTCAGAGAGCGCGGCTCCCACCTCCTTGTGCTGCATGGTGACTTGGCTGACTCCAGGCTATGGGGGTGACAAGCAGTGGTTGTTCAGCATGAAGCGTGAAAACACACTTGAAATTACAAAACCACCCTATGCTGACCGACAGACACATCCTGATCACACAACTTTCTAAGGCCTGCTTAACTGCAGGAGCTCAGAATGGCACGTTTATTTACTGGCATATGCCTAATTAATTTACCAAGATCTTACATAAAAAAGAAGCAATTTTGCTATGCATATTCCTTGGTCAACATTACTCTGTGCTGAAAATATCTCAGAACAATATTTATTATTTAATATCATATAAAGACATTAAATTTTAAAGCCTTTCTTCAGGCTTCAGTATCCAATGGGAAATGACAAAATTACCTCAGTTCTGGTAAAGGAAATCTACAATTTCAAAATGTATCAACTGTCCTAAAATCAAATAAATCCAAGAGAAATGGAATCAGTATGTACATAGAGTACTATGGTATAAAGGCTGGTGAGTCTGAGGAAACTCATACACACAAACTTTGTCACTAATTCTGAATACTGGCTGCCCGGGAAAGAAAAAAATCAAATACCTCCCCAACATCAAATCAGTACTGCGACTGACGACGACTTCCTGTTCATTTCACAATTTATACCTAATTTACACAAAATACATGGATTTAATTTATACTTTTTTTTTTCCTTTCTGGGCAGTGTCCAGATAAGATCTGTAATAACAAAGATGAGTGCCGGAAAGCCATGCAAAAGCAAGATCACATGAGGAAGCAGTTTGCATTTAGCGATAGACAAAATTTAAATGAAAGTATATCGATACCCATTTCTATAACACTGCTTACACAACTGTTCTGCCACATGGATTTTACTGTTTCCCTTACCTGTATCTTCACATCCTTAATGTTTTATCTCAATAGATTTTCTCTGCTAAAAATGCTTAATTTGGCTTTTTTCCTCCTGTGACTGACGTTTATGTATGACCTTGAATTGAATGCCATTGTAGCAAGCTGCCTCTCACCGTGGGAGTTCTCTTTTTTTATAGTGCTTGAGCACAGTGCCTTTGATTTGGTAAAGCAGCACTTGAAGAGCTTATGCAGCACGCAGTAATTTTCTGCAACCACAGAGGTTTATAGTTTGTCCAAGCTTCAGCAGGAACAGCAGTATTTTATACACGCATAATATCCTTTTAAGAGAACACTTTTCAAAGCGCTTTGAAGACGGTGAGCTTCACAGCCCCCAAAAGGTGCCTAAGGACGATGCAGGCATTGCTGCAGCTCCCAATGGGGACCAGACTCAGCAGGCATTTAACAATGCACAGGGAAAACAACGCACCCAGCTGAAAGTGCAACATTCGATGCTTAACAGATATGGAGCTTATATACTTGGACAATTCACAAGCAACAGCATCAGTACTCACAGGTCCCATACACAACTCGCCATTTTCCCCACCTAGTTACAGCAAGGGATGACAAAATCCCAGCAGGATGTGGTTTCACTGAGATGCCTTCCATAAATTTAGTGGAAACACCTTCAACTCAAAGTCCCATCCCACCTCAGTGCAATTTCCAAATAAAAAGCAATCATTAAACTAATGAAGTTGTCCAGAATTTCAGAGAACTGTGCTGTACATTTTAGTCAAATACACTCAGATTCAGATGAAGTCTGCTTTGCAACCAAGTGTAAAATAATCTTTTTTTTTTTTTTGGTAGCAAAAACAATTAACACAATGCCACTTACATGCACTGTGCATATAACTGAAATGGCTGAATTAAGTAGTGATGAAAAAAACATTTCTTTTTACTGTGCTTTCTGCTGTGTAGTGGTTCTAATTCAGATGTACATCATCCAGACAAAAAGCAAAATAAAATTGGAGCAGGGGCTGCCTAAGTCTGTCCTCAGCCATCTCACTTATATTTACATTACCACTGCGCTTGGCAATCTATCAGCTGACTGCACTCTTCTGTGTCAGACATCAGAAGAAACAGAAGTAACCCAATTACATCATACTATTGGTTTCCCGTTTCCATTGCCATTAGTTATCTGCAGATTCAGCCTTCTATCCAGCAGATTTACAGGCAAGTATAGCATCTGAATAAAGGCTAAGCTTTACTCAGTTCAATCAGGCCTACAAACAGCGAGGTCACTACACTTTAGGAGGAGGAGGAAGATGGACTATGCTATAGTTGCTACATTCCCTCGTGACTTTTCATGAGTTGTTTGCGTCTCAGAAACCAGGACTAAGAAATGTTTGCAATTGTACAAGCCTCATTTAAAAGAAACAGCTTTTCCATCTTGAGATTTTGCAATTAATCTTAATTAAAGGAATAATCCTGCAAAATATGCTGACGGAGAGAAAACAAAATGTGATATATTAAGGAACTTCGACATAGATAATTGTCCTCAACATGTTAACTCACAGCAAATAAACTATACTGTTTATTCTAATGGTTCTAATTGTAATAGCTGCTTCTGGACCCAGGCAGATTAAGTCCAAAAAAAAAAAAAAACCAAAAACCACTTTCAGTGATTGTTATTAGAAAGAATAAAGCTAATTAATTTGCCTTTACGATCTACACAGGATATAAGCGGATTCTGTTTATAGCCATAATAATATAGCCACAATAAGTGCTTATAAACACTTAGCACTCACAATTGTGCCAACCCATACCTGTTGTACACTCTTCAGTACCTAAGGGCCACTCTCCACTACTGCAGACACCACAGCTCCTTTGTCCTCCCGCACGCACAGCTGGGCATGCACACTGCTGTTTCTGTTTTTATTCCAGAAGAGGCTTTTAGGTTTCCAGCTCCCAGTTCTCCCCCCCATACAGAGGCCCTCACCTCCTCCTCATGCCTGGGTGACAAACAATATATTCTAATTCCTTTCCAGCACCTGGCTTTGCTAGGATTCCTGTGCACTGTTTGCTTTGTGCTTTCCATGACAGAGGTTCTTCCTGCAAGCTTCCCTTTAGTCCACCTTTTATTTCTCCCAAATGGGTTTCCCAGTCTCCCCACTCCCCTTGCATTAGGGGTTTGCACGCCTTCTGTTTTCCCAGTCAAGCTGCAGCCTGACAAGTACAGAGAAGAGTAGGACAACTCTATCTCTGCTAGCAATGCCCCCACAAATGCATCCCAGGAATTGATCTTGCCCTTGTTGCTGCCATGGTGCACTGCTGACTGACATTCCAGTTGTGACCCACCAGGACTCCAAGGTTCCTTTCAGCAATGCTGCTCTCCAGCCACACAGCCCTAAGCAGCATTGAACTTTTTGGTTATGTCATCCCAGGTGCAGGACCTTGCACTTGCCTTTTTAAACTTCATACAGTTCTCGTCAAATGAAAAAAAATAAGCTTTACCCCTTTTCTTCTTCTCCCCATTCCAGCATCCTCTCATTCATCTTTCAAGTTCAACCTTATTCACTTCTGAGTTTCCACACTTCCCAAAGTAGCACAAACCTATAGGAATCTTCAAGGATATGAATAAAACCCACAAATAACAACAAACTGGTAGAATTTCTAGTAATTCTGCTGACCGAATGACTTTAAGCCATAGTAAAGAGAACAATATCTTACATTGGGTAAACGCAAAATACAAAAATGCAGTGGCAGCCTCTACAGGAACAAAGGCAGAACACAAGAAGGGGAGCACTGTGCACACGATTCCCACTTCAGACTTTCCACACAAAGTGGTTGATGCCAAGGCACCGGGTCGCTGTCAATCTGGATCCCGTCCCTTTGCCCCAGCACTGGTGCTTCCTTCAGCCCTGGAGTGGAAACAAATTCACATGATGGAAGTTTCATGTGCCACGTTTCCTTCAGTCTGTGATCTCTCCCCATCCTCTTTCCATATGGGCAAAATGCTACTTAGGTTACTTAGCAAACTGCACTCCTTAAGATGAAAAGGCAATGCAAGAAAGTGCATTATTATTCTAGGAGATTTGCGTGGGTGTAATCAAGCTGTTGGTCAGTTGCAATAGTGACTCAAGCTGTAAGCAGGTGGAAGCTAAGCACGTACTCAAACACTGCATTTTTAACTCTTATTTTAATGACATCTTTCTCATTTATGTCAATCAAAACATGAGTTTTAAAAAAGTCAAAAAAAGCCAACCAATCAACAGAAACAAATGAAACCCCCACCCAGCACCTCCATGTTCCTTCTATAGCATTAGGCACCAGACCTGTTTAACTTCTGAATTATCAGTTATTGAGCTCAACACAATAAGAGTACTTTTCCCAGAGGCAATGCAAGAGGTACCTCAGAGGGAAGACAACAAGGCACACATAAATCATTAAAGAACTACTGTGCCTACCATGGAAACAGAGAGACTCTTAGCCACCCATCTTAACTACTGTACAAGCAACCTGGAGAGAAACAGGATTGCTCTGCTACATACGTGCCATAAAGCATATTTTAAGTGTTTTTTATTTTCTCTGTAGCTTTACCTCATACTAAGCCCACAAAAAGAATGTGACAAAGCAATATGTTTTTAGAGTAGCCTTTGTAAAATGGGCAGAGAGACAAGTTAGGATAAAAAAGGAGCAATTATTATCCCCAATTCACAGAGCAAAACGGAAGCATGGAGAAATAAAGCGGCTTCTTACTTTTATCTAAAAATACGTACCACAGTAAATTGCGTAATTCCAAAGTTTCTAATTCATTCTCTGGCAAAAACAGTTTCCTTATGTCACACAATTACAAGGATGCTGCATGCTTATTCATTCTCCCAGTTGCATTATTAGTTGAGAAGCACCAGTACTCAACCTGTCCTGCAACAGCTGTCAGCACTCAGCAGCACCAAAGCCCTTTCCACACTTGACTTACATCAGTCAGTGAAGTTATCCCACACAGAATTCACACAGTGTGAGCCATACCAGGTGAGCACTCTGGGTCATACAGGTGGAAAAGTAGCAGACAGGGATTTCTGCAGCAATGTAACATTTGTCTTCTCTTTTCAAAAGTAGTCAGGAGCAAAAATAACCCAAATCTCTGACCCTAGAAATCATTGGGTGAGGGTGAAACAAATACCCAGCAGAAGGAAAAGAATTTTAAACAGCGAACTACAAAGGCTTTTTTCTTTAAACATTACAAATTAAACTGAAGATGAAGTATTTCAAAACATAATCATAATGAAAAGAACTTTCCTGTAAGTTTTCAGTGTATTTATGATATGTAATTTTTAAATAAGCATTTCAAGGGATGGGAGAGACCCTCAAATGAGATACTTGAAAGAAGTCCTTGCCTCCAGAATGTGGGACACTTGCAATGTTAAACAAATTATACATCATAGGAGTCACAGCAGACAAATTAATTTGCACAGGTTATCTACCTTGCAGCAGCTCCACAGATTTTTCATGGCTTGTGAAATGCTTGAAAGGTTTGCTGCAGCCAACCTTCTCCCTCGTCTCCCTTCCCCGCATTATTCCAGTTTATTCTGGTATATAGGTCAAATTTCCATGCAGAAAAGACCCATATCTTTCTGTGATATATAAGGCCACAGATGTTAAGTTTTTAAAGCTTCACCAACCCCATGACAATTAATTTAATTTCACGGGAAAGTCTTTAAATAGATTATCTTTGTAAATGGCATGAGACACTTTGATATTAAAAAAAAAACCACTTTCTGCAGCAATCTAGGACTACTATTTTCAGGAAGCATCTGCTGTACCCAGTTTTCTACAGTAATCAAACATACCTATTTTTCAGTATTTGAGAAGTAAGGCTGAATTTTTACACACGATGTTCACTGATACGTCAACCTTTCCTTAATTAGACTGAGTAACAACCTACTGAGTAATAATAATACCCACATTCATAATTTTGCAATTGAGATTTTTAAGCATTAAGGGTTTTATCAGCATGCCCTCAGATTACATGGCATGAGTTAGAAGGAAACAAGTTCCAGCCACTACAATTAAAAGTGATGGCTTGGGTAAGAAAATGGAGGACAAAACCCAAAGACTCTTGAGAATTATTAACTTTCTAACACAAACACACACACAATAAGACATGGAACATTTATTTATCTAGCTGCAAAACTGCTGCTACAAAACTATGAAAATTGCTGATCTTGGACTTGAGTTATGGTTCATAACGTTTCAAGTAACTTTTAGAAACTGCCTAATTTCACATTGATTCAATTTAAGACTCACATACATTTATATGCTGCCTGATGGATTCTTATTAGGTAAGCTTTAAGTTCTGAACTGCTAAGCAGAAAGTTGTACTGAAGTAAGTATTACAGAAAGAAGAAAATATTAAATCTGAGTACTTGCGTACTGGAAAAATAGCTCCCAGTCATCATCTTTTCAAGAGGCATAAAATATACAGATGGTGTGCTTCTACCTACTTTGTGTATTTCCAGATGCTGGATATTTTTCACTTAATTGACAATCTGCTAACCTGCTTTAGCATTCATACTGAATCCGAAGAGTGATGGCCAGATGGAAGAACACACGTGTTTCTGCTGCAGGCCTTCAAGCACTACAATTCTATGGAAACTAAATGTTGGCGAGATTCATGAAATAATACCATCTCCCAAAAAAGAACAAGAATTAACACACTAGAATAGACCAAATGTCTTCCCTTTCCTTTCTCCAGCAAGAGTCAAAGGCTACTGTCCTGGGATACAAGAACCATACAATGAATGACTCCCACAGCAAAGAGTAACTCAGGCGTTCAAGACAGAACGGACATCCTTGAAGGAGTCATGAAAATGATCATCTCAAGCTCCACTTCAAATTACAATGAGAATTTATCTCACAAAAGCTGGATTTCAGCTTGGGCTGAAGTGCATCCATGCATCTTGCAGGCTTTTTACATTCCCTAAGTTAAACACAGGAAGCTGTAGTCAAATGCACTTTGCCATACAACTTACTGATGGTCAAAGGACCACTAATACATGCTTGAAAGAAAAAATTGAGGAAGCTTATCTTCCAGAGCACTACATTCTTGTTCTGTAATAATTACTAGTTCTACTACATGTATTGTTTGAAGGTTTTCTTGTAGTTTTTTTTATTATTATTATTAAATAGCTAATACTACAATAACAGTCCTCCAAAACACATCAGAAACTTTTGGAGATAAAGCTCCACGTAATCAACAGCAAAGAACTGAAGTTAATTGGTCATCACTTCTTGAAATTTTATATATTACACTTCAAGAGCATTGCATTATGCTCTGATTAACACATGAAGCATAAAAATCAATGAACTGAAAATCCTAAAAGCTTGCTAATCCTAAAAATTGTGCTAAGCTACCTCTGTTTTGAGACATGTACTGAACATACTGGTAAGTATGATAGTGGCCAGAACAGATCCATAGAGACTACACTGACACCACTTGCAACACTTCGATCATTGTAAAAAAATACTGAAATTTTGATGGAGGAGAGGAAGAAGACAATGAGCAAATCGGCAACATTGCTTTATGTGTTATGCACTGAAGCCACAATAAGTTTACTCAGTTTCACTTCATTCGAATGTTTCCCTGTTGATTATGTTATTAGGTTTGGGTAGGTATACAGAAGATGAAAAGATCCATAAAAGAACATAGATAATCTAAAGCCAAAGTGCTAAAGTAATTACTTAGAAGTATAAAATTTAAAGATATGAAAATTCTAGACATAGAGGGGTGTGTAAGTTATGACAGTGCTAAGCTATAAAAAACATCTGTTGTGTTGATAGGGAATGAAAATTTAAATAAAAACATTTCCTGGTCTGCTAAGCTGTAACAATATTCTTTTGTTTGTAGTCCCCATAATTTAGCTGCTTGACAACTTCATTCACCCTTAGCAGCAAACACAGATATTGATTATCTCCGAACATCCTAACGACTGAAGATCGGGACACAAACCATAAATGTAGAGTTTCTGCTTCCAAGTGAAATTATAGTCTGCCCTACAAGATTGCACAATAAATCAGAGAACAAATCAGCCAGCATAGGGCTCTGGGGTCACTGAAGTGATGTTGACACATTACAATAATGAGAACTTGAAACACCTCATGCCCTATTGATTTTTAAGTTGAATCATTGCCACTGCAGGAGATTACAAGGCTGTGTACTGGAATCATGACCCACATGGGAAAAGCTGATGAAAAATACAAACAATTGCACCAAAATAGTTCTTTACCTGTGCCTATTATAAATGAATACCCTTCCTTCTCCCCAGAAGGTCTCAGTTTGCAATTCAATGAGCATTTAACTGCTCAGCCATCTCACTTAAAGCATCCTTCCTTTTCTATTTTCTTCTGTATCTGGTATTAATTATGTATATAAAAGATGTAGATGTAAAGCCACGCTTTAGAACACTCCACAGAAACTGTGAAATAGATAAATCCGTGCACAAGAAATGCTTTTTAATGTACCAAATAGCTTCTGTGTTTCATTTAGTAGCAAATTATTCTACAATACAAAAAAAAAAAAAAAAAAATCACCGAAGTATTTCCAGCCTAGAATATTCCATGTAAATATCAAAAGCTTTCCCATCAGCTAAAGAAAAAAACAAAAAAAATGTTCCTTTCTTTTAATTCCACCTGACAGCACTGAGAACCAGCCAGCTGCTGGAGAGGTGACCAGTGATACAGGATAATTACAGTCCTGTCACGACACAAAGGAGCAGTTATAATTTGCACTGCAGTGAATTACTTTAGGAACACATCATTTTGCTTAAGGGGAGAAAATAATACCTTTATTATCACAAACATCCAAGCGACCTTATGCTACCCAACAGAAGTGCAAGTAAAGAGAAAAACCATTTAACTACTATGTCTGCAGTAAATAAAATTGGAAGCTTTGTTTTATTCTTGCCAGCAAATAATTTTAAGCGTTACTACGTTGCTCCTAATAAAGCACGCCTTTTTGTCAACGTAAAAAACAGAAGGAATGGGTAATAACATGAAGGAAGTGAAAGGATAACTCCACAAGGAACTTAGTAACCCACGGCAAATAACAGAAATCTTCACCTCTCAATGCACTTACTGGGGAAAAGAATTAGCAGTTACTTAAATATATCCTAAAGAGCTGCTCCTCTTAGATTCCTTGGAGATACGATTTTAAGCAGCAGCTCCGTACTTGGCATTTATTTCTTTGGGAGTGAGGGAGGTGGAAATCTCAAATTGTTTCTCAAATTGCAAATTGTACACATCAGCTGCACTGAGCACCATAAAAACAGCAATGGTAATCATTACTATGAGGGGAAAAACACTAAAACAATTCATGGTAGCACTTCCTGTGGAATAACTGGGGGTCCACTGGCAATCTTAATTACCAACAGACAACAGAGTAACTGTGCTACATGACAAGCTACCATAAAAGCAATTTTTTCCTGGAACAAAAGTTAATATCTTTTGCTCCCCAAACAATGTTGGTAACAGTTGGGAAATATCATCAAAATAAAATTAAACGAAGACGATGCTCAAACTGTCACAAAGAGAACAAACAGCAGGAAAGAAAACAACAAACATTTCGTCACGTGTTGAGACAAGAGCACACACATACATGTGGATGAGAGAAGCCTGTCCAGCTTCCTCACTGGTCACAGCTCATTACATTAGAGGTGACAGCTACAGGACCCAGGGTGCTGATCTGCTTTGGACCAACCCTTTCTGTAACGACATGACAGACTTGTGCAGTAAAAAGAAGCTAAACGCAATGGGCTTATTGATGCTGTCTGTTAGACCTGTGCATGTTTTTCACCTGTTGTTGACTGGCTATGTCCTGAGAACCAGTTCTCCTGAATGAGCCACTGTATCCAACACCCTTCTTGTAGCTTTTAACTCTGAGAGACCAACGTCAAGAATTGCAACAATACCTTAAGTATATTTCGTTAATGTTGATCTTATTTAACGGTCTAGAAGAACTTGTTAATAATTTTCACAATCATTTAACACTAGGCAGCATCAAAATACCAGGTCACCTTTTACCATTTTCATCACATCTGAAGTGAAATAAGTAGATGGGATAGTCTATTGGGAAAGAACTAACACTGAGGCTGCTTATTTTTTAAAGGAAATGAAAAAGCGAGTCAAAATAAAAACCGACAGATGGTCGAGAGAACCAGAAAGTTCAGCTCTCTTTCTCATGAAAGAGGACAAGAACGTGCAATGAAAATTAACAGAAAAACACAGGGACATCACCCCTCCTTCTGCAACCTGTTAGTATTTTTCTAAACAACAGGTATAATTGACAATGACTTCTACCATTATGAGTGCATTACCAAAGTTGAGTACCCGCAGACATTTAAAGACTGCTCAAAATGGAATTACATCTTGATATTCTGACATCAGAAACCTGTTCCCTTAGGGATTAAACTCATCTCCCCAACAAGGAGTCAAGACAGCATTTATGGGGTGTTCTAGATGTGCTTCTGAGGCAGTTACACCAATTTTCATCTGAATTACCTGGCACAAAATGCCCCGTGCTGTAAAAACCCATAGAGGTATCAAATAGGCTCAAATTTAGATGTGTTTCTCTGAGTGGGGTTCTTTCTCTTTATTTGGCAGAACATTAAGAAACACTTGGTAATTCATATCATATGTCTTGAATACTTGGATAATTTTGTGTGGTTTTAATTATTTACTTAGCAGTATTGAAACAGATACAGGATTTTGTAGTTAACCACAAGATGTCACTGTTGCTAAATTGAAATTTGAAAACTTACATATTTATCTGAACAATAAAAATAAAACGTTGAGGCATTGTTAATTTCACATTTTGCTTCTTCCTTTAATGACATCACAGCAGAGCTTTTCTTAGCTGGAAGACTCCACAACATTCTGCATTCACATCTTTCAGAGTGTCTGACTAAAAACAAAATGATCTGAACATAACCAGTTAATGCAAAAATACGATAATATTGACAATATTAAAATACTTCTGCTATTTATTAACTCAAGAGGTATTGCTAGCATATTGTATTTATAGAGGTATTCTCACCTCTAAGTTTATAAATCTCATGAAGAACATCAACGCATTATTATAGTATAGCATTAAACTCCTAAAAAAAAGATAAAGTCTGCCCTGACAGCAACGTGGAATTTTACAAAAATAAACTGCCTAACAGGCCCATGAGACTACTGAGGATCATATCTAAAAGGGGGTGGGAATCATGCCATAATGTGCTCCACAACCTTTCAGCACACGTCTTTCTGGGGTCTATCATTTTAGAACTTAAAAAGCACTTCCTAGAAAATTCAGACTGATGCAAGGGCTCAACCTCATCCAATCTTTTCTCCCAGTCACTCAAGCTGTACAGAGAGCGGAGGCCTGAGATAACAGAAACCCTGTAAAATATATCCTTTATACCTCATAACTAAAAATCCAACCATATAGATTCTTTAGAACTGGGTTTTGCTTGTTGCCATACCACTGACAAAAGATTCAAAGTAACTTTTCTTGAACGCTTGCCTTCTTTTTGATATATCAGGACCATTTTTACTCTATAATCCCTTTGTATTCCTTACTAGCCCACTGTGCCCCGTATTTGGGGTATGTTAAAAGTCACACCGCATCACCTTCCAACTTCACACACCATAACGCGATTCATTCTTTTGTACAGTCATGAATACAAAGTTGTCCCAAACAGGGGGATGGGAAGTAGGTTCTTGTAAAGTGCAGCTCCTGTGAGTGTTGGAGATTGGTTAATTTGTTCTGAAAAGTCCAGCAGATCTATGAAAAACCACATAAGGAATAACAAATACACTTCCTTTGCCACATTCAAGCTTAAAATAATAAGAAAGCAGAACTGAAAAATACTACAATAGGTAGAGGTGTCTTACTCAGTCTTCCTGTCTCCCTCACCATCTGTATTGACAGACTTATTTTTTAACACTTCAACACAATGAGAAATTAGAAAAGGAATCATAATTGTAAATATTGAATATGATTGCCACATTTTTCCATTCCCTCTCTCATTTGTTATAAGATACTGCAGTGTATCTCCTGTCTCTCTTGTTAACATTTCATGGAGCACTTCCACAAACATACGTTTGTTCTTGTTCTCAACACTTTGTTCTGTCACCGCGACAGATGGCTTTACACTGAAGCATATGAAAATATTAAATTCTCCATAAACCTGTTGAAGTATGAAATGTCTGCAAGTAATCAGTATCTTGGCAACTACTCCTTTAATATAGATATTACAGAGTACTAAGCAGTGTTCCCATATTGATTTTACATAGCCCACTCTAAACCTAGCTTTCTTTGAGCTTAATTAACAGTAGCAAGGCTTGATTCAAAATGATGTCATTGCTAAGCAGAACAGCATATTTTGCTTATTGTCTGCCTGATTACCAATGAGTGGTAAAAGCAAATTAGAAAAACTATATTTAGCCACAACAGGTGCTTGTGTCATAGCACGAAGGAACGTGGAGGATACTGGGACTTGATTTGCTTCTCTCTCCTCTCTGACATTAAGAAAGATGTGATATTTATTTTCGACAGCAGTTGGTAGAATGTTGTCCTCACAGATTTGATACCAGATTTCTCTCACATAATCTTCTATCCTATGGCAAACTGGCCACTAGCTCTAGAAGCTTAAAAAAGAGAGAGCAAAGAGGATGTGCACCATGCTTATCGCTCTCAGGACACCTATACTGAAGCAAGAAAGTTCACCTTCAGTTTGCAAACAAAAACTCCCCAAACAAGAATCAACTGCAAACACCGACTGCTAAGGAACATGTTCTTTTCACATCTATTGCTTCCTCATTCAGAGATTCTCAGGCAAGGACTGTCAACTCCTATAACAAAAGCACAGACTACAACATATGAAACAGCACAACAGAGCCTCTCTGGCCCCAAAGCACTCTTATATTTCTTAAATAGTAAAAGTAAGTCTTGTGCTCTAATATGTTCTGTGTAATTTAGTTGTTATTCATAAACCTTAATGTTAAGTCAGTCATAGAAGATAGGAAAGTCTGAACAGTTGTCACTCAAAAAAAAAAAAAAAAAAAAAAAAAAAAACCACTTTGTAGAAAAAAATATATTCAAAATAGTTTGTTTTAGTACTTTGTTATCTTGTTAGATACACACTTGTATTTCACTAATTACAATGCTAAGAAAATAAGTGAAGACCTTGTGTGCTATACAGACATGATTAAGTATATAAAACCAATTCCCTAAATGTATCCAACTGAAGGTATATTATATACCTGTCTGACCACTCCACAAGAGGACTGTTTCCATAAATGTAAACAAATAATTTTTCCTTCCAAATACTTAATTCCTTTGTAAGAAACGACATTCTTCTAAGACAAAAAACCTGAAACTGGAATTGGGATCAGGCGAGAGTAGATCATAGAACATCATGAGTTCAAGGGAGCCACTGAGTCCAATTCCTGCTTCTACAGAGGACCACCCAAATCCAAACCCTATGCATGTGAGCACTGTCCAACTACTCCTTGAATTCAAGCAGCTCAGGGATGTGACCACTGCCCTGGGAAGCCTGCTCTATGCCCAACCACCTCCTGAGATGAAAAAATAACTTATTCCTAACACCCAGAAAGATCCTCCCAAGAAACATCAACAAGGACATCACACAGACAAAAGTAAATGGGAACAAGTTATTTATTTCAGTAGAAGCTATCAGGAAAAAGTGAAGCACAAGAGCACCTGGCAGCACTTCCAGAAGACCAGGCCATTGTGACTGCTAAGAAACACCGACATCAACACTGCAGTACCCTGTGGACATCCTGGGTTCAACAGACATTGCAAAGATGGCCATAAGAGTCTTGATGCCACAAAGTCATGGAGCGTGACATTACCTGGCAGCGGACTGTGACCTCACAGGCCTCCATGCTCATACTGGGGTGCAGCAGAGCCTGGCCCAGTCGAGCTCGTTCCTGGTGTCTGCCTGAGCGCGTTGGCAAGGCCTAGAGACCCAGCGAGGCTTTCTTGGCTTCTGCTGTGCAGCTCTGGGAGCTGTTCTCAGTGCCCATCCCACAACATTGCCCGTACTGCCCCGGCCCTGCCTGGATCAGGCAGCCGGGTCCCGAGAAGCGCTCCAGGCAGCGGAGGTGAGGGGTGGGGGGATGCATCCCTGGGGCGGCCGTGGGGCTCAGGAGCTGCTAGGGCTTCATCTGCAGCCCGACCCGGGGCCAGCAGGGAACGGGCTGGGGAGGGCTTCCTGCCGAGGGACCGGGGCACAGCTGCTGCCCGCCCCAGGACGCACACTGACTGCCGCCTCTCCTTCTCGCAGGGCTCAGAAACCAGTGCAGGAGTGCAGCAAGGGGAGCAGACTTCCATCCCCAGCTCCGCGGCCCAGAACGCGGCCATGGAGGAGCAGTTCTGTGCCATCTGCCGCGACACGAGGCCTGACGCCTGCGTGGTGCCCTGCGAGCACCACTTCTGCCTCCGCTGCATCCTGCAGCGGACCTTGAGAAAGTTCACCTGCCCGCTCTGCAGGAGGCTCACGTGCACCATCCGCTTTTCAGTGCGGGCAGACGGCTCTCTGCCCTGCGTCATCACGCTGCCATCCGAGTACGAGGCAGAGAGCCACGACGCAGCCGCCCTGTGGGACATCGCCGCCCCGCGCCCCGCTCCATCGGGCAGCCCCGCGGGGCGCGCACACGAGGAGCTCCCCGACACGTCCCACGCGGCTCCCGGGGACGCGGCCGCCCGGCCCGCCAGCACGCCCGGCCCCGGGGACGCCGAGGAGCCCCGGCGGGAGCCAGCAGCGGGACCTTCCGCCCAGGGCCGCGGCCGCAGCCCCGGCAGCGCCGAGCGGGGCAGGGACCGGGGGTCCCACCGCCCCGGCAAGAGGAGGGCCCGCAGCGCCCGGGGCACTTCGCAGCCCTGCAAGAGGCCGCCCCCGCGGCACCAGTAGCAGGGCTGCATCCATCTCGGTAATAAAAGCGTGGAAAAACACACAGCTATTCCACAGACTGTTTCATCCTACTCGGAGCTCAGCGCACGGCCCGCGGGCGCTGCCAGGACCGGCGGCCGCTGTTCCTGCACGCGGGGCACAAGGGCTGCCGTTCCGCGGTCCCTAACGCCGTTCCCTCGCGCCCTGCTGCTGTCACCACAGAGCCGAACTCCGCGCTGCCCTCCGCTCCCTGGGAGGAGCCGCGGCCGCCACGAGGCCTCCCCTCGGCCCGCCCTGCTCTGGGCCGAACAAACCCAGGGATCTCCAACGATCCTTCACCTTCCTGATCTTTCTCAGCCCTCCTCCGGGCACTCACTCGTGGTGTTATTTGTTTTACACTGCGGTGCCCAAAACCACATGCAGCGATCGAGGTGACGATGCACCAGCACAGAGTGGAGTGGGGTAACAGCGCTGAAAGCACCTGCATTATTCCTTTCATTCCTTTCACTTGTTTCATCACCACCTCTCTTCTCCAGCACTTCTGTACGTTTCGATGAAGAAACTTACCAATGGGAACATGAACTTGCCCAAAAATAAAAAAAGACAACCAAAATATTTCTGAACAGAACACACGGTGTTGCAGCCTGCAATTGCAGAGGCTGTAGGCTGTGCAGTATCAGCCAAAGTTGCTCTCCCTCTGCCTTCAATTCCTGTTCTTCACCTACAACTCAGAAGCAGTTTTTCAGTGAAGGCTTTGAGAACATGAACACCGCAGGATGTTCCAAGTGGGTAAATCAGTGCAGGAACTGCTGTGTGTTCGAACTGAAGAAAATGAAAACATCCAGAAATTTAAATAAAAAATAATCACAAATATGAGTGCCAGAACTACGATGTATAACATTGAATGTTCATTTCCTAAGTAGAATTTCTTCAGGTTTACTGAGGCAGAAGTTTTCCACAAGCTCTACACCCCCAAGGAGCATTTATCCAGAAGTGCTAAAAGGCAATCGGGAATAGAACCAGAACAGTAATGATAATCAGAGCTGGGGTCTCACATACAAACAGTTCACCCTCACACTGCAACAGCCAGTAGGCATCTCCACATAGCTTGAGAAATCAGTACTGCCCTTGAATATGGGTAATATTGACAGACAGACTTTAAAGTCTGGGATCATCCTGTTGTCTGAGGCTTATTTTTTCTTAAAATACAGTCAGGAGATTGTGAATCAAATCACATCCAGTCAAATAAAATCACAGCAATAGTAGAGTTCACTATTTGGTACTGACAGTACCGACTGTAAGGAAATAAAACTGATTGAAATGTACCTAGAGCTCAGAAAGACGATTTTCTCCATGTATAACAAAATTTCCATTAATTTTGTAACAAGAATCAGCTTGTAAGTAACATATCACAGTAATAAACGTTTCTTTTACTTGCTGTATGTCCAGTTGTGTACAAAGAAGCACTGGATTTTGGCACATTTCACACTTTGAGCTTTACTCTCTCTCTCCCCTCAGCTATTTGAGCAAATAACAATCAGAGTGTCTTAAAGGAAAAGAATCCTGCACGTAGACAGTGAGGCTTGATATTAGAAGCCATATGAGCCTTTTACATTCAGAAAGAAGTACTGATAAGCACTGAAACACAGTTCTAGTTGTAGTGTTCACACCACAATTGTCTGAAGGTTTAAGTACCAACTTAATACTAGGTCAAAGGGCTTAAGCAAAAATCATTTTGGATGTGACATCCAAATCATCTTACCCAAAGGTATTCACATTTCTAAGATGTTTTGCACACAAGTTGTATGTCACTATAGTACATGTCAAAGTTATTGAAAACTCACTCCTGTATTAGGATGAACTTCCAGCAATTCCCAATCAAAGCTACAAGACACAGTGGTTTCTCTCCAAGTAAAACAACCCTTGTTTCATAAATAGAGAACACACACATGCATCATGGTATAAAATCATCAAGAAGATAGATGCAAAATGCTACAGAGATTCAACCCTTGGGAGAGGTGATGTATTTCTTGTTAGGAAATGAATTTAAGATGATCCACAGTCACTAAAATATTTTTTATGAAAGGTTAAAAATTCCATTAAAATAAAAGCAAATATGCATTGTTAACCAAAAGAAAAAAAGATTGGTAAGACTAGGAAAGCTTCTTCACAATACCAAAACACAGCTGAGATTAATATGTGCATTTAGTCAACAAAACGCAATTCCTTAGTCTGCTATTGCCTGCCTTCAAACTCAACTACTACATTATCCAAGGTTGTACTCCATTGCACTGCAAAGTCAAAAGAGAGTCCCAGAGATTCCAACTGCAACGTGATGAAAAGCGCAACAATAACAGCAGAGTACTGAGGTCCAAGACTGCAACAAGCAAAGATGTGCTCAAACGCAATAGCCACCATCACAGAAATAAACAAAAGAAGCTGCTTACTTCCAGAAGGCCTCAGACACACAGGAATCCCTAGAGAGACATCCTTACATCCACTGCAACCCTTATATAAAGTCTGGGAAGGGGTGGATCCTGACTCAACCCCTTCCAATCACTCAGGTGCATGCAATGAACTCCCCTAGGTTGGCCCTGCCTTCCTATTAGGTGCTCAGTCACTGTTTCAAGCCCTGTCTTAGCATTTCCACTACACTCCAGGCCTTCATGGAGTGAACCAATGATTGAGCAGGTTAAAGGTAAGCCCCTTCCATTACTGTGATCCAGTATACCGCAACGCTTGTACAATTTGCCAGTTGAAATGTAGACTGACAAAACAGGAGATGACTGATGATTTGTTCCTGGTTGAAGTTCATGTTCCTTTGTGGGCGAGTTCTCGATAGTTCTTCCGGAGTCACACACAGTTGCTTGGACCAGGGAAGATTTGGCTCGTGTTCCATCAGTCCCATATAGTCCACCACTGGGTGTCACGCTGATCTTATAGCAACACTGGAGGACCTTGATGCCACGCTATTCCTCCCAGTGATCCTGTAGACTCGAAGAGACTCGTGGGAAGTAGTATGGAGCTTCAGAAGTTCAAGAAGGTGTAGGTCCACCCTCCATGGCAAGATACAGGCTGTGTTCCTGTCCTTGGTCAACACTATGGCCTGCACTGAGGCATGTCCCAGATGTCTGTACCATACCCTTTGGCCTGATATCTGAGACTGCAAAACTATATCAGGTACCAAAGAAGGAGTTCTGATTTGCCAAAGAGACACTATTAAGGTCCCCTTAGTGATAAAACCGGTGTGTTGACCACAATGTCTAAAGGCTATGTACCTATTACCAGGGGAACTACCAATTCCCCAGCTTCCAATAATCTTCCCCCAAGTACAAGTAGGCCACACCACTTTGGCCCTACTTGTACCTTCCAAGGCCATTCTGTTTTATGGGTACTGGTCCTAGGTTCTCAGGGGCAGGGAGCAGAACATTTATTTTAATTGCCAGTCTGGAGTCTTAGCAGTGCCTGTAATTTGGACCCAAAGCGGAGAGGCCCATGTTGTCTGTAGAATCTTCAGGGCACCTGGGTCTGCCATCTCTAGGCCTCTCATTCAGGTCCCACAGGATTTTGTAAAGTCTGTCTGGCCATTCCCACAGGGACTGAAAGTTCTATCTTCAGGGCAGACTTAAGAATACCGTTATAGTGTTCAATAGGACCTGTCCCCATTGGATTATATGGCAGGTGGAATCACAACTCAAGGTTGTTTTCTTCTGCCCAGACTTGTGCCATTGTGCCAGGGAAATGAATCCCTCAGTTGTTCTCGACGACTTGAAGGTGTCCTGAAGGCAGCTATCAACTTGGTGAGTGCCTTGATGGTATATGCCTGGTTCGCTCCTGGTGCTGGATAGGCCTGTGTTAGCCCACTTGCAATGTCGGTGCAGGTCAGGTCATATCTAGTCCCCCTCAGACCAAGGGAACAGCCCAATGTAGTAGACCTGCCACTGCTGAAGAGGATTGTGTCCTCTAGCAAGATAAGCTGTTGTTTCGGGCAATGGTCTGGGTCTCATCTTGGAGTAAGCATCACAGCCTTGGCACACTTGCACAATATCAGCTTTAGCAACTGTCCACATTCTCTTTTGTCTGGATACCAAAGCTTCTGACATAACCAGTGGGCAATGTTCTTGGATGGTGAATCTTCAATCCACTAGACTTGAGACAGTCATTTAAGAGCCATTCATGTACTAGGATGAATGTCCAGCAATTTACAATCAAAATGACAAGGAAATACACTGTGCTTTTTCCAAGTAAACCAAGCAAATGCTCTTTGTGCAGGTTTCCAAACTTCCAGTGGCTTACACAATATGAAGATAAGATGTTGAACTCAAGCCCTTTCAGGATACACAATTAACTAGCTACTGAAAGAAACTCTAAAACATTTAAAAGAAGAAAAGCAGCAACATGACCAGTGTCACTGCAGAGACACAAGAGGTGAATCACATACAACTAGTTAGAGTATCAGCAGTTCCCAAAGAAAAAAAAAATGGAGTAGTTGGATTAGGACTAAGCAGTGCATGTGCACAGGCACAATGAACAACCCTTTTGATGACTGTCATGAGCATAAACAAAAGAAATCTGAAGAAATTACTTGGATCACTGAGATTTCCCATCTTTTAAAACCAAACTAGAGAATTATTCTATTCCCAGACCTATCAAGTAAAACATGCTGTAAAGAGAAAAGGATAAAAAAGATCAAAATGAAACCAATAAAATATTTCTTACTGGCATGTGATCCACTGCATGCATACTTTAAGAGCTGCCAATATACCAACCGATTCAATGAGATTTACCATTTACTCCGATTGAGGAGCATTACGATGTATATCTTATAAAATTATGAATATTCATTTTGCAGTGGAATGGCTCTAACTGCATGAGATTACAGTAGAAAAATAAACAGAAGTGAGAGAGCCCCATTCAAGAGCCTAGCAGATTAGACATGGAATGAGACAAAGGGACCCGACAGAAATCGTGTATTTCTGGAGCCTAAAGGAACCCAATGCAACGCTAGCATCAGAGATGCACATCAGAATGCTTTTCACAAATGGGAATTCTCTTTCCAAGAAGCTTCGAAACACTGAACAGTCAAGTCCTAGAGGGAATACAGAGAGATGTTTTTGAAGGTGAGAACATAAGCAACACAAGAATGAACCCGGAGTAATTGTAACTAGGTTTATTTTATGATTTTTACATATTCCTACTCCTTAAACATATATTCACAAAGCAGTCTGGAAAGAACCTTAGAGCTCATCTAGCTACAGCCGCCCTGCCATGTGCAGGAGCACCTCCCAATGGGCCAGGCTACTCCATGCCCCACCCAGCCCAGCCTAGAGCACTGCCAGGGATTGGACATCCACAGCTCCTCTGGGCAGCTGTTGTCACTGCCTCACCGCCTCCAGAGGAAAGAAGTTCTTCCAAATACCCAACCTAAATCAATTCTCTTTCTCTTATCACTTTGCTAATGATAAAGTGCCCCTCTCTAGCCTTCTCAGGCTGAACAGGCTTCTCCAAGACACCAACCAAGAGTCTTGATGCCACAAAGTTACAGAGCGTGACATTACCTGGCAACGGATGGTGACCTCACAGGCCTCCATGCTCATACTGAGGCGCAGCAGAGCCTGGCCCAGTCGAGCTCGTTCCTGGTGTCTGGCTGACCGCGCTGGCGAGGTCTAGAGACCCAGCGAGGCTTTCTTGGCTTGTGCTGTGCGGCTCTGGGAGCTGTTCTCAGCGCCCATCCCCACAACATTGCCCCGTATTGGCCCTGCCTGGATCAGGCAGCCGGGTCCCGAGAAGCGCTCCAGGCAGCAGAGGTGAGGGGTGGGGGAATGCATCCCTGGGGCGGCCGTGGGGCTCAGGAGCTGCTAGGGCTTCATCTGCAGCCCAACCCGGGGCCAGCAGGGAACGGGCTGGGGAGGGCTTCCTGCCGAGGGACCGGGGCACAGCTGCTGCCCGCCCCAGGACGCACACTGACTGCCGCCTCTCCTTCTCACAGCGTTCAGGAACCAGTGCAGGAGTGCAGCGAGGGGAGCGGGCTTCCATCTCCAGCTCCGCGGCCCAGAACGCGGCCATGGAGGAGCAGTTCTGTGCCATCTGCCGCGACACAAGGCCTGACGCCTGCGTGGTGCCCTGCGAGCACCACTTCTGCCTCCGCTGCATCCTGCAGCGGACCTTGAGAAAGTTCACCTGCCCGCTCTGCAGGAGGCTCACGTGCACCATCCGCTTTTCAGTGCGGGCAGACGGCTCTCTGCCCTGCGTCATCACGCTGCCATCCGAGTACGAGGCAGAGAGCCACGACGCAGCCGCCCTGTGGGACATCGCCGCCCCGCACCCCGCTCCATCGGGCAGCCCCGCGGGGCGCGCACACGAGGAGCTCCCCGACACGTCCCACGCGGCTCCCGGGGACGCGGCCGCCCGGCCCGCCGGCACGACCGGCCCCGGGGACGCCGAGGAGCCCCGGCGAGAGCCAGCAGCGGGACCTTCCGCCCAGGGCCGCGGCCGCAGCCCCGGCAGCGCCGAGCGGGGCAGGGACCGCTCAGCCCGGGGGTCCCGCCGCCCCGGCAGGAGGAGGGCCCGCAGCGCCCGGGGCACTTCGCAGCCCTGCAAGAGGCCGCCCCCGCGGCACCAGTAGCAGGGCTGCATCCATCTTGGTAATAAAAGCGTGGAAAAACACACAGCTATTCCACAGACTGTCTCAGTCCTACTCGGAGCTCAGGGCACGGCCTGCGGCCCACTGTTCCACGGTCCCTAACGCCGTTCCCTCGCGCCCTGCTGCTGTCACCAGAGAGCAGAGATCAGTGCCTGTCCCTCTGCCTTCCTCTGAGGAAGCAATAGGTCTGGTGTTGGAATGGTATCTTTAGTGCCAAATCAGACAACAGCTGTAGCCAAGTTGGCTGGCCAGCAGAAGAATCATAGAAACATAGAATATCCTGATTTGTAGGGAACTCGCAAAGATCACAGAATGATAGAACAGCTTGGGCTGTAAGGGATCTCAAAAATCTTTATTTCCAACCCGCTGCCATGGGCTGGTAGCCAGCCACCAGATCAGGCTGCCCAAATTCCCGATCAGCTAATCTTCAACCCCTCCAAGGATGGAGGATCCTATGTGAAGCCTGTGCCAGAGCCTCAACACCTGAGGCTCTGAACAGAGTTCAAAATGTCCTCCCAATATCTGACCTAAATTTCCTTTCTTTTAGTATAAAACCATTCCTCCTTGTCCTGTCACTGTCTGTTTGTGTGAAAAGTTGGCCTCCCTTCTGTTCATAAGTTCTATTCAACTACCAGTGAGCTGAATCGGAGGTTTCCCCGGAGCACCCTCTGGTGCAGAGACTTTCCCTAACCACCCCCAACCCTCCCCCTACAGCTCCATGCCATTCCCTCATTGTCAATAGAGAGCAGAGCTCAGCACTGCCCTCTGCTCCCTTTGAGGAGCTGCAGCCATGAGGCCTCTCCTCAGCCTGCTCTGCTCTGGGCTGAACAAACCCAGGGACCTCATCTGCTCCTCACACACCTTGATCTCCAGACCCTTCACCATCTTTGTAGCCTTCCTTAGGACACTCTCCAATAGCTCTCTATCCTTCTTATTTTGTGGTGTGCAAAACTGCACTCAGTGCTCGAGGTGAGGCCACACTGAGCTGAGCACAGTGGGACTGCAGTTACTTCTTCTGACCACTCAGCTATTTTTTGCTTAAATGTTTTATGTTTTTCTTGCTTTCTGTTTTTATGTTTCAATTAAAAATATGCATATGAAAAAGCTCTGTTACTTATACACATTAACTGAATTATATCCTTTATATGCGGCCCAAGACACACTCAGGATGGCCCAGGCAAGCCAAAAGGTTGAACACCCACATAATCTGTTCAGCTCTCTGTCAGGTTTATCTACGCTCACGGGAATCAGCAGCTCATCTCAATTTATTATCACCTAGCATCACCCTGCTGACTTAATTGTGCACTGAGCTCCTTTGTCCAGATCATTGGTAAAAACACTGAAATGCCCTAAAATTCAGTCATGGGGAACCGCACTAGTGACTGGCCACCAGCCTGTGTGACCCCATTTATATCATGGGTCTTTGAGTTCAGCCAATTGTTCACATGCTTGTATAAGCTGTATGCTGAACATTCTGTGTACCAAAAGCTTTGTTAAAATCCCCCAAAAACCCATGTCCACTGCCTTCCATTGGTCCACAAGGTGAGAAACCTTGTCATATGCATTCCTCCTATTGCACTGTAACTCAGAGAAAAATTAGGCCTGAGAGAAGATCCAAGATTGTACCAGACCTTTGTGGCAGGCCAGTATTTTGTGAATTCTCTTTCTGGGGGGGAAAATGTTTATAATACTGAATCATTGCCCTCCCTCACTGATGCATAATAAGCACACCACTGAATCAGAGCTTTGGTAAACTTATCTTCATGAAAAATACATACTAGAAATAGGTCTGCTGAGTGGGAAGTAACTTCAATTTTTGAGACATTCTACTTCAGTAGGAGGAACATACATGAATAAGAATTTTTTGTTGTTGTTTTTAAATTAATTCTATATCATGTCTTTACATGTAAAAGCGTATAGCTTCATTTTTCTGACACTTGCTTTCTGAAACTTTCCTAAAGGCTTCCGGTGACAGAAATCCCATAATCTTCCTAGTCCAACTAATTAAATATTAAGTACTCTTACTAACAGCAAGTCTTCCTAATACCTGATTTTTGTCTCTGTGCAATTAAAGCCCATAGATTCATGTCTTACTCACTGCAGACACAGAGAAGAAAACATCAATGCTGTTACCTCCAAAAAAATAAAACTTGAAAATCTCTTCCTTCAAAGAAAAATAGTCTACTGTCTGTAATGTTGAAAGATCAAATGAAACATTTGATACTAACTCAAGTCAAATTTATTCTTGTAGTTCTCCTTCATGCATGAAACTAAAAGGGAAATTTCTGAGTAGGAAAAAAAAGGATGATTCCTTTTAAAATGCCAAAATGAAATACCAAAGTTGTAATGCTATTACTTTCTTTCCATCCATGTTACCAGCTTTATTAAAATATTGATAAAATTTGTTAAATTTCTAAAATAATTAAAAAGAACCCGCAGTGTCTTCATGCTTCACAGACAGAAATATATGGAGAATTAAACATATATATCCTGTATGCCTTTTTAAAGATAATTCCCCATAAGAATCTCAGATCCCTCATCTATCTTTGTCTTCCGTTATCTTAATGGACACAATGCCCTTGGCTCCTCTGTAGTGCTATAAACTTGTAGAAAATAAGAACAGCCATTATTCATTACCTAAACAGAATTGAATAGAACTTTCTGGTATAAATTTGGATCACTTTCCCATAGCTTTTTTCCCCTGTCTCCCCAAACTGTAGAAGCATTTTCCATTTCACCGCTATTGTGCTTTACTTTCAGTTCTGTTACTGAAATAACCTTTTGCTTATCAGGTCCACTCAGTTGCTAACAGAGGATCATAAGGTAATTCAGGATGGAAGGCGAATATCCAAAAACGGACCTTCAGAACTTTTCATAGACATAGAAGTTTTAAACTGGTCAAGTAGATCTATGATAAGAATATAGGAAGAGCTAATCAACTCTTGAATGCATCTTGAATGCTCAGACGCATGAATGTGTTTGCACATACACACTTCTACAAATTTAGAAGCGTATGAAGTTCTGAATTAAGTTTCTATTAGACTTTAGGAAAATAATTAATTTCCTAATCTCCTTCTGATAAATAAATTCACTAGGTCAATTAGAGATCTCAAGTCAGCTATGAGAACCACAATGTCAAATCTCTAAAAATGTCATACAATAGTGATTATTTAATCCTGAATATATTCATAGCTTATGGCCACTTTTTGGTGCCCGATCATTACACTAGTTTAACTCATTATTTTTATTAAAACACAAAATGTTCAGAAAGTAGATCTAAGATAAAAAACAAAAACTCCCAAACCAAATGATGACTAGAAAGGGTTTCTATTCAGGGTAGTCAACATGAATTCACCGATGGGAAATCATGCTTGGTGAATCTGGTTGCCTTCTATGATGTCACATCATGAGGAGGGAGCAGTGGATGTTGCCTACCTTGACGTCAGCAAGGCTTCTGACACTGTCTCCCATAACACCCTCACAGGTAAGCTTAGGGAGAGTTGGATCAGTGAGAGGACAGTGAGGTGGACTGAGAACTGGCTGACACACCAGAAGGCCGTGCTGCCACTTGGCAAAACCTGTACAGGCTGGAAAATTGGGAAAAGAGGAAACTTATGAACTTGAACAATGGCAAGTGAACAATCCTACCCCTGAGGAAGAATAACAGCGTGCATCAGTACAGGTTAGGGGCTGACCTGCTGGAACAGAGCTCTGCAGAGAAGAACCTCGCTGTCCTGGTGGACAACAGGTTGGCAGTGAGCGAGCAGTGTGTGCCCTTGTGGTCAAGAGGGCCAACGATAACCCAAGTTGCATTAAAAAGATCACAGCCAGCAGGTCAAAGGAGGTGATCCTCCCTCTTTACTCCACCCCAGTGAGGCCGTACCTGGAGCACTGTGTCTAGTTCTGGGCTCCTTGGTTCAAGAAGGATAGAGAACTTCTAAGAGAGAGTACAGCAGAAGTCCACAAAGATGACTGGGGCCTGGAGCATCTCCTGCATGAGGAAGAGCTGAGAGACCTGGGACTCTTCAGCCTGAAGGAGACTTACAAATATCAAAAGAGTGGGAGCCAAATGGATAAGGCCAGGCACTTTTCAGAGGTGCCCAATAACAGAACAAGCGGCAACGGACACAAACTGAAAGATAGAAAATTCCATATGAACATGAGAAAAAAATCTGAGGGTGACATAGCAGTGGAGCAGGTTGCCCAGAGAGGCTGTGGAGCCTCCTTCTCTGGAGATATTCAAAACCTGCCTGGAAACTTTCCTGCGTAACCCATTCTAAGGAACCTGCTTTATTGGAGGGCTGGACTAGATGATCTCCAGAGGTCCCTTCCAACCCCTATAATTCTATAGAGCCTTTTAATAAATACATGTTCTAAATATTTCAGAAGTCTTAAAATGAAAATGTAAGATTATTTTATATCTAGTCTCACAAAACATTCTAACAACAAATGAATAGTTTCGGGTTCCTTGATATCACAAACAAATATCAAACCTTCTTGCTTGCACAGCTGACAGCAGATACGTTGTTCTGAAAAGTGAATCTCTTCCATTCGTACACATTACTTGCTGATGCCATACATAAAAAGGCTGAGTCACATATGAAACATCAGAGGCCACAGCTGTAGTCTTGTTGACCACAGTATCAGAGGACACATTGAGCTGGGAGACTAGAATAATTTTGAAGAAGTAAACACTTGATGCTAACACAAAAACATACAAGTAATGTGAAATAGTAAATGGACAGAGGCCTGATACTCCGTTAGGGCTTGATCTAAATGTCATACTCATAAAAGACCTCCTCCAGAGCAGCAGTGGTTCTACAAAGGTACTTTGTTTCATCCTGAACAACACTATTCACTAAAATGATGCTATTTTTGTTAGCATCATGTTCACTTTCTCAGCAGCAGACAAATAACTTTCCAAAGAAACAAGCAAGGATGTCCCACTTATGTCTCTCATTTAACTTAGTGCATATATATATTATATATGTATTTTTATATAACTTTTGAATTTCAGAGCCATTAGATTCAGGTCACTTAGTAGTCAGAAACAAATGCTCATATTTGCTTACTTATCTGGGAAAAAAAAATTAATAATCATAATCTTCAAACTTCATTCCTGAATTACTATTATTACTATTATTCATATAATTGGAAAGTTCAATTTTAATAAGAAAAATATCTAAACTAGAAAACCATCATCAGTGGTTTAGAAAGCACCACAGCACAAGTAAACAGAATGACTTCCATTTGCAAAGGTTGAGAAGTTGCTGTTAAACATTTCACCTCACACTCTGTGATACAAATGTGAAGTTCATACTTTTGCTAAAGCTGCATACTTCAAGTTCAGGTTGGTTCATTAATTGTTGATGCTAGAGTTGTTACTTTCCCCCCTTTTACTGCACAGTGAAATTTACAGTGGTTTCTAGATATGAAAGCTGTTGAAAATGATTAAAATATCAAACACAAAAAATTGGATCCCATGGCCATAAGGATGAAATGTTTGGTTGGATCTCTAACCTTCTTCAGTAAAATGTTATATTATAAAATGTGTATATATACACAAACATATATATAACGTTCAACTATTATAAAAATAGTTGAAAATGAGTTAATTCCAAAATAGTCAGCTGTTATGTTTTTAATTATCTCTACTACAATGTAAGTACATAGACGAGTAAATGGTGAACTCAAGGAATACTAAGCTGAAGAAAGTGTTAGTATTTGCTTCTACTGAGAATAAAGTATTTAAATAAAAACCGCAGATGCAAATGCAAAGCAGGAGAGTTTCAAGAGCTCTCGAGATTTGGAGGTGTTCTATTTTGTCAACAGCCAAAAGAAGAAAACAATTTAAAGTCCATATGCATCTAAAAAAATATTGGAAGCCTATTACATCAAGGCAGTAAAACTGGCTTTTTGTCATGCTTAATTGCTTCAACTCATAACCTTGCATTGCAGAACGTGGATGCAGCTGCTGACTCAAGCAGTTTCTGCATTTTAGTACCTTAACAAAGTTTGTGTGTGTCCATGTGTTTGTGAAAGACACCAAAGAAGCCTCCGTGATATCAGATATTTTGTTTGATATTCCCAACTATCAGAAAATATTCACCCTCCAGAAGCCTTACTGTTGTGCATGAAATCTGCAATTAACTACAGAACAGAAATGATCGCAGCCTGGTGGAAGAAGCCACACTGGGCTCTACTTTCAGTGATAACGAAGAGAAATCTCAACCTATGCAATTTAACACTGTTAATTGAAATCAAATGAGGAACAAGCATTATCAAGACAAACATAAAGCAGGAATGCTTACATTCCAGTCCCCTGGAGCAAACACAGTCTCGCACTGTCCTAAATGAAGATCAAGTAAAATAAAAGCAACAATAGAGCCACGTCACTGAAGACAGCAACTTTGCTGCCTTCCTTATCTCTGCTTGATAACTCAAACCAAAAAAAAGAGAAAGAGATAGAAAGGCCTATCTTCACACATACAGAACGCTGCTGTTGACAAAAGGTATTTGGGTAAAAAATTAAACTGTATTCACAGACAGACGAAAATGCTAACAGAAAAGAGCTGTCATTTAAATTGTTTTCTTTTCATCAAACTAACCATCAGGTACATCATCCAAATCCAACCCGAGGGCATTTGAACTTCAGAGAAAACATGTTTATGATGCACCTTTTTAAATGAGAAGTCTGCATTTTTCTCCTGTTCAGTGACTGTGCAGCCATGATGCGTCTTGTGTCCAAAATTCTTACAGTTTACGTGTAAAAATCACCTACACATCAGTGTGCTCCAATAAATTTAGCTTCTGCCAATTCAGCTTATGAGAACAATTCCTTTGTAACATAAACCAACACAAAGTAAAAGTCCACTAACTTTTCTCAATGGATTTGACATTGATTTACAGTGCTAATGCTTACGGCAGAATAAATAGCTCTGAAAAATCAAACCTTATTCTAATGAGCTTAATAAATTTCAAAAGTTATGCTTAGATTCTAGGAGACGCTATAAATTATATTCCAGTATTAAAATAAATATATAACATATTGAATGATCACCTAAAATAACAAAGACCCACAGTACCACAGTAGTATTTATCATCCCGAAATACACTCCCATGTGAGATAATTGTTCCAAAAAAAGCTCCAAAATCCATATCACTACAGCAGACTAAAAGCTCAACGCTGCCAGATTTGTGCCTTCTTAAAAATAACTCCTTTCCAGAATTTTACTTAACTAAACAAAACTATGAAGAAAAGTTGAGCAATACATTTCCAGCACTTAGGAATTCTTTACACATTTCTTCCCTGGTTTACTTTCCAGGCTGTTTTTTTTTTTTTTTTTCACAAATAGTACCACAATAACTTAAAAGAAAACAATAACCAGATTTCTCTCTCTTCTCCTTTCCAATTTGATGCTTCCTTTGCCATTTACAGCATATTTATCTTAATAAAATTAAATAAGACATAATAGAAATACTTTTCATGGCAATAAAAAAACTTCTAATACCATCACATGAGACCATTCCTCTCGGCATTTTATACCATTTTGAATACTACAAGTTTATCGTTGAGTAAATCAATATGTCACTATGTAAAATCTGATGTTTTATAAGCAAAAATAAAGACTTGTGTGAAAATGATATCAAAAAACATTGAACAATTCTGAGATAAAAGAACTAGGGAAGTTAGTTCAAAGTTACCAACTACAGCACCTTGCTAGACAGTCGTATGAAATGCCTTTATCCACCCATTATTATGTTATTTTATTGCTGGTATTTAATAATGTTGAAAAACTTGCAGCTCAAACTTTCCAACCCTGTGCATGGGAAGGAGTATCATTAATTTTACCGATGTTTCCTGAGCTATCTTTGGATCTCAACCATCCCAACTTGGCCGTCGAGAAGGCAGTAAGCAAATATCAATTCTCTTCCACATATTGAAGGAAAAGTAGCGGGAATGTGAGATGTTGTACATTTGTAACATTTATAGTAGCAAGGAACGTGGTGCTGCTTTAGGATGAGAAACTGAAACAGTCAAACCCCAGATAAAGAGATTTAAAGGAAGCGGAACTGGAGATTGACTCCAGCACTGCAGACACGCTCGCAGAGCAGCACCTTGAAAGGAGCACACCCGAAAGGATCACACCCAAAAGTCTGCTTCACTTCTTTGAAATGATTCAGATGTGAAAGCTGTGACATTGCCCCCGTGTTCCTCCCTAGAGGAGGGAATGCTGCTTACTAAGTAACAGTTCTGCTCGTTTTTCAGAAGTCAGCTTAATTTCTATAACGCAGATAAACAACCTGAATATCGAACTATTACGAGAACATCTACAATTTAGTAACAGAATAACAAGGCATTCAAACTCTACACGTATCCCTTCCTTCATTATAGAAACAAATACGGAACCAACGCAACGTATGCAAGCCACGATTCATAATATTTCCTAAGCAAAAACATCTCACACAAACCCTAATCACATCCATTTATCACACCCGAATTCCTTATCCCAGCACAGCTGTCCCGGCTCGTACCACATCCCTGCGCGTCCCTCTGGGCAAAGGCACCGAGCTGCAGCGCAGCGCGCGGCCCCGGCGCGATCTCCTGCTGCTGAGCGCCGCGGGCAGAGCCGTGCGTACGGCGCTGCGCCGTGCTGAGGGGAGAGCTGCTGTTTCCAGAAGCAGGCCAGACCCACCTGCCCCGCTCCCCTCAAGGTTTATTCACGCTTTTTTTCTTTTTATCACTCAAGATACAGCAATTATTCAGCAGGTACACCTCGCTGTCAACGGATAGGCGTTTTGAAATCCCGGTCCTATAGTCTATTTCTGCTTTTTTAGCCGTATGGATGGAGATGGATACGTATTGCTGCTCATTTTTATCGCTCTGTTGAAATTGCATTTGTGAAGAAAACACTGCTGTCGTTTAATGCCACACTCTAACAAGTTCAGTAGTAAAGCTCTGCATAAATGCAGTGAAGCTCCTCACATAAATGTGCGTTCTGGCACCACGGTGCTACGCTCACAATACACACGTGCCTTAAAGTTAACGAGCAACCATTTTGGTCAGGAATCCTGTAAGCTGTCTGCTAAAAGTCAATAGCTCAGCTCACAAAACCGCCCTTAATGAGATTCCTGCCATACTTCATATAAATGCTAATAGAGCTCCCATCAAAAGAAGTTAAAGAGCTCTTTGAAGGCGACTTCACACAAACTTCAGGCAGTCAGAGGAAGGACGATCACCACCCCCACCCCCCACTCCGCGCCTCATTTTCCGCGAGCATCCCTACACGACTGCAGCGTGTGCACACACGTACACGCACACACGCACACACAAGCACGGCCGCAGCACAGCAGCCCCGCGGAGCTCCGGGCAGCCCCGCCCCATGCCGTGCCCCGGACACCGGCACCGCCCGTCGTCCGCGATGCCCGGCCCGGCTCAACGCCCGCGGCCATGGCGGGAAGCGGCCGGCATCAGCGCGGTCCACGCCCGCCATCCCTTCGGGGCGGGGGTCCGCTCTGCCTCGCTCCCCTCTCCATCCTACGTTTCCCACCGCCTTACCTGAAGGGCGTCCGCCCCGCCCGCGGCGAGCCGCCAGGGCATCGTGCCGCGCTGCGAGGTGCCCCCCGCTGCCGCTCTGGGAGCTCCGTCCCGCCCCGGCGGTACTCACGGCACGGCCGGGGCTGCGGCTCAAGGTCAGGCGGCCCCGCGCCCCGAGCGGCTCCGCGTGCGAGCCGTGGGGGGAAACGCTCCCCGTACTTACGCTGTGCCTACATGATTCACAGCGTCTCCGGGACGGTATTTACGACTTTCAGTACGCCGCTCTCCACACGCCGACACCAGCCCTTAAAGCTCCCTTGGACGTTGTTTTCCCCGCCGTATCCCTGACGGGGATTGCAGCATCCACAGCCGGTGAAGTCATTGTGCTCTGCGTGCGGGAAGAGCGGTGCCACGCGCTCGCCTCAGAGCACAGCCCACGGGCAGCGGAGGGGGGCACGGGGTCAGCGGGATAACCAGATAACCCCGCTGCGGGGCGGCGGAACTGCATGCATGCAGGCAGCGGCACGGATCGATCCAAGGTTGGACGCGGTGCTCGGGTTTGAAGGGCTTCTGTTCATCTCAGATAGACATTAAAAACCAGCGTCTAGATTATACTAGCCACTATTTGTGATTTCAGGGCATATCTATATGTACAAGTAACATGTAAAGCACAGAACGACCCAGACTTAAGGGAGGAACTCCTGGGGCACTGCTCAGAGGACTTTAGAGAGAAATGGTTTTAAGTTGAGGGAGGGAAGATTTAGGTTGGGTATCAGGGGGCAGTTCTTTACAGAGAGAGTGGTGAGGTGCTGGAACAGCTGCCCAGAGAGGCTGTGGATGCCCTGTCCATCCCTGGAGGTGTTCAAGGCCAGGTTGGATGGGGCTCTGGGCAGCCTGGGCTGGTATGAAATGGGGAGGTTGGTGGCCCTGCATGTGGCAGGGGGTTGGAGCTTGATGAGCCTTGAGGTCCCTTCCAACCCTGGCCATTCTGTGATTCTGTGATTCTAATTCTCTAAGATGGGTTTATTACACACATGCTATTTCTGAAATCTAAGAAAAGGTCTCCATACCTTCCAATATTTACCATTGCTTTGCAATGGAAAAGACTACTAACAAAATGATCTCCAGCAACAATTCCAACCCATCTTGGCCTTTTTGCATTTCTAGTCAAAGAATTTGCACCCAGTTTTGACAGAGAGGCAAAGTTTGATTTTATTGGAAGGAAATGGGAAATTCGGGAAAACTTCAGATTCTGACTTCAGAAGGCTTTTCCTGTTTTGTAGAAGATTTGGTGGAGACCTGGTCACCTTGCTACCTTAGGGGAAAAGAGCACTATCTATCAAGGTGGTTATGAGACAAACAGGACGTCCCTTTAATTTAAAATACAGGACAGCTGTGCATCATTTAAAAAGCAGAATGCTGCAAGGGCTGGCCAGATCACTGGGCTAATGGCCAAAACAAACCTCAGAGCTCACATTGGCTCACTGTGGCCTTGACCACATCATTCATCTCCTCAGTTTTCCCACTAGTACAATTAGAATCGTAGTAGTTGTGGTGCCTCTCTCTTACTGCTCGGTAGGGCTCTGAGGATTACAAGCCCACAGCATTCAAGAAGAGCAAACATCAAACAATAGGCCAGAATTCCAGAGCATTAAAATGCTGAAGTACCAAAAGTTCCAATGGGAGCCACCTTAAGTGTCTGAACATGGATCTTAAAACACATGGCTTATGAAAACACAAAACAATTTCCTAGCATTCGCAATCAACAAATACGATGGACTGTCTTACAGTTGTGTTATTTACACATCTCATTTTTCTCTCTGCCCATTTGTAGCATTAAGCTCAGAACTGCATTAAAAACAGCACCAGGAGCAACTGCTTCTGCTACTAGGGCAAGGTCACCCAGAGCCAGCGCTGACAGGAACCCCCCATTAACTCCAGCCCCTTGGTTCCAGCCTTTGCAGCACATATGGTCAGTTCATCAGAAGACCAGCACTTCTGGCAGATGTTACACGTTCTCAGTGCTGTTCTTCAGAGACCACAAGTCTTTATTCAAGTAATGAAAAAGAGTTTAAGCTAATTAATTATCTCATTAGCAATAAATATTGGGGGGGAGCACTAGCAGAGAACATAATGCTGCAGAACAAGCTGCATCTTTGCACAAAGTTGTGAAGATGAGCAGATGATCAAGCAAATACTTCTAATTTCTACATCTAAGTTTAAAAAAAAATAATAGTAAATTTCCATTTTAATCTATAGAATTAATTTGATAAAATCTGTGTATGTTTATACACATTCATTTTTACTGCTTCTTCTAAGTAGTGGACGATTTTGGTCATCAGTTTCTCCCCATTTGCACATGCACAAGAGATAGAATTCTTTAAATGCTCCAAGTGTCCAATGGTTGCACTCACTGTCCTCAAACTGTTACTACTGTGACTTCCTCCACAAAACCTTCTCTGAGAGGTCAGCCTGTTGTCTGACAGCACGGGCACTTCAGAGCTTTGTGTGGAGCAAAACTGGAGCAACCACATCTACGGAGCGAGAGCAAGACCGAGAGAAATTCACCGTGATGAGCGCCGGGGGAAAGAAAACTTCTGTCAGAAATTTCCAAGGGAAGAACAAGGTCTCTTTATGGCTTGGGCTCTAGAGATCCTTGCCATGACTTTCTTAAATGCATGCAAACAAGCCTGAGGAAGACATCTCTTTAATCCTTACTCCTTCATTGTACTTGTGGGGATGGCAGTGAGCACTGAGATTTCTGTAACCTCAAATGTACTTTTATACTTAAGATTTACAAACACTTGTTTGAACAATTGAGTTGTACAAAATAAAGGTCACCACACTATAACTCATGCCACATCAAAAACTTTAAATACGTGTTTACTATCTAAGCTCTTACATAGAATCATAGAATTGCTCAGGTTGGACATTCTTTCCTTGTTAAAGGACCACACTGTCTGACTTTTCTACTTTATGAAAAAATTAATTCAGAAAAAATAAACGTAAGTGACTAATTGCCAAGCAGGAGTCTCCTGATCAATGCTGTGGCTTGTTTGAATGTGTTTTAACTGATCCACTGTGAAAAGGATTTTTTGTGAAAAGCTTCAGTGTGCCATTTGTTTATTCCTTATAGTTTGAGCTGAGTTTCTGTGATACAGCAACTATTCAAAGCGATGTCAGCTTTGAAGAAAAAAATGAAGATTGGTAAAATCCAAAAGGAACACCTCAAGAACAAGGTAACGCTGTACCTGTACAGTTTGCAAGTGCCGTTATACAGGATAGTGAAATGTGGCTTAGTCTGCAATACATTTATACATCAAACACATGGGGGCTCTCCACACCTGACAGATTACTGCTGAAATGATTTCTTTCCACGTGCTATCTAATGATCCACTTACATTGCAGAAGGTGAGCCTAATGAAGCATATTCAGATAGTGAAACATGGTGCAATTGGTGATAAACGTGCTGCAGTTTTGTTCTTAAATGTTTACAGTGTGCGAGTCTGAAAGGGAGACGACTGACGAGGAAGACAACATCTATCACATCACAACCCAAACAATCAAGTGTAGGAAACCTAAAGGAAACCTAAATCTGAGAATTCATAACATTAGACTCATGCTAAATACAATCCTTTGGGGACAACATACAAGGATTTTTAAAACTGATAAGGATTTTTAAGATGGAGGTATCTAAAAATACAAGCAGAAATCACATGGCTCTTCTCTACTATGCAGAATTAAAAACAATCTGCAGAGGTCTGATCCCACAAACATTCATACAGTTGCTCACTTTACAATGACCCTAACTGCAATAGTATACAAAAATTAGTGGCTATATAGTGCCATACCTACAGATGTTCAAAAGAATCAGTGAGATAAAGTATTAGGTGAGTTCACAAATTGTCTCTCTAATACACTCAAATCACAGTATTGTTTTCTGCAGTCTCATGCTTACGATCTAGGAATTTGTAAATGTGATCTGAAATGCTACAATTTGTTTTATTAATTGGTTATATCTTGTTCTATTGAAATTGATGTTACTATGTTGAATATTCTAGTATTGTTTTGGCTGTAAATTAACAGCTCACAGATGAGGTGACTTATTGGTGTTCACTGCTCTCAAGTGGCCACTTTCACTGTGATTTTAATTGCAAAACTTTGCGAAGTATTAAGTGAAAAATTTCATTTGCCACCCTCACATAAAATGAATCACATCTATCTATGCCTAGAAATAAGTGTAAGAAATTGAGCACCATCAGTAAATTCAATAAGTGGAACATTATTTGTATGCAATTATGATGCAACTAAAACAGTGATGATCTAACAGCTATGGTACTTCAAACGTCCCTGCAGAAAGTTTCTTTCATAAATGCTATGAAAGTTATCACAGAAGAAAGAATTCATCCCTCCACCCCTGAGCCCCACAAAACGAGTGCTCCACAGGATAATGATCACTGCACAGCCACTGATGCTTATAGCAGGTTATAGCAGGTTATGTACAAAAAATAATTACTTCTCTAAGTCCTAAAATGAAGAAAAATTTCTGCAGATGCAACAGATGAAGAATGAAATAGGTGTCTCGTTTTTTTAAGGTCTAAAAGAGGTATAAAAATACAAAAACCCAGATTGCAGCAGCATGCATTCTTTAGGCTACCACTACTTTTTGTTCATATTGTTATAACGTTTAATGCGAAAAGTATGATAATGCATCTACAAATACCAAGAAGGAAGAGGTCTTGGAGAAGTCTTGAGGCAAAATAATTCCTTATGTGCTTATACATATTCACAACTTTGTTGAAATGCTAAACTATTCCAAAAAATTACATTACTAAGGCAAGCAATATGTCAGCACGAACAAAGATTACTAGTGAAGTCTGCAGCTTGGACTTGTCACACTTCAGTATATATTCCCTTTGAAGACAATCTGAATTTCCTTTGCTGTTCACAAGCAAATTACAATTCCTTGTTTAGTAACATTCCGAAAATTCAGCATTTTCCTGTATTGCAAATTCAAAATGTCCTCCCATTTTTTATTTTATGTACTTATATTAATTCATGAAGTGTCACCACAAGTTGTTTTCTCAACTGCAAACACTAATAAAGGTTAATTTGTCTAAAGAGCCACGGGATACGTAGATGTGATTGTGCTCTTCATGAGAATGCAAAAGAAAGTGTACAAACACAATGGAAAGCATCTAAAAACCCTGGAGGTGCAATTGCTTACCACTACAGATAATTTTGTGCACGATACACTCCCAAAATGATAAGCTACATCCCACCCCATGGAACAGAATCTCTGAGTGCTAACCACACCATCAAACACTGACACTTTCCAGTTCCTCATCTGGGAGATGACCAGGGTCTCTGCCTGCTTTACTGTGAAGCACATACATTCAGGGGAATCTGAACTGGGACCTTTGGTATGACACGCCTGTCCTTACAGCCATGGGCTGAGATAGGAAACAAATAAATCAATGGTAGGTAAGTTACTTAGAGTTTTCTAGGAAATTTCTGGCTCAGAAAGTGAACTAGAACATCTATTCTGTGCAAATCCGTGATACAGTTCTGCTAAGAAACAGTGTAAATGCATATCTTATTCTTAGCTGATAAGAAATAAGCAGTTGTTTTTATTTGTAATCAACTTACATTTACAGCTGTATCCAGATTGTCAAATGTCCCAGTGGTATTTTTGTCACTAACATTATATGCATGCGTATATCTACTTCTTACTAAGTACATGTGAAGAGTTAAATATCTTTATAAATATAGGACATGGAGAACTATTGGGGGACTGCTAGTGCTCCGGCACAGCCACACAAACACCACCTCATCTCATACTCCATCAGGTTTGAGGTGAGACCTCCTCCAGTTCAGAAGCCAAGGACCTCTGAAGTCATGATAGCATAGAGACTGGCACAGTTTGTGGATGCAAGCAACTGCTTGCTTCTGCTCATCTGTGGCACAACACAGTTGACTAATTAATTTTTTAAAGTATTCAAGATGTGACACTTTACATACGGGATTGAATACAGATTAGCATTACAATCATCACAAAGCTTTTGTAGCCTCAGATTTGTCTTCTTCCAGCAAAGTTTCCTTTAATGTGCAAATGAATGATGCCACTTCATATCTTGAAATAAACAGGCTCATTATGGTTATGACTTGTCATATATGCAGGCATTCAGAATTCTATTAACAGTATATTAACAGTAAGCTGGCAGATAAAGACAGGCTAAACAAAAGATATTAAACTAACAGCCAGCTATCATATTTAGATGCCTTCATATCACGCGATCCCAAAGCCAGCATTATGAAAACATTCCTCCCACCAATGTTTGTACGTTGACAATACATTCATACGTTGCAATGGCTTCCTTAGTTTAAGGATGGAACGGGTGTGCAAGACCAAGTGAAAAGAGAGCAAAGGGAACTTGAAATGATCTCAGGAACTGAGAACCTGCCAGAGCTGGGATGCACATTCAGAGGAAAGGCTGCCCAGACAATGACAACAGGGACACGGGCAAGTTTGGCAGCTGAAGTATCCAAATCCCTGGAAAGAATTCTCAGGTAAAAAGCAGCATACTCATGAATTGTCCTTGGTGGTGGTTTTAATTTTTTTTTACTTTGCCTTCTTCATAATTTTTGAGAGCAAATATATCGACGAGTCTGGAGTCGCTTTATACAACACAGGCCACAGCTCACACAAGGCAAAAGGACCAACATATGCCATGGCAAAATGGGTTGCTCATAGGAGCTACTGGGAAAGAAGCAGATTTCTAGCAGGAGGCAGTGGCAGGGCAGTCAGCTCACACAGATTTGCCTGTATTGAGATACAAAACAACACCTAATAGTTGGTTCTGGAGATGGATTTAAGGGGATCAAGGTAAACTTTGTACTCTTTTAGGATGGAGTCTACATAGGATAGTTTCAAAGCAACATCTATATACAGTACTTCCAAGGATAATCAGGGTAAGACGAGCTAAAAACAAATTTCACACATTTTTCTGAAAAACTGTTGTGGACTTCTGTTGTTAATTTTAGCTGTTTCAATTGGATTTGGTACGGCTGGAAATGTAAGGGAAAGTCTGCAGCAATCAGGATGTGACACTCATTAACACTTCCACAAAATACCCACCGGATTTGCATAAAGCCTGCAAAGATTCATTGGTGAATCTCTAATTTCCCTTGGTTTTACTCCAGATTCAGCTCCATTTGCCCTCCCTCTCTCCTCCCTCCCTCCTCAAGTGATAATCACTGTAAACAGTTCATGACAAAGCATAATTAAATGTACTGAATAACTAAAATATACATAAAATTACCCCCAAACTTATATAATTACTTTTTTTTTTTTTTTTTTGCATGCTGAAAAAGTTTTCAGAGAAATTATTCTAAAAGGGAGTTAAATTCTATCTGAATACAGCGACCCTTAAGTCACCTAATGACATTTTTAGCCAAATTTATTTTTTTAATACGACGTGTGTGAGTAACAGCCATGGCCAAACGTACATACAGCATGATCTTCACATGCAAAATAACATGAAAAGCTTCTGGAAAAGCCTGGGCCCCTAAGATGGTGAAATCTTTCTGGTTCTGGCAGACACAAAACGCTGAAGTAAATCATGTCCCCATTAAGGGAGATTTTTCTTGCTACTGCCAATGTCAAACAGCACGACAAGATATTAAAACAAATGTGGGGTAAGTCTTATTTTAAAGGAAGTACACATTCTCAGGAGTCAATATTTACTATTTATTTTTTGCTGAACCATATAGTAAGATAAAGTTTGGTGACTGCACTGACTCCATCCAGCCCCTCTGTATGTACATGCATTCAGACCAAGGCAACATCCGTATGCCATTACAGCACACAGTGAGATAACGAATAGCTCACAGAGCAAAAAATGATGTTTTTCTCTTTTGCAATATAAAAGTCTTCTCAATTTTTTAAATTACCACTGAAGCTCAGCACTGTGCTGCTGATAACCTTGCTGTTTGCTTAGTTTTTATTTTAAAATAGAATTCTTCTATAAGAACAACAGATATGAGCTCAACATTAATGGGATACATTTAGTTTTAAGTAAATTTACTATGAGACCCAGAATACAATTCTGAAGCAAAATTCAATTCGTTTCCTGTGATAAATTCCTATAAATACATAGAAATGATTCAATTCCTAGTATGCTATACTCAAACACAGACATGAGGATCATGTCCCTGTTCTAAACACTAACTTCTGCAGCAAATGCTGTTGCAATGATTTCAGACTTCTTTCAACCAGGTGAAAAGTCAGCACCATTATTTCATTCTAGCATCACCATTTTTCCCTCCTGATTTTACAGATGTTCCCACCAAAGTCTGTGTTGTTCCGAGGCTCACAATTTCATGACCTTTCCTCCCTTCAATTCTTTCCAAGAAAGCTCCCAATCCCAGTATTTAAATGATCAAAATGTCACTACAGTATTTTAGGTTAAGTCTTCATTTTACCCAGAAAACAAAATGGCTCTCAAGTTTGGAACAGCAGAGAAGGAAAGTGGTGAAAATTCAGAAGTCAGGGAAACGTACCCCACCTTGACTTCAGCTAAATAATGCTGAGATGTGGATATAAAATGTTGAATGAAAATTATAGTAATAAAACTGCAAGCCAACTTTATTTCGTGTTGCAATAAACTATTGCTCAAAGGTTAAGTGCATCATATCTCATGCCAGTGAAAAGTTGGAAAGAACTAACAAACAAAGAGCTCTAGGAGGACATCCTTTAATATATATCAATATATATGTGCATGATATTTATATATAAAAAAATCACAGAAAGGTTCACAAATAAATTTGCTGGGGCTTGTAAAAGAAGTACACTGCACCATTACTTCTGATTCACTTTCTGCTGCTGCCCTGGGATGTTGGTGTCTGACTGTAGGATAATCTGCTCTTTTCCCTACCTGCCCCCAACAGACTGGATCTCCAGCATGCATGCGTGAACAGCACCCCTGAAAAGAAGTGATACGGGACTACTTCTTCACAACAGGGTTGAAGATCCTGTTTTCTTTTACTGCTAACAATTCCATATCAGATCACGAATACAAGAATAGCAACATTCACTTCTTCTTGCCACAAACTCAAACATTAAGATGTGGATCAACTATCCACTGTTTGCTATGTCTACTTACAGATATAGAACATGTAGCAGCAGAAGCTTGATTTTTTTTACTGTAATTAAAAAACTCAAGCCCTGCAATACTTTTCTTTGATTTTCCATAAAAGACATATTTTTACCTGAGCCAGTACCAGCCGTTAGTAAACAGGAATTATGGAATCACAGAATGGCCAGGGTTGGAAGGGACCTCAAGGCTCATCAAGCTCCAAACCCCTGCCACATGCAGGGCCACCAACCTCCCCATTTCATACCAGCCCAGGCTGCCCAGGGCCCCATCCAACCTGGCCTTCAACACCTCCAGGAATGGACAGGGCATCCACAACTGTTCCAGCACCTCAACCACTGTCATAGTAAAGAACTTCCCCCTAACATCCAACCTAAATCTTCCCTCCCTCAACTTCAAACCATTTCCCCTTCTCCTGAGAGAAAAGACGGTATCACAGCAGTTCAGTAAACAGGATTCATTTGGATAGAAAAAAACCGTGGCAGACATGGATAACTCCTAACATTTTAAGGTGTGAATATCTTAATGGCTAAGCAGTGACTTCAGGCAGCCTTCAGTGCCCTTAGGCCCTAACACAGCACATGCAAAAATGTGAAAGATAGAGCGCTGAGGAAAAAAAGTGGTATGAAAACTGGTGTTGGGAGAACTGAGCAAAGAACACATTTCTCAGAAGTCTACTGCTGGGCTTGAGTTAATGTTGCAGCAGGAACAAACTGAGGAGAGAGAGGAAGGAAAATGGTTACCAGTCTGTGTAACATATTATGCAGCACAAATTACTTCTCTCTCTCCCGAACATCTGCTGCTCTGAATAAATGTTACACATATATTTCTATACAAACATATTTAACATCCTTAATAGGGAAGCAAGTACAGCACATGTTGATTATGATTATTTGGAAAATAAAAAAGTGACAGAAACTTATTTGAATTACAATGCCAGAAACAACTGCCAATAATATATTTTACAGAATTTCTTTTGATCTGCTATTTAGAAACAGGTTGGAAGGCTGACTACCAATGCTTTGAGAATAAGGTTACGTCATCTTTTAATAAGATGGAAGAGTAAGGCTTAATTTACAAAAAAAATAAGATGATTTCCTGTATGCTTGCGAGTCATCACACATCATTAAGTCTTTTTTTGGTACTGTGCTAAGAACTGTGGCTTTGAATGATTGTCCTAATTAAACCTGTGGTCAGAGTGGAATGATTTCGAGAACAGCACACTCCACTTACAGATTCATCTATTTTTACTAATGTACGTATCTGGAGAAGAGAGCTGACCATCACATCATCCCTGCCCTGGTAGTTTTGTTCTTGCAGTTCTAACACACACATTTCTTCTTGACACAAATGTCTTCATTGCACAAGTGCACCAACTACGTGGATTTCTAAACATATCCATGCTGACAGTTTTTTAGATGGTCATTCCATGTGCATCCGTACAAGACTTGTCAATATTTCAGAGAAAATAATCTTCTGTATCTGTGTTTGTTTATGTTTGCCAAAACTACACATCAACCCAAGCAAATAAACTGGTCCAACTTTGTTGTCTAGCCCATGAAGTTATGCACATTTACAGAAATCACATAAATAATGCTGTTATTGTGAAAGCACAGAGCAACAACTCATCATTACCTTGAAATTTGGCATAAAACTGAAACTAAATTAAATCTTATCTATTGCCAAAAGCCAAATGCCAATTTGCTTAAATGCCAGAAGTTAACTGCCAGAAGTACGGAAAAGAATGCCATAAATTTCAAAATTAGATCATCTTTCCTATTTCTTATTCTATTTCCTTGTGCACATGTTTATGCAGAACAGAAAGAGAGAAAAAAAGGTATCTGGACAGTCATGACTGAACCACCTGGAACATGGAGTGGCAGGCATGTATATGAACAGGAACTAAAGCTGCTCCAGATTTAGAATCTGAAAGCTGTGAGAATACAGAAATAACTAATTCTTCTGTTGAATTTATATAGCATATACTGGTCCAGACCAATACCACTAGACAAAATTGGGTAAGTTGTACCATATCTAAGGAGATACTGTATCATCTGCATGGACACAACCCAACAGCAATTGAACTACTACCCCTCCACCTGTGAGCAAAAGCAGCACCAACAGAAAGAAGAATTTTGGAATTCCATGAAAACATCCACTGAAATAAGAGGAAAAGTTATGACAGCCTTTCAGTTGGGAACTTGGCAACAAGAAGTGGGGTACCAGATACAGTAAAGAAAGAAATCAAGTCTTGCAAAATGGAACAGGAAACTGCTTTGCTGAAGTCTGCTTCAATTACCTGGTTATTATAAAATACCCTCGTTCACCATCCATGGCATCTCTATGCACAGCACTTACAGAATCAATCTATCAGGTTGCAATACCAGAGCACTGGCAATGAAGTTTTCTTGGGAAAGCCATTTTTCCTTGTGCCAATTGTAGCATTTAAATCTTAAAATAATAAAATGCTTATTTAATGCCTCTGGAATTGACTCAAATGAGCAAAAACGACATGCCCTCAATCCAGAATCACTGTCAGGCCAAGAAAAAGAATTAAATTGTAAATCACATTGTAAATTGCCACTGAACTATCCGAGAAACCTGCATGATATCCCCATTAAAGTAGTCATGCTCACAATGAAAAGGCTGGAAAAGAATGGCTTAGAGACTGGAACGAGTAGGCCAGGGAACAGAGATCTGAACAGACTGAAGGAAATAAGAACGAAGTGGCAAGAGCCAAACACAGGTTCACTTTGAATCACAAACAGAATAAAAGTACAAAAAGGCACAGCCACAGTGGTCAGACTGCCTAGCAAACACTGCTCCCTGCAATTCAGTGGAGTGAAAAAAGAGTAACTATCATGGCTCAGGTTTCACTGAGAGTTAGGATAGAAATGCCAACGAAGTGATTATTGTGCCAGTCTCTGCATCTCATCAGAACTGTTCACACTACAGAATAATGAAAAGTAGAGATCAGAGCCAAGGTCATTGATTTCAATAAAAGAATCCCATTAAATGAACGATAGAAGTAGAAATACTATCACAACAAGATGATTTTGGAGAAGAAACTGATTAAATTGTGAATATTAAAAGATGCAAGGCATATAACCTTAGATTTCACTCAGCACTTGAGAATCTTGTATTGCACTTAACATGACTTCCTTTGGACTGTGAAAGCAAATTCCAAAGCACCTCACTAAACTCATCACAGGTCTTCACTGGAAAACAAACAAATCACAGAATCACAGAATGGCCAGGGTTGGAAGGCACCTCAAGGATCATGAAGCTCCAACCCTGCTGCCATATGCAGGGCCACCAACCTCCACATTTCATACCAGACCAGGCTGCCCAGGGCCCCATCCAACCTGGCCTTGAACACCTCCAGGGATGGACGGGGCATCCACAGCCTCTCTGGGCAGCTGTTCCAGCACCTCACCACTCTCTCTGTAAAGAACTTCCCACCGACATCCAACCTCAATCTCCCCTCCCTCAACTTAAAACCATTTCTCCTCGTCCTGCTGTTATCTACCCTTTCCAAGAGTTGATTCCCCTCCTGTTTGTAGGCTCCCTTTAGGTACTGAAAGGCTGCAATGAGGTCACCCTGCAGCCTTCTTTTCTCCAGGCTGAACAAGCCCAGCTCCCACAGCCTGTCCTCATAGGGGAGGTGCTCCAGTCCCCTGATCATCTTTGTGGCTCCTCTGGATCCTCTCCAACAGCTCCCTGTCTTTCTTGTACTGGGGGCTCCAGACCTGGACACAGTACTGCAGCTAGGACCTCACAAGAGCGGAGGAGGGGGACAATCACCTCCCTGTCCCTGCTGGACACCCCTCTTCTGATGGAGCCCTGGATACCATTTGCTTTCCAACCTGCAAGAGCATGCTGCTGGCTCACATTAAGCTTTTCATCCACCAGGACCTCCAGGTCCTTCTCTGCAGGGCTGCTCTCAAGGACTGCTCCTTCCAGAGTCTGTATAGATACCTGGGATTCCTCTGGCCCAAGTGCCAAACCTTACATTTTCTGTGTTGAACCTCATCAGGTTCACCCGGGCCCACCTTTCAAGCCTGTTGAGGTCCCTCTGAACAGCATCCCTTCCTTCTTCTGTGTCAACCGCACCACTCAGCTTGGTAAATGAAAGCATTTTGGGGATTGTGCTAGCCAAGATGGAGTAAGCTGTTTTTTTTAACAGTTTACAGAAAAAAGAGGCTGCCTTACGGAGGGGGGTGGGGGTGGGCACTGCAGACATCACTCATCTGCTGAGCAACTTGAGGACAAAACAGTCTCACTGCCTGTGCCGGTGAATATTGGAGTCTATAAAAAAAAGCAGCTGAAGAATGTGGACATTCCCTTAGTACCGCTAAAATTTAATGTGTGTACCAAAATCTGAGAGCTGTTCCATATAGATACACTCCTGTGCTTCAGCTTCTAGTAACTCTTAATTCTCTTACTCGAGGTCTTCCGGTTAAATGCAACTAAATTTACAACTGTTGATGACACTGCTTTCTTAGACCCTTATAACCAAATTATCCACTAGAGAGCACAGCAACGTTTTCAAACAACTCCTGCTTACATCTGCAAGTGCTAAACAACGCTTTTGTGGCATGCAGAGCCGCCCTTCCATACAAGAAATACGCTGAGCAATCTGTCATGCAAAGCAGATAAAAAAAATACAGTGCTTTATGGAAAAAAGGTCATCAGACCATAAAGTTCTAATGAATAAATATCAACAGTTCACAGCCCAGTATGTAGTTTTCAAAGATCCCTGATGAGAAAACTTATTTTGCATTACGTATCTTATTCTCTCTCTCTATATATATATATGACAAAAAGAAAAAAAAAATGCATTCTTCATTCCTGAAGGAGAAAAAGCAAAGAAACACTGCTTATCAGTATGCTGGGCAAGAAGTGTTTCTCTGCCTGTTCTGCAATATATTTGGGTGATGTCATGACATTTTTATTTCTCATTAAAAAATGTGTTTTATCATTTATCATTTCATGTTGTAATGGGTATTCTGGTAAATTCATCTTTCACTCTACAATATAAATAAAATCAATCTCCTGCTTTATTTTTCATTTGCTCAGAACAAAAGGAGTATAATAAACATAAAATACTCAAAATTTCTCCATTAAAGTACTTGATTAAAACTGCTATATTCCCACAGTCCTTCATTAATACACCAACAAAGGTACCTGTGGTATTCACAGATCTGAATATTGCATCTCAACACTTCAAGTAAACAGATCACCTCTATTTTAGATCTTGTTAAACATGTTTCTTTTTTTCTCAGAAACTACTGAAGTTAATTGCAGCAGTAAGAAGACTAGTTATGTAGTTCATCTTATACTATCAGTGAAGAACAGAAGATGGCTTATCTAGTCAAAGCCACAGATGTGCCCAGTTGAGAAGTGGCAGCTTCAGGTGCTGAACAAAAGCAACACAGGAATTTTTAAGTCTGACGTAAGAGTCTGACATAAGCCACATATAGCTACTACAGAGTAAAAAGAGCAAGTGCTAGGAAAACATTTCCCATCCAGGAGAACTGTAAGCAGCACCGTCAGCTGTGAAGAAGGCAAATCACAACCATAACTGCAAACAAAGAGGAATGAACAGCAAGGTGGAGAAAATCCAAGTTCAGCAAAAAGGAAGAAATCCATATCAGGACAACCTGTATCACATGTCTAAAAGCTAATATGGATTTCCACATCTGCAATTAACAGGGAATTAAATGCCATATAAGAGAGATTACGAAATGATAAACACAATATTAGCACCTAATGCCATTTCTTTGAGTTTTATTTTTCAGTACATGCTGTAACTACTAATTTTAAGGCTTTTTTGGTGGCAATATTCAAGTAACATCAGAATCATGCTCAAGTAACTTGCTGAGTCAAACCTTATGATGGAAATTTGTATGTATGTAGCATGGTCTTTTCAAAGGGATGCTATTCTGTTACACGTGATCACCCTGTGCTAATTTATTCATCAACCTACATATTCTCCAATATAGTTCTCATTTTCTGAAGTCTTCTAAATTTCAAATCACCACTAATGAATTTTTCATTTTATGTATTTGTATATGTTTATACAGTTGGAAAAAAAAATAAAAACAACAGAAGCAGGGAATGGGAGGTTTTATCAGCATAATCTACCCTTATGAATAACTTATGATACACTGTGTTAACCAATTCACTAAATCCTCTTCTGCACTAAGAAATACCTTTTCATATTGATAGACTTGGACTTCCTCCTTCTGCCTTTGACGACGTGCCAACGGAGTCACAGAGGGAGGAGTGGTGGGGGGTGTCTGAAATGGCTTACTTAATAATCCCTTTCAGAATGGATCTCAAAACAGAATCAAGAGCCAGGCCCTGTTTTAAGAACAGGTATGCAATGCAGGCAGAAATTGTGTTTGTTTGAAAAAAAAAAAAATTGAGCAGTCTTCTGATTTCTGCTCACTAGACACAGCGGTTATTTGCAGCATGAAATGGCCAGGTCTCCAGAGCAAAGCTTCTTTAAAATGGGGGAAGAATTTCCCAGCTGGAGATGAAGTGCTGACCCCCAGTGACTAGAGCTGCAGCTCATTCACCTGCTCGGTGTTTGGGGTCTGTAAGAGGAGATGAGCAAACTTTAGCACCCTGCTAAGAAAATACTAGGTTCTATACCCACGTGCTGTTTGTTTGAGTTTGTTCAGGGAACAAAACCCTCTGCAGGTGCAAAGGATCACATGAAATATATCCCTTAAATAAAGCATCTAGGGCCAAAAAGAATGCTACAGACTGTTTCCATCTAAGTTGAAGGGAAAGAAAATTGTTCTCGTGGGAAGAAATGGGAAGCTGGTGAGCCTATGAGCTTAGGGTACAGTACATTACACACTTCTAAGTTATTATATATATATATTCAGAACAATAAATAAAAGCACATAAGAATTTGCAGCAGAATGACTCCTTTATTAATTGAGTACAAAGGTACATTTCTTATGCCATAGAGACGTGAAATTTTGAGTCCATTTGCATGCACTCAAAACACCACTAGATGTAAAAATTAGTCACTTAAACCTCATCTTTTAAATGTCCTGCCAGGTGATGTTGGTAAAGTTAACTGTGCTGAAGAGCTGGCCACATGTGTTTAGATCTGCCCAAATTGAATTAGCTGGCACTTCGAAACACAGGCCTGTCTCACTGCACAGAACTTCACGTTGCTGGGATTCAGTGCTGCCACAAAGCACAGTGCTGAGCGTTGGTGGTAAAGAAACACTTTCAAATATGCCTCTCCAAAGTTTAAAAAAAAACCACTAAAATATTATTTAATAACAGCGTGTATACTGAATATCAATAGCAGAGTGCAATCCCATTTCTGAGGCAAAATCCGAACAGTTAACAAATCACAGTTTTACATGAGGTCTGTGGATCCACGCCACATGGCTGCTCTGCCAGGGAGAGAGCTCTGCTTGTCAAACACAATAAAGCAAATCAGTGTACCGTCAATGAGATGCAAAATGACTCCAGATCTGAAATTCTGTGCTGCAAATCTCAAGTCCTGTAATTTATCAAACAAAAAGCTTCAAGTCTTGGAAAAACAAAGAAGTTATCTTCACATAATCCTTTTTTTTTTCCCTCTTTTTTGTCTAGTAGGAAAGATCAGCTCATCAATTCACAAAAATTCTGTGAAGACTGAATTCAAATGAAACCCTTTACAAGCTCCAGATTATCTGCCTTGGTTTTCTGGAAAAAAAAGAAAGTCTTATTTCTCTGAAGAATACAGAGATATTTTTGATCTTCAGCTTTCCATAAATACCATTTGTGTTTAAACTGGGAAAGTGTGTATGATATCATTTAGCAAAACCAAAATGATTGCTATTACACTGCCAAAGCAAAAATAAACTCTAACTATGTAACAAACAGCACCATGGCTTTTTTTATTTTTCCACCAATCAACAATCCTCAGATATATTTCACATAAAGCTTGACATAACATTTATCTAGCCTATATCTACCAATACCTCACAGTTAAAATGTTCATAATGAAGAATATGGGAAGAACAGAACTCTTTGTACGTAATACCCACAATCTCCAAGGTAAATAACAAAAAAAAAAGCATAACTGCAATCTAATAACCCAGCCCGTCCATACAAACAGCCATACAGCCCAAGACAGGCGGTCTATCTGTTGTAATAGCAAGATGTCAGTTTGCCAAACAGAACTGATAATGACACACTATAAAATCGTTGCTTTATTACTGTTGTTAAAATTACTGCCTAACGGGATGCAGTGTTTCAAGAAACAGTATAAAAATCTAACCTTGACATAAATTGGAACCCTCCTTCAAAACTGTAAAAAGAGACTGTGGGAAAGAAAGGTGGGAGGGTGGGGGAATTAAAAAAAAAAAAAAAGAAATTGACTTATATCTTCAGGGAAAAAATCATCTTATTGGTACAATAACTCTTCCCCAAGAGCAATGCAAGGAGAAATAATTTCATACATCCAGGTGTAAAACAAATGCATTCCACTGATGAAATATATCGCCATGGAGTCTATTAATTTGTACAGGTAACCAAGCTGCTAAGCAGGGGTGATGCTGGTGTTTCTTTGGGAAATGGGACGTGAACAGAACAGCCCTTTGGAGAGAATCCATTGGGGTTACTATGGAAAGTTAATGAAATTGATAATACTGCTTATGGGGCTGGTTTCTGCTGTACAAAAAGTTACTTGAAGTGCACCTTAGGACAGGAAAATAACCTTACTGATGTTTTGACTTTAATACTGTTATCAAGAGACAGGACAGGGAGTTGTGGCACGTTGAGTTAATCACTTGGAGCGCTCACTATCCCACGTTTCCTGGTACTGGATGTGGCTCAGGGTGGGCAGCAGGCAGGAGGCTCTCAAGGCCAGGCTGGATGGCCAAGGTTTCTCACAGCCCCCTGACTATAGAAGGGGGGTCAGAACAAGATCCCTTCCAACCCAACCCAACCTATTCATTACATTGCAGCGTCCTTAAAATTTTAAATTCATTTGTACTTCAGATGATCACCAGACAACAACTCTGGAAAGAACAGGTAAGAAAATACTGGATTTTCACATTCATTTAGTGAAACCACTCATGAATGTGCTGTATTTAAGACCACTGAATCAACTGCAGAAAGGTGTCTAAGTAATTTATATTACCAAAGTAATTGAATGTTGACAGGCAACACAAAATTACGGTGCATATGTTTTGCAGTAATGAGCATCTCTGCACCTTGACACTGCTTCAAAGGGTGTGATCTTTATTTAGGAACAACAAGTGAGATACCAGCTCATTAGTTTGAGGAGAGGTTCAAAAGCTGGACCCTGGCCATGAAAATACATCATTTTAAGGGCTTAATTTATTCCCTTTATTCAATATTATCAGTTTTCAGTGCTTTTCTGCAGTATATCAAGTCTCCACAAACCACAGCATCACTGGGGCCAATCTGTAATAATGTAACTATCTGGAGTTCATCCCATCTTTTGCATGAAGTCATGAAACTCAATTACTAAGCGAGGAAAAAAAAAAAGAAAAGCCAAGACAATGATGTAGAGCTGGGTAAGCGTGCCAGTAGAACAGCCACAGTTGTGGCACAGCTGAAGAGCTTCAGAACTGCAGGGCAACCCCAGCAGTCACCAGTGCCCAAGCAGTGTGGGACCAGTGCCATGCCCAGGGACTGCACACCATGGGAAGAGGCCCTGGTTTGAGCTCTTTCCTTTCCCACTTTACTTAATCTTAAAGAATGTTGCTAAGGCAATTCAAATACACACACAGATCCCCCCCCCCCCACTTCTCAAAGTTGGCACTCTTCTGTAATACGTCAGTATAAACCATCACTGAACTGAACTGAAAAATATGCAACACATAATGGAGAAATAAACTGCAGAAAGAAACCTGTATCGCTATTTAATGGCGTCAATAATGAATAAAAAAAAGTGTTTAAATTATTTGAAGGTCATAGAAAAAGCCTCAAAAAAAAAAAGATAGTTAAAGAGACATTAAAAGGAAGATTTAAACAGGTGATCTTTTAGTAGTCCAGCAAAAACAGTTTGTCTTTCACTCTTTGTTTAAATTAAAATACCATTCAGTGACTGACCTTTTTAACATGGCCTGAGGGAGTGGGGTATGATCTTGTTAGAAAAGAAGCGATATTAAAAGAGCAATACTATTAAAAAGCAGCAGAGGATGGAACCTACAGATCTGAAATTGTTTGCTTAGGCAGATTAACTCCTCTGAAAAGGCTGTCCTTACTGTTGCAAGGAGAGAAATTACTGCTGTGAGATTCTTTTTTAACTAGTTTCAGAACTGTGTTAAAGAGATTGTTTATAGAGTCCTTTAAGCAAGCAAACAAAAGAGAAGTCAAATTACAAAGAGTCCCTTGGTTTCAGCATTCTGCATGGATGGGGGCACTTCCCTCGCTGCCAGTTCCTGAGCATCGCCTTAAATGCTGGGCTTCAGCTCAACACTTTGGCTCCTCTGCATTTATCATGAGAGGTCAAAGATCCCACAGAAAGAAACGTGAAGGGAAATCCTTTGGTATTCTGAAAATTTCACAGAAAGGTATCTGAGACTGCAGCCCCCGGTTACATCAGCATAAAAACCGACACCGTTAGGAGGGAGCACAGACAGCTTTCTTCCACAACCCCCACCTGACGTCGGATCTCTGCTATTAGAACACTAAAGCAGCCTCCAAAAATCCTATTTCTCTTAATTTGCATAGAGCGCATCTCTAGAGACAGAAAGGTAGAACTGGAAATGAGTAATGGCTTTAAAAAAAGCCAGGTATTAAATGGCATTACTAATTAAACATAAAGCACTAAAAGAATAAATCGCACGCAACGAAGCAACTAAAACCTCGTGTCACATTACTAAAGAGGCCTCTTCAAAATAAAGGTGCACAGGATATTGTACCAGATTTAAAACTTCCATTCACTGTCTTAATGCTAAAATGCTAACTGTGCAAAGATCTTAATAACCGAATCCAAGCAACAGCTCTTTTAGCTACTTTGGGTACTAATTTTCAATTGCTGTCATGATGCCAAGACCACGTATGTGAGCGTATGTCCCTTCCATCTTCCTCAGACACCTAACAAGTCAGCAGAGGGGCAGTTTTCCACAGGAAAGATTCCTGGCTGGGCCATAAAGCAGGCAAACAGCCAAATACTGTGGGAGCTCCTCTAACCACCGCAATAACAAGACTTACAAGTAATTAACCAGGATCTAACCCATATTCAGAGAACCCTCACAAATATAACAGTATATCATGCTAGGAAGACTTCTGGCAGTATGGCTGAGCCTTGGCATACCTCTGTCTTGTGGAGGAAGGCAGCAAAGGCCAGCAGAACCCAGCAGGATGGCCAGGTGGGACTGCAGCTCCCAGCACTGCTTTCTGCCTCTTCTGAAATATTTTCCCAGCTGTCAGCATCTCATATACAGGTATAGAGACAGAGATACAGGTTTGTGTACATAGATTTATGAAGATGCATACGTATGGATATATCTATCTATACACAACTGCAATGTAGACCACAAAACAGACTGCAAATCACTTGTGATATAGATTTCTGCATTTGTTCCTCCTGTATAATAGGGTACAACACTTAACATGTCTTTCAGTTTCATCTTGCCTCCTCGTGCTCCTCCTCATCGTAACTGCTGTCTGCAATGGCTGCCTTCAGAACTCATTCACGAGAACGTGCTGTAAGCTGAGATGTCATTGGAAGCTTCGTGGGACACATAAAAGAGGTGCAAACATTATGGTAATATTTTGAAATATTTTTGCTAGTTTAATTTGTAGTTGGAAAGGAATTGAATTATAAGCTAATTTTAAATCTGTTTCAGTTCTGAGATCTGAAATTAAGTCAGCGTTTAGAGTTGGATGAGTTGCTAAAAACAAGCATGCCTAGGAATTCATACACATTGACTCATTCAATTCACTGGTATTTTTTCCCTCCTTTTTAATGAAATTTTGGGGAAAAAATGCCTCTGGTAAACTCAAGTATAAGCTTTCCCTTTTCAGATCTCAATACAGATCCCCAGTAAAAAGCAATTGGTCTTAAAAAGAAGAAAAAGAAAAGAAAAGGGAATAAATGCATACGCTTACCTATGTTTAAAGCATATCAGATAATTCAAACAGTTCTAACACTACTGAAAAGCACGTTGTCCTGGTAAAAAAGCACAGAGATGCCTACCTTCTTAAAACAAAGTCTTAGAGATTTTTCCTTTTTTTTTTTTTTTTTTTTTTATAATTCATTAATATTGAAAACTTGTTGCTGAAAACCTTCTGTCCTACAGCCCTTTAACATTTCTGTATCCACTAGTAAGACACAAACAACAACAAAAATCACAAAATGAGAAAATCAAGTCATATTTCAGAAGATTCAGAAAACAGCTATTGGATTTTCTTGTCTTTTCTAGAACCAATTTGCCTAACCTTCTTCTATCAATGTATTTTTAGATTATCACAGAATCTTCAAATTATTACTCCTTCATTACTTTTCCCGAAGAGTTTTAAAAGTCTCCCAACTTCAGCTACATGTATCACCAAATCGATCGCGAGCTGGGACTCTTCATTTTGAATTCCAAGTATCACAGAATGTTGTATTGCTAGAAATTCTATTCATTTGTAGGTAAAAGACAACTTCTTTAATTTTGAATGAAAAAGGCAATACCGTGCTTTTCTGATGAAACACAAAACATCCTTTGTCTATGAGAAAACCAACACTATCCTCCATCTGTGTGCCCAGCACTTTCCTCTGAAGATGCTCTTCAAGTTAGAAATCAAATGTTGCACAAGTGAACTCCAAAGAAGTGGGCACAGGCGGTCGGATCAGAACAGAGTACAAGCAAATATAATTTGCAGATATCTAAGGGGACATTATAACAATGACACAAATAAGCATAACAATATGTTAACAAAATAGCTCTGTCAGTAATGATACATTCAGATAGATGGCAAATGTACTTGCATGAACCCTATCATTACTGCTTCAATCACCGCCACGCTTTAACTTTGGGGAGCTAATTTCATTTATAAGTTCTGCTACTGCACATCAATTATCAGCAGCATTTCTAACAGACACAGCATTGCTATGCTTAGGTGACTGATTGTCTCACATTAACTCTAATAAGAGAAGACTTGCAAACCACTTAAAGTGTCAGAAAACTGCAACAATCATGGGCATAGGCACCAGTTACGCTCCTCCAACTTCTCTGACTTCCTGCTATTTCATTATTCCCTCTTCAGATTGCTCCTTTATCTAACTCACAAATATCAATGCCAACCAGCATCCATTTTCCCAGGGAGTTCACCGAGTCATTATTGTGATAATTATCTGATTCAAAGATAGATTAATTCCCCAAGCATAGTTTGCAGATCCGAGATCAGAAACAAATTTTGATTTGAAGAAATTTGAATCCTTTAAACACAGCGCTTCAGTTTAAGGATAGATGAGACAAAAAGCCCAACAAAACAACAGTGTCTTTCTACAGAAATCTTCCTCTACTTTCATGGTGCAGCCGAAGAGCAGAGGTTAAAGGAAGATGCATCTACAGATGCTGTAGGATGGTCAGTGCTTCCTTTTGATCAGAGAGCACCTGAACAAATGACAGCAAGAGATGCAGCAGCTGCCTTCTGGATAAGCAGACAGAACACTGCGGCCCTGACTTTGTTTAAGCCTCTTGCAGTACTGCCACTACCAGCATTAGATTTGTATAGGAGAAATACTGATTCCAGCAGCCTTATCAACTAAATCTGTTCCAAATGCTCCCTCTACAAAGATCAGCACTATTTATCAGGCAGGACTGGTTCTGTATCTTTATTCAGAGAGCTATAGCTACTCGTTCTCTTTCTCTCTCTCTCTCTCTTGGTTTTGAGCTCTTTCCTTGAAACAAAAGCAGCAACTTTGCGAAATCCAGGATGGATGAAAAATGCAGACAGAACTTTCTGAAACAGCACTTCATACTAGTTTGTCAGGTACAGGCTAGGACAGAATGACTTTAAAAGTCTCCACCATTCCAAATACAAACTCTAGTCTGCAATGCATTACATGCTAGACTAGACAGTGATCAACAATCCTAACTGCAATAAAATAAAAAATAAAAATATTCTTGGTGCATTTTTTATATGAAGTATATTGATCATTTGGCTATTATACGTCTAAGCTAAGCTAATACATGTGGTTAACTTTTGCATTCTACAATAGAAGCAGGGTGCACAGTGTGACTGCACGAGAAACACGTCTATGAAATGCGTGTGCTGGGGGCTGTGAACTGCATCACCAGAAGGGCGTATTACTGAGATGTCAATGCTGAGATCCAGGCACAACACGACAGTTTTGTGACAGTTTTCAGACTCAAAATACCTACCTCTACAAATAGAACAAGTTGCACATCACATCTGGAATATCACTGAGGTCTACTACTATCATCATCACAAAAATTTTAGCTGAAATGATCAAGAATCAATGGAACAAATTCCAAGACATCAAAAGAAGATATCTTTCGCCCTTCTGCTTTTACTTGCAATTTTCATTAAACGCAGCACATTTATGCATTATTTATCTAATTTAAAGCGAGCGAAACACCCAGTCACTGATGTCACAGAATTATGCAGATAACAGTGTACTAATGTGTGTGAATGAGTGTGAATTACCTAGGAGCCAGCTCTAGACCTCCTAATTCCAAAGCAGATAAATTATCAGGTATGACACTTGTTAAAATTCAAAACTGAGTGTTTACTGCTCTCCCTGTGTGTCAAAAATCAATTATATTGATGTACTCCTACAATCTATGAAATCCAGCAATTAACTTGCAAGCTTACCTTCCAAAAGATTAAAGATGCACTGCTGACTCGAGGCTTTCTGATTCACAACATGCATCTCACACCCATTCGTCACTATATTATACTTGTTGGAGGGTGAACACATGGCTTCAAGTTCTCTCAACCTTTCTGAGTATGGTTATGAGGAAGGGAAACGAATGGCATGCAACAATACAAAAGAAATATGAATATTCAGATGAACTCGGGTGGTCAATCCAGTGTCCATAAAATTAGCATCCTCAAAATTATACTTTTTTAAAAAAATACAATATTCAAACCCAATCATTGAATACAGAAAGGAGATCACTTTTGTTTTCAGAATTACCTTACTATGATGAGCTACTATGAGCCCTTCAGAATTTCATGACAAATGAAAGAGTTCAGACAGAGAAGGCACAACTGCTCATTCTACAGTGATTTCACAAATGTGTTCTTATGTGCTTGTAAACATAAGGAAATTCAAGTTTCTAAACCGTAATCTTAGCTACCCTCAAAAAATAGAAGCTAAGCACACATCTCATACAGTTACCACAATTACTGAAAGCTAAATAGAATTTGCTTGCTGTTGTATTTTTCATTATATTTTGTCATATTCTTTCAGTTTTGGTTAAACTAAACCCTTATAACCTACAACCGAAGCAAAATCCTATCCTAACCCTTTTTGTTTATTATTTCTTCTAACTTCAACAGTATCATTTTTGTTTAGCAGCACTCGTGACAAAAACATATGCCTATTACATCTAGAAGAACAAATGATCTTTTAAATTTAAACAACAAAATGGCCTGTTAGTATACATATAGTCAAAGTTTGTTTACATACCTCTTATGTTTCTTTTCCCACAGGTGCTATCTGGATAAGACACTAGAATGCTTGGTTTTACCCTGCCCTCTTGCTGCTTTCTTTTCTATAACCAAACATCTTTGCCTCCCCAGTTTTCTCTTGGGCTACTTTCAGACTGATGGTACGCCTTTAGGTGGAGTTCACAAACTATTTTAAATCTGTACAGATACTAAGCCTAACTTTTCAGCAGTACATGGACATCAGGAATGCACCAAATCTGTCCCATACTTCTGGCCAGTGTGCCACCTACCTTAAGGAACCTGACGTCTGGATTGTGTTAAGCACTAAGTAATTATACATATGTACACGTGCCTTCACACAGCTAAAAGTGAACAGTATCTTGGCATAGAACCGAGCACCACAAATTTGCATCCAAACCTTCTCAGTTGTCATGTGCTGGCTGTCTCCTTTCACCCAGCAGGTGATAGATGTTTTACCACTAATCATCTTTTTGCCAATACTTTCTCCTCTGCAATAAAATACTGACAACTCCTTAGAAAGAAGTGCACGAGATCAAATATATAGGAAATATCCTTAAGACTTAAAAAACTGCAAGCTTGAAGCTTTTATATACAAGCTCCCTTTTCATGTTGCCAATTTAAAGTGCATTTCATTTTGGCCTCTGCTTCCCCTGAAACCTAAGACCAGCACAAATAACTTCCCTCACTACTGGTAATACCATGCTTCTCTTTTCCCCAGTATCAGCATAGGTATCTAGGTCACTGTAAGGGGATAAAGTGCTTATAAAAATAGTCATCTTCCCCCTAGGATGTCTCTTCTTCTGGATTTCATCTGGGCTATGACCTTGGATTGACTTTAACTGCTGTTATCCCATCTTCTTCACTCCCACTGCTGCTAACAGATATATGATGACCTAAACAACTTTTAATAAATTTTCACTTGTCAAGCGGAGAATTTAACTAATTTCAAAGGTAAAACGTGACAAGGAGGATCAAGAAGGCTACCTGTACTAATCACCTGGTGCGCAGGAGTGGCATAGGTAACCACGTGTGATCTAAAAATCCTTTCAGACATTACAAGATGCTGGGGCTGCTGGTACCTCCTGCACCTCCAGTTATGGGACACAGGTCCCAGCTGGCTTGTTAGTGACTTGGAGAATATGGAAACTTTCAACATCCAGACTGGAGAAGACAGCATTTGGAAAATTAGGCTTGGTGACAACATATACATTACAGAATCATACAATGGCCTGGGTTGAAAAGGACCACAATGATCATCTGGTTTCACCCCCCCTGCTATTGCAGGGTCACCAACCAGCAGACCAGGCTGCCCAGAGCCACATCCAGCCTGGCCTTGAATGCCTGCAGGGATGGGGCATCCACAGCCTCCTTGGGCAACCTGTTCCAGTGCCTCACCACCCTCTGTGTGAAAAACTTCCTCCTAACCTTGATGAAAGCACAAAGAGGTAGCACAAATAAAGGGGAACGTCCTAAGAGCTTCCTGACACTCATCATAGGTTTCCACAGGAGATTTGACATGTGCACATGTCACGTGGAACATATGTCTTGATGAAGTTTAAAAATAACTTAGTGGTAAATGTATTAGAACATAATGCATGATTACAGGATGAAATTTGCATAAGAAACTTGCTAAAAAAAAAGACTGACTGGAATTTGGATGGAAAACACTAGCGTAGTATTTTTGAACATATAATATTATTTTTTATTAAAATTTATACAAATCACATAAGCACTTTAAAAATTAAGTGCACAGATGCAATCAAATGACATTTGTTGACCTTGTGTGTGAATAAACCCAACGGGGACGAGGCAGTGGTTTATAAAAGGAAGCAATGCCTGTTTGCCTGTTGTGAGGTACCTAGAGGGAGAATGCCAGAAAAAGAGAGCAACATCTTAACCTCCCCCAATAAACCATAAATGAATTCAAGTCATACTTTTTTGGAATATCAGAATGCCCAGCACTTTCAAACCTTAGCATGCCTTCTATAAAAGGCCACTTCAACATTAGAAGTTGGTTAACCTTCCACAGTTAGCTTAGTCATCCAGCACACTTCAACTTTAGCATCAGTGAACAAACAGATGATATCACAGCAAAGCAAAACCGATCAAAAGAGATGAACTGCAATGAAACACTACCCTTGATCACTCAGCAAGCAGGTAAAACAGCAATGAACTCACCAAACAGACTGCGGACAAAAATTTCTCCAGAATCTCAATACAGTGAAGCAACTTTTGGCTTAATGCTAAGACTTCCTTCTCTTATAAACAGCCAGGAATCTCACTGCTCAACACACAGTGTGTGCCAACCAAATTCAAGAAATAAATAGTAATTACTGAAATTAAGCACAGAGTTTGCTCAGTGCCTGTATGGTATTTCTTTGAAACAGAGGCATCTTGAGACGTACTGAACTCTTCATCCCTCAGAAAGTTGGATCTCGCGCTCTTGATTCCCCATCCCAGGTTCTGCTCTGCCCCCTACAGCTGACCAGGCCAAAGGCTGGTTCTTCTGTACAAGCAGGTAAGGTTGTTCTCCCTGCTTATATGGCAAATAGGGACTTGCAAACATCATGGCTTAGTGGTATCAGGAGCTGCAATGCCGCCGAGGAGCTGTGCCAAACCATGAGCCAGAGGTACTACTGGTCTGAAGCTGCGACGACTCATCTGTTCATCACTAAGCACTACCACATCAATCAAAATGAGACGGACAGGAAAACGATTCTGGCAAATACGACCTCGCCTGCTGCATCTGGAGCTCAGTCACCACGAGCAGCTGTGGCCCTGCTCAGCAGCTGTGGTCCTGGCAGACACGGGGCTGCTGGCCATGGAAACCCAGACAGTCAGACTAATGAGGGCCAGCAGTTTCCGTGAGTGGGGAAAAAATGAAATACAAATGACACACTCAGCAGCATCTACAGAGTAATCTGTCGCTGATTCAATATCACCCTGGCAAAACTTCCTGCCATCCAGTCAAGTCTCTTTTATTAAGCCTACTTGTGAAGAAAAGGAAAAACGTTATGCTGGAAGAGAGCCTTCATTTCCTGAACGCACAGGTTAGACACTTTGTCAGGATTGCCATCCTAGTAATTCAGAGGTTAGAAAGGAAAAAAAGGTAATAAGGGAGCAGTCGGTGCAAAAGCAAACACTTAAAGCACAGCATAAAACTACATTAGTAGCACACATATTAAAGTAAGTTGGAGTTTCAGAAAAAAATCATGCTCTTCAGATGATACTAAGCACTTCCCTGCACTGAGAAATAATTCTGTTATTTGTGACCCGCCACGCCACTGCTGCTTCTATATGAAATTGCATTTCTGACATAAATTTTAGTGACAAACATTTTTATGATTACAGACCAAAAGTCAAAATTTGCATTTAAATAGATGTATTAAAAACTCAGCAGCACAGGTAGAAATATGAAATGCTGTTTTAAGGAACATTTAAATAGGGAGCATGAGCATAGGAGAGATTTTCTTCTGAAATGATGCAAACACCAGTCCAATTCAAAGTCAAGTATTGACCTGTAGTCTCCTGCAGCCCCAGACTCACCTCAGAGCTGCAGAACCTACTTCTCTTTTCATCTTCATATGCTGAGCAGTAGGAACTACTTCTCTTTTCATCTTTCCACTGGAAATGGCCTTATTTATTAGAAATAAAGTATTTCTTGTTTCCATAGTCTAAGCCCACAGTTTCAGCACCTTGCAGCTCAGATCACATTATACTGTTCTTCCTCTCAAGCTGTAACTCGTGTTTGTTCACAGAGGTCACCATCAGCTAAGCTTCAGATATTACATTCCCTCCTCAACTGCACAACCATTTTTGAAAAAGATTTTCAGTATATAAGTTAAAAAATAAAAAAAACAACAAACTAAGTAATTCTCCCTCTCAAACACCTCCCTCTGAGTTAACTATATTTTATTTTTTCCTTTAATCTACAGTGCATTTCTGATGTTGAAGAAACTCTGTCTAACCTTTCTCCTCTCTTTTCTCGCTGTCTCACCTTCATTTGCTGCCTATTCATTTTTTATATCTATGTCCAGATTCAGTTTTTATATTTATGTCCAGATTTAATTCCAAACCTTGGCTAAATTCTAACTCCGTGCTTAAGAAAGACACTTACACCTTGCCAACACATCGTGCTGAGGTCAGGTAAGCAGCTCCTTGGTACCAGTGTGGGTCGCTGGTGCCCTTTACAGTTCCTCTGAGATCAGCAGCATGTATTCTCTCCATATAAACCATATAAATCATTGCTGTCATATTTTGTTTCCATCCTGTGTTGTTTTGTCTTTTGTCTTTCTTGACTGACAGGCATTTCAGTCCAAAGGATAAAACAGCGTGAACTACATTACCATTACACTAAAGGAATTGCATAACAGTCAGTTGGACAAGTTGTCCAGCTAGGCTAGTTACAGACCTGTTATGTTTTACTGCCTTCACAAACACAGCTTCTTTCCACGAAGAGGGAATGACCAGTTCCTTATAGACTCACTTTCCAATTCTCCCTCTAGCATCACAAAATTTAGGACTTAACAGTCACCTGAATTTTTCTGTTACTTACTCATTATTCAAGTAATAAAACTGTCTATAAAACTGTTACAGAATCTAATTGGCTATTAGAAAAATGAGTTTAACTACAGCACAAAAACAAGACTAAATGTCCATTTTAGGAGTATTTTTGCTGTCTTCTCCAGGGGTTCTTTAACCAAGGGAAAACACGGGGTCATTGCATGGGAACACAAAGGTCGAGTACAGGCAGAGATTAATTACATCAGGATTTCCTGAGCACTTCATAGCAAAATTTCCTTATATCCTATTTAGATAATCCCTAAATTACTTTAAGAAACATTTCTCAGAATATTTAGAGGTCAGCCAGAAATACAAAGAACAGCACACAAGAAAACCTGCTTTCATTTGTCGACTCATTCTGCAATACCACACAGCCATACTATTTGCACCACAATCTTCCAGTCCTCTTTCCATAGTAGAAATGCTCACCAGCCAGTTCCCAGCAGTTTGAAATGGAAATAGCACAGGACAAGACATCTGAAACACCGATAGCACTCACGATATCATAACAGTCATTCTTGTACATCGGCAGCTGATAGCATACAGAAAACCTGAAGAATACTTACATTCCCTGTAGCAACATTCCTTCCAACTGCCTGTCAGCTGGCATACTGTCAGAACCAGGACATTCCTTTTTCATTAAGCATTTTTCACTTTTCATAAAGACGTACAAAACACACATCTACATTTTTATATACACATGGAATAGCTTTTTATAGAGCAAAATACTTCAATGGTATCCTTACAACATAACACCCAGGGCTAGCTGTAGGCACAGCCAAGGCATGGAGCTGTGAAGTAATGTGCTGCTGCAAGACACTCAGGATGCTGAGCTTTGTCTTAAAGCAAAGGCAGCAAGCAGGAGGAATGCGATATGGAGGCAGATATAAAACAAAGGCTACACCAAGCCCCAGTCTGCATCAGACTCACCAAGACAGATGTACAAGATACCTCAGCAATACTGAGCAGGCCCAGAGCTGCAAGAAACCGAACAACTCAAGAGGTCACTCAGCAGCCCAAACTCACTACATTTCCTTCCTGTATAACACGTCTTCTTTTCACTCCATTTCCCTATCCTGCTGAGGCAGCTTGGAAAACACAACCCCCTTTTATCCTGCACACGTGGTCGCCCACAGTGATCTCCTGTTGTACTGAGTGCTATGGAATCGTTTCATGCTATGTCCCAAAGTGCATCTTTTCTCAGTTGTACATCTGCTATCATCCGATTTAACTGAATGACAGTTTGTTAGCATCCTATGCTAGAAAAATATTTTCTAAACTGAGTTCATAACATAGTAAATCTTCAGAACTGCTTCCTATCCTGTTCTTTTTTCCCCATTTCCCAGAGGTTTGTTTGCTCTTTGGGTAGCTGTTGCACACACAACATAAACTGCAAGTATATACCGCATAACTTTTTTTCCTACAAGAATATTTAAAGGTTTATTTTAATGGGATGAGATTCTTTAATGACACCATGGATCTCAGTTATAATTTTAATATGCAGAGGAGAGCTTGCTTTTTTTTTTTTTTTTTTTTTTTTTTTTAACTTTTCAAAGTCTCACAGGACATAGTTAATTTAGAAGGCAGCTACAAGTTCCTAATGGACATTAACTTAAAAGTAAAGCCCACAGAAATTTCATCTCTCCTCAGTGAGTTTTGGCAAAGATTTCCTGAATTATCTATTTTCCCGATTTCTTCTTCATTTTAATATCATCTGCAAAAGCAAATGACTTTATGTATGGGTATACTTTTGCCTGAATATACAACTATAAAAGTTAACTTTTATTATTTAAGAAACTGGTATCTTGCCATGCAAACTGTCTGTGGCCTCCTACTTGTTCTTGTCTATGCCAGATATTTTCCTTAGCTAGGCAAAAAATATTTAGTGACACGTGGGGTTTGGGCTATGCTGAAGTTTACACTGCAGCATAACAGACTGGAGAAAGTTTGTCACTTAACCTGCACTTCATACACCTCGTGTGCAGAACAACAAAATCCAGTTATCACACTGCCCTGATGTCATCCACCTTGAGGAGGAACAGCTGTGATTGCCCACAGCTTCCACTCCCCATCACACCACTCTGTTGGTGGTATCCTCCACCTGGCACCAATCCCACTGACAATGAAGTAATTGATAGCTTTTCTCAATCAACTTGCCTGTCATTTCCCTAAGAGGACTGCAAGGAAAAGAAAAATGCCTCGTAAACAAAGCCAAAGAGAGAGATGGCCATGTGAGACATGTTAGCTCACAGCACAAAAGGTCAGGAAATATCCACTCCTCTTCTTCCTGTCTACCAGAGGGGATGATCCAAGCCACTTACCTGGCATATACTGCTATAAGCAAAGGGATTTCTGTGTTGCTCACTTACTGTGCATATTCTACTGAAGTTCACATATACACTGAACCACAGAGCAGGAAAACATCTCTAGAGCATAGAGGTTAAGATCAGCTTTAAGAAATAATATTAACATATAGCAATTTCAGCCACTCATCAGTTCAGGAGTTCCACTCCACAAGAAGTATTCAAATAAATAAAAGCTCAAATTGAGGCTTTTCCAGAATGGATCAGGGCCCAGGACTGAACTGTCACACATCAACTGTCATGAAATAATAACATTTATTTATTATTTATTTTTAATGAAGGAACCAGTAGGCCTCTAGCCTAAAGAAAATCCCTTTCCGGGCTCCTTCAACACAAAAAGTTTGTTCTTGGTCCATGAAGACAAAGAATTTCCCTTCCTCCTTTTTTTTTTCCCCTCTCTCTTTCCCAGTTCTTGTAACATCTTTTCTTTTTGAGAGCAGAGCATTAGTATTCACCAAATGTATCTTTGAAAAGGTTTAATCTCCTAGCAATTACTGATATGAGAGTTTCATTATATGTACGGTATGATAAATATTGAAGAGGTCTCCCAGCTGTTTTGATCAGCCTTAATCTAGGCAGGCACAATAGCAGTGGAGATGCCCCAGCACTGCAGCCAGCGTGAGCCCTGAGGGATGGGAGCCAGCACTGGATGGGAGCTGTGAGCAGACATCCCTGCAACTGCTGGAGCTTCTGAACAGAGCAGTGCTGTGTTAGTCCAGCCCACATCCCAGCTGCTTTTAAATAATAAGACCCCACTCTAAAATGGAAGCCCTGCTCACATATTGAAAAAAACTAAAGCACAGAGAACCTACATGGCTGGACAGTAAAGAGGCTGTATCTGCACCTGTGTGGTGGGTGACTGGGGCTGACCACAGGTACCACCAATCTGCTCTCCTACCCCCCCATCCTCAGCAGAGGGCAGTAAGAAAATGCAGTGAAAAAACTCATAGGCTGAGATTGATAAGGAGATTGCTCTCCACTTACTGCCACAGGCAAAATAGACTTGGTTTGGAGAAGATTAGTTTAACGTATTGCCCATTAATAAGAGAGCAGAATAATGAGAACTAAAAACAAAATTAAAAACACCTTCCCCTCCACTCCCCCCTTTTTCCTCCAGGCTCATCTTCAATGCTGATTTTTTTTTTTTTTTTAACCTCACTCCCCTAAGTGGTGCAGGAGAACAGAGGTCTGTAACGTTAAGTCTCTCCCACTCCTTCCTCACGCTTTTCCCCTGCTCCAGCCTGTGCTCTGGGGTTCCTCCCACAGGATACCATCCTTCACGAACTGACCCTACACAGGCAGCAGTTCAAGAACTGCTCCAACACGGGTCCACTCCTCAGAGTGCAGTCCTGCAGGAACAGGCTGTTCCAGCATGGGTCCCACACAGCTCCCCATCCAGGTAGCCTACTGCATCCTTGGCTCCTCTCCATCGGCTGCAACCCCTGAAAAGAGCCTGTCCCTACCTAGGCTGCAGCATCCTCCAAGCCAAATCCACCTGCTGCAGCATGGAGTGCTCCATCAGGTCTGTCAGGGTTGATTGGGAATCTCTGCTCCAGCGCCTGGAGTGCTCCCTGCCCTCCTCATCCTCAAACCTGGGAGTCTGCAGTGCTGTTTCTTTCACATTTTTCTCTCGTCTGTCTCTCACATGTCACAGAGCACTTCTTATCCTTTCTTAAATAAGTTACCACTGAGAGCACAAACAGCATCACTCTTTGTGACTCCTGGCTACCAAAGCCTGGCCACTTAAACCTAATAGAAGCCCAAGTTTTGCTGTGCCTGTGGAGGATACTACTGGATCTAAGAGAAATAGGTACATTCTAGTTACCATACCTTGTGGGAGAAGGCCTCAACACCAAAGATGAGAACATGGAACAGAACGCACAGGTCATATTTTACAAAAATACAGCGCTGCTTCTCCAAGGAAAATCTGATGCAAAATAGTTCTCATCTTGGAATACACCGTGGCATTTACTGGCACTGTCATTTTAAATTATACATTGCGTAACAAATTCAGCAAGTGTGCTGAATTTGGGGGTGTTTAAGTCATGTTTTGTTCTGTCTCAAACTTTTAACACAAAGTTGCAATAAAAAGATGGGTCCTCTTTTAGCTGGTGTAAATGCTATGACAGCTTTTCAACATTAACTGCTCTTCCACAGTCTGGAAAAGTCAATTGTACTAGCACAGGCACCACATTTCTAAGTTGCAGAAAGCACACGTTCATTTTAGTAGCCAGATCACTTGGATATGTATGCCTGCACTTTGTCCCCACTTACATGTCTATGAAAATGAAGAAAAGGAAAAATCCTCTGTGTTCTTTCAGCATCAACATCATGAAGTCCTTTTTTTTTTCCCTTTATACTCATTTCCAAAGTAAGTCCAAATCCGGTACTGAGAGAGAAATACATTATCACACAAATTAAAGTGGTAAGATTAGATTAGTGCCTGCATAGCTGAAAAGTGCCTGCATACGAATGGAGAGTACGCTCTCGGGAAACCATTCTGAGCAAAACTAAGGAAAGTTTAGTAAAAACCTGGACAAAAATTAAAAAAAAAAAAAAAAAAAACCACCAAAAAAGAACTAAGTCAATTAAACCATGCTTAACAGAATGGTAAAAGTTCTTCCTCTGAAGACAAAGATCAATTTCTACTCCAATCTATAAGCATGAGATGTGAACCAATAACTTTGTTGAGAAATAAGGACTTCCTGGCATGCCCACATTTATCTATCAGTCCAAAGTAGGGAGTTTGATGCTGAAGACTACTTTTTAACTTGTTTTTAATCTTACTGCCTGAGGAAGTGTGAGAACAGCCTCAAGAAGTCAGCTCTAACAATATTGAGCTCATTCTCTCCCTTTTTCTTCGTTTCCTTCTTCAGGCTTTGATAATTTTCAAAAGTTGCACTAAAAGCAGCCATTTGCAGTGAGAACAGAACGTATCAGAAACAACTCTTCACTATGAAGTTTTTCTGAGGCACCAAATGTCCATCTTGTTACAGATTACACTTCAGTTGTTTCTGTGTTAGCAGAAGGTGATCCATGAAATATAGGTGTCCTTTTCTGAAGTTTAATAGGAACACTGGACCTGAACAATGGATTTTATAGTTGAGAAATACCTTACATCAGATGCTGGTAGCTGCAATGGAATGGCTTGTTGAGGCACGCGGGTAGTTGGGAGTTTGGTGGCGTTGGTTGTTTTGCTTTTAAACTAGAAACTAGCCAACAAATTCCAACATAAGTCAGAGCATCTCCACAGAAGAGACTGAGCACACTTATAACCACTGCTGGTGGCTTTCAGAAGTAAAGATGCTTTGGTTTCTTTTCTTCTCCAGAATAATACTGCTCTGAGTTTTATTACCCACAGCCAACACCCTGAGAGTAGTTAAGTGAATTCTGCTCTCTAGTCCCCTTATTTTGCACACCAAAGCCTAGCAGCATAAGTCAACATCCCATCCTCACCAGCAGATGGTGATTTCACTGACAGTAGGGTGCCATTTTTGTAAACAGGAGAAATAGAAGTCACAAAACTAAATAGAGTTAAGTGTATCAGGGTGCACCTATAAGGTAAACGCAATGTAAGACAGGTTAAGTTTGCAGAGAAACACTTTGTATTATTTAACTGCCTGCCTGCCAGAGTAACCAGCCAGAATGCCAGGCTGGAGGGAAACACACACCCTATTCTCAAGAAAAGCTTTATGGCACCTACAGAAAACTTGTCATTTGATGGCTTGTGAATATGACCGCTGTCACAGGCAAGCCATCGCAAATAGACTGCAGTCTTTAATTGATGCCAGTTTTGACCACCAATTTCTAAGCCCCTGGCTGGCTGTTGATTTCAAGGTTTTTTCGGTAGTGGTACATAAGAATCTTGGAATGGGGAGAAGAGAGAATGCAGCAGTGTTTTTTGCTGAATTTCATAGCACTGTGCTGTGGTTTAGGCAGAGCTGCCCTCACAGTGTTGGTTCTGTATCCCTATGTTGGTGTCAGCGATCCCACAGCTGTCAACTGCATAGGGGCAAGTTAAAGCAATCAAAATCTAACTTCACACCTCATTTTCACAGTCCAATTAGCTGCTTGACATAATCAACCCTGAAAAGGAATTATATTCATAAGTATTCCAGGATACTATTTCCAAGTGCATTATTTAAACTCCAGGAGAAAATACTAAGGAACTGGACATGCAGAATCCACAGTGAGTGATGTTTTAATTGAGGCTGTAATATTACTTTTCTGAAGAACCAACTAACTGATGGCCCAGTGCTTTCATAGATTATCTTAAAAAAAAAAAAAAAAATCTACAAGCATTCAGTGATTAACAAGGATAACATTTGGATTTGAATCCAACAGAGGTCACAGAAATTAACATACACAATGTTTTACTATACTTCAAAAACTATACTGCAATAAAGAACATTATGACAAATCATGTTTGTGCTGAAACAAACATGAGACAGTGGGAAAAATAACTGACCACATTCCATCGTAAGGCAGCCCAGTTTGTAAGTAGTTAACTTAAATATAGGCACTCACAATCAAGCCATTAATGCACGTTTAAAATATATTAATTAGTTATTTTCACCTCAACCAGAGAAATCATTTTATAGATAATGTACAGCATACGATCATAAGCCATCAAGCATGGAAAAGAAAGAGTGAATAAGGCCAGCCCTGCGTTTTGTGCACATCAACACAAATGAACAAAATTGCCACTTGTTCCTTCAGCCTCGCTGTATTCAAGACCTCAGCTCATGCAGAAAGTTCTGGTATAAGGATACAGCAGAACAGCACCCATTCCTACAGCTCTGAGAGGAGACAGGAATCTGATGAAATCAGCAGTACAGAGACATGATCCACTTTGGTATAGAAAACATCCACTACCTAGAACCAAGGAGCACAAACACTGCATGCTACTCACATTCCTCTTGTTTATCTTCGTGCTGCGTGAGAATGAAAAAGAAATTATGAGGCAAAGCACTCTCTGAGTCTCTTACACATAAAAATACTAATAGCTCAACCCTCACCATGGTGCCTAGGCTCCTACAGTTTTATCATTAAAGATTTTGGTCAGACAACTGTGGTGACAATTATCACATAAATTTACTGAAAGACAGGAAAACTAGAATGTAAGACAAAAATCTCACCTCCAGCAACTGAGTATAGGACTCTATTTTCCAGTAATGCTTTCAGACCCGACAGCAATGATGAACCAACTTTTTTTTCTAGAATAGTGCTTAGGCTATAGAAAGAAAGCCTGTTAGTCTGTGCCATTTACCCCCCAGCATTCAGCTTCTATCTGCTGACCTGTCACAATAAAACAATTCTGAAGATGTATTTCAAGATACAGGTGATTAGCACAGCAAGGAAAGCAGCAGAGTGAGAATTCTTTTTCAGATAAGTATTGCTTGCAAGCAGCGTAGGTAGAAGGGAAAGCTAAGGAAAAATAATCGAGTTGGCTACGGTAGACTACAGCACTCAGTGCTTTATTTCTGTTTTGTTGGTTTTTTATTTTTAATAAGACTATTACATTTTAATAGAGTTCCAATCCCACTCATTGTATTCGTTGTCTTGCTTGTAGGATATTTTCTTCTCATTTCAATTCATTTTCAAGGCAATGAAATCAAAAATCATTCGTAACAAAAGGACAAGAATAAACTTCATATTACATGTTACTGACCATTTCCAACATTTAATACTGGGAACGCTGCAAGATCACACCAAGAAGAGCAGAACCTGCTGCTATAAGTGAACGGCTATGACTATCAGCTAATTTAATTATGTCATCTACCATCCTCAGAAAAGTAACACTCTATTTTTCTCTTCTTGAATCTCTACTCGTCTTGATTTTCACATCCAGGCTGGTTAATTCATGTCCACAGCAAATAGAGGTAGAGGTCTGTCACAGAAAAAGTGAAGGATATGGGATTCATGGGTAGACACAAATTCTTACCCTCAAAACTCTTACGAACAGCAGCTAGCAATCAGCTGAAGTTAGTGAAATTAATAAGAGTACTAATGTATCTAAGATGACATTATGAATTGTTCTAAGGTTGCTTTCTATTCCTTCACTCTCTTGTCCCAACATCAATATGCCAATGGTATGAATAGACTGGAGTGGGAGAAGTCACTGGGTGATACTTTTCTCTTTTACATGCAGTAATGAAGACTTGTGTATAATATGCATATGTTACAATGCTTTCTTCCACAGGCTGCTGGAAAGATTACGTGTTATTAAAGAAAGAAAATTCTGAAATAAAAAAAAAATGGAACAGTAAAAAAAAAAGTGTCTGAACTTATATTTTACTGTTATTATGCCCTCTGCTTACTGTCTTTGTAGATGCTTTTGCTGCAGGCTCTTTTCACAGCCCCTTTATGTGAGGTTCACCCACTACCCCCAAAAGAGCCAGGAAAACCAAGACAAATCATAAATACTAATAGCAAAGGAAATAGTGAAAAACACTGGCAAAATAATTATTTTTGTGTGAGTAAATGCTCTCTCCTTCTAAATCCTTCCCACTTAGTCAAGAAAAACATGGGAGAACGCCAATTGAGGAAAAAATCAAACAGAGAAAGTGTAAATACCTTTGAGAAGTATATAGTGGAGTTCAGTCAAACTCTGAACATGCACACGAACTCCCCTCAGCTGAGGATGTTTATCTGCTCTCGTCATGGCTGTCAGGTGAGATTCAGCCCAAGCACTAAGCCACACAGCCGGCACTCCTATGCAATGCACTGTGAGCAGAAGATTTCACTGCATCTGGGGGAATTCAGCACCCTGTCCTCCCTGGAGCTTCAAAGGAACCAACTACTCAGCTTTCTTAAAGCTTTTTAAAAACTAGCCCTGCTTTAAGCTTTTTTATTATTATTATTATTATTTTTATTCTTTATTTTAGCCATTTTTTCAATGCATTACATGACATTTCTCCCCCAGTCCCTCATGTGGGGGAATGCAAAGGGACTCCCAGATGATTTAATCTTTGTCTGCAGCAACCATTCCAGAAAACACTCTTTTCTAGGGTCTAACTCGTACCTTTGTATGGTGTCTAGCAGTCCATGTCTTCATAAAGTCAAAAAACGTTTTTCAACCACAGAATAGAGGGGGGTTGATCAAAAGGTGAAAATTGTTTGTAAAAAGCTCGTTGTGTATTTGATATCACACCAGCCAAAAATCTGGAGTTGTATCTTAGAGCAGAGTTCCCACAAAAATTGATTTTACCCTGGAGTACTTCTACCATTCGTTTGATATATTTGTTTATACATTGTATAAAAACCTCTTAGTTCAATAAATGCTGCACTATCAAAATGTGTGCTTTCAAATTATGCAAAATTTTATTATACATATCGTAAATAACGTCTATGAAACATTAATCAACTTTCAAAAGCTTTCAGAAGAAATCTGTGCAACATTTTCTCTTTGGTGTACTTGCAGAATTGGAAGTCTGTCATTTGTGAGTAGAGAGGCTCAACTTTTTAAGAAATAAACTTTGTACAACTGGGAGAAAGGCAAATGCAGCTATGCGAACTGCATCACTGCTTAATTTACCTTTTAAGCAAAAGCATAAGCAACAAAAAAGCCATTAAAATGAGAAGATAAATACAAGCCACCACATAGATCTCAGTATCTATCACACTATAAAACTGCTAACACTAGAGAAGAGCAAGAAAGCTCTGCAATCTTTACCTTTAGTATCTATTACCAAGCATTTTAATTCTTCCTAAGTAGCCACTATGACAGAAATTTTCACCTGAGCTTTAAATACATCCGTGGTTCAACTCCAGGCATACATGGAGAGGAACACAGAGTTATGAAAAAGGAAAAGTCCCCGTTCCAAAGACACATCACCAAACGGACTGCTTAAGGCCCAGCCACGTGGCAAATCACTGCACCTCTGCAATCTCCCGGCTGTCCTGCAAAGCAGGGGAACCGATGGCTGGATACAGCTGGATTATTTACTTTCATTAAAAGAAAACAAATATTAGCCTGTGTTTAGTTACCCTCCAACTTGGTTTGCAAACACGCTCTTCTGCATAATCCTTACGTAGCAATTTTCAATGGAAAATATAGAATGGACTTTCTAAACAAACTTTAGAAAACACTACAGAAAAAGTCAAGTAAAAATATATATGAGAACAACCAAAGCATGAGTAAAAAATGTAGAAGCCTTATGTTCTAAATATAACACAGGATGAACTGCAACGAGCTGCAAGCACACAGAGGATTTCAAACTGATATTTAACTTAAGAGTTATTCCATTAAGAAACCTTCACTTTAATAGTAGAAAACTACTTAATGCAGAGGATTACCATAAGGAAACAATTTGGTTCTACTCCACGAAGATGCACGTGAAACATCTCCACAAATCATGCACGCTTAATGGGTAAAATACAGTCCCTCTGAAATATTTCAGCCTATTGCAGAACGTATGCATTTATCCAGTAACTGTTTATCACAGCCCAGGTAAATTTATTATAACCCAAATACATCTCTGGTTGCCAGGTATTTCAGAGCTCCTACCTAGGTTTTTTCTTCTGATTATAATTCCTGAGGGGAAAGCAGGACTATGGTAGAAGCTCCATCTTTTCCAGTTTTGTTTCTTTGCTTTGGTAAGCCTTCATTGCAAGGAGTCCATTATTTAATGCAAGGATATCTATTACCTGTTATATAACACAAGGGTCTGTATTATTTAAACGACCTTTCATTTTACAATTACTTACAATAGATACAGGGTGAAATTTCATAAAATCTTGCTGATATTGAAAGTCATATGTAATCCATAATGAAATGGAAGATTCAGTTTATAATAAACTGTGAAATCACAGATATTGACAGCAAATTTAATTCCACCTAGAATTTTCCCTTGCAATACAAAGCCTGATTTCCCATTGGCAGGAGCTCTCTTGGCTGATTTTATATTGGTACCATTAACAACACCTGTAACACCTGCATCTCCCATATTTTTAGGAGTAACAGGACGAAAAATGATGCATGAAGATAGCTTTCTGCATACACCTATGAGAGGATGCCTGCGGACTTGGTTTTCTCTGACAAACTCAATTACAGAAGCATCTATCTCAACCTAGATTGATAGAAATACATTTCAAATGCATCTTCTACATTATCACATTTTTCTATATTCATCTGAGTATTCTGACTACAAAAAGGAAATTATTTTAATTAAGGGATTAATCAATTGACATTCAAAATAGCTGTTATTCATCTACAGTTGACAAGTGTCTTTCAGGAAGTTAATTTAATTTCCTTCCCCCAGCCCCCCATCAGAAAAGGTTATTTTACCTTATGGGAATCTATTTCTAGCCCCAGAATGCTCCACTAAAAGCCAGCACACCAGCCAAATTGCTGAGAGTTGGCTACTGCTAAGCTCCAGCCGGCCCAGCTGTAGATAATTTCAGCAGTCACAGATGCAGCAATAACCACTGGCAAACCTGAGATATCAAAGGCTCCGAGTTCAATTCAGACAGATGTTCTGACAAAGCAGCAGAGTTTTAAAGAAATTTAACATAAACAAAACCACCATTATCTGCCTGGGGACAAACGGTTTGCCCTAAAATATATTGGTAATGGTGATAAATGGTACCTCAGTATCTCATACATTTTTCCTCCAATAAGGGTCAGTATCCATTTTCACTCCTCTGAGCCATTTCCTTGTGATCCTGCCTCAAGTACTTGGATAGTTACTTGCTAGCTTCAGTTATTTACTCTTAAAATAGTCATTAGATTTCATCAGACTTAAGTATAACTTGCTAATGACAGGAAATTTACTTCTGTTGGTCCAACAACACATCACAGATTATGATGACATTGCCAAGTATGCTTACTTAGGAACCAAGGTCTTTATAAAATCAAAGTTCATTAAGAAGTTGCATTCAAACATAATAATGATGATGCCAATGTCTTGATTTTACTCGTGTTTTGCTCCTGAATCTTCATGAATTTTTTTCTCCCATTTTTCTCCATTTTAGAATTTACTTCACATCTACTTGAAAAAAAAAAAAAAAGCCAACAAAGCTTCCTCATATATAAAACATGATTCCTCACATATTTTGTTGAACTTAGTCATGCTGATGCTAAAAAGTAAAGCATGGTAGCATTTATATTAATAAAATCTATCCATATGTGTCACTGATGCTATGATATTAATGGTATCCACCACAGAGTGTCAGCCTCCTCCATTTTACAGCTCACTGTTAATGTTACAGCAACAATCAGTGGTTGCCAGCAGGTGGAGGGAAGTGATTCCTCACCTGCACTCAGCACTGGTGAGGCTGCACCTGGCATCCTGTGCCCAGTGCTGAGGTCCTCAGTACAAAAGGACGTGGATGTGCTGGACAAGATACTGAGAAGTCTGGAGCATCTCTCATGTGAGGAGAGGTTGACAGAGCTGGGGCTGTTCAGCTGGAGAAGAGAGGGAGCTCATCAATATCTATAAGCACCCAGAGGGAGGGTGCAAAGAGGACGAAACCAGATTCTTGTCAGCAGTGCCCAGTGCCAGGACCAGAGGCAGCGGACACAAACAAGAGCATGCGAGGCTCCCTCTGAATATAGGAAACAAGAAAATCACAAGATCATCAAAACACACACGTTCAATTCATCTGAAGCATTTTCTGACAATAAATTTGAATGTTTTTGCCTAACTTAGAGATATAACTGAGCTCATGAAACTATACTCCGTTTGCAGGAATGCAAAGCCAGAACTAAAAGAACCCACAATAATAGATTTTCTATCGAAGACAAGTGAACTGCTAACAACAACAACAACAAAAATCACTTCAAAAACATTACTAGGTAGTCCTGATCCAGTAAAATCTATTGTCTTTCAGCATAATTAGGAGTTACTGATATCAAATACAGTTAATTTCTTCATGGTAATTAAAAAAAGAAAAAAAAGATTGAGTAGTTTAGTATCAGACCTGAGTGAAATTGCATCCCACCCTGTTGTAGACAGAGATGATGTTTGCTGTACAATCAAGGCTCTGATTTTGTGTAAACACGTATCTAACCAGTTCTGATCTGAACTGCAGCTAGGCTATCTCCTAGAAAAGCTAACTAAAATCTAAGGAACACAGCCAAATTTACCCGTGCAGAGCACAGTCCTGTGACTGAGAACACAGTCACACTGCAAGTAACTGGCTCCAGACACTGCGCTGAGTTTGCAAGGCCTCAGGGCTGAGCCTCCTCAGACTGGCTTGATAGGAGCTTCCCATCAGAGTTCTGAAAGCTTGCTTTTGCCTGATTTAGCTCTAACAGCCGCTATCCTCATAGCCAGGTGGCTACGGACAACTCATTTCATGGCTGGTTATTCGTGTGGTGTAGACCTTCATACATACAGGCTGTGGTACTGCTTGCACAATGCAGAGAACTGGCAGGGTTGCAACCTGTGGCCTGGGGTGAAGGGAGATGGTGACAGGGGAGATTGCAAGGATTTCAACAGCTCAGCCATGGACAGGTAAAGAAATGCAGACAATGAAATCGCAGATAAAGCCTGCAAGAGTAGGCATGACACTGAAACTGTACAGTTAATTTAATCCCACCTGGATTCTTCAGACCAACAGAATATTATTTATAGGCACTTCTTTCTCTGAACCACAAACTGGAAGAACTTCTGTTTCTAATAAATGGTCTAATAATGGACTAATTTGTGAATACAGAGGTAATCACTAATACCTCAGGTATACTAATACTCAGGTATACTACAGGATAGTTTGCTAAAATGCCATTTTGATTGTATCAGTCCGACAAATAAACCGTTTTTAAGGATAGGCAAACAGGTTTTGAAATGTTTTGGAGTCTCAGGAATTCACCTGACTGAAAAAGGAACCTCTACAAACTTGCTCATACAGGTCACCCTTCTGCTCTTCTTCCTCATCTGCACGGCTTGGCTCGGAGCACAGACCCGCAGTCCCACAGTGTTCCACATTTCAGATCTAAGTGCACGTAATTTCTGCACTCACACCCTAACCACTGCACCCGTGCTAACAGAATACACTTAGGAGTGCCTCTCACACAACAGCCAGCAGCTTCGGATGCAAACAAGTGCTCTGCTACACTCAGGCTGCAGCTCAACAAAAGGAATTTCTATTTTTTCATAGCAGAAGCCCTTATATCTTGTTCTCTCTCTCAAGAGGGACTCAGGGCCACTGGAGAAAACAAATATTTCATTGTAGAATATTTCATTTTCATATGCCAATCACACACACATACTGAGAAAATGTACAGAAGATAATTTCTCAGTTTGTGTTTTACTATTATTCTGCTATTTATGATACTAAGAGTATTAAAGCTGCTTTTTACACTGGATCAAAAGCAATACAGCAGACATTACTCGCAGATGAAATGTCCACACTACATTTTGTTTTTCTTGGTCTGTTACAGATATTCCTTTGGAATAAAATAAAAGAGAACATCTCAGTGCCATAAACGTAACATGAACAATAACACATCACTTAATGACATATTTAAATACCACCTTAGTCCAGCAATTTGATGTCAGGCACGTTTGCTGGAATAGCAAAAAGAAAGGGAAAAAAAAAAGTCTACCATCTCCAAATCCTTTCTAGTGTATATCTGTAAAATATATAAAGAACTCACAAGATCTTTGAATCAATAAAATCTCACAAATATTTCTTGGCTTTAAGATGATAATACTGAGCTAATTACCTGTTGAACCTTAGCAGTTCATAACAAGAAATACTAAGAACAAAACTAAAAAGCATTTCATAGTCAATTTCCAGGTTCAAATTGGATACTTTCAAGCATATTTCATATGGAAAAAAAAACCCAAATTTTAAAACTGTAGCATTTAAGTTTAGAAAAAACAATTTTTTGCGAGGCACTCACTGTCCATCATACAACTACTCTTATTTATATATGTGGCATCTGAAACACTGAGTGGCAAAGCTACGCAGTATAGCAGTATATAGCAAGAAAAGTTTCTCTCATCATTTCATTGAGTCTGTGATCCTTGTCTTATGAGTCATATCATTATTACAGCAATATTCATATCAATAACAATTTCAGTCCATCACTTTTCTCACATTTTGCTCAGGTGTCGCCTTCTCCAAGATAAAGAGCTGGAGCTAATGTCTCCCCTGCATAGAAACTTCAATACCTCCAAGCCTTCCTTTCATTTCTCTGTACGACACCATTTTGGGATACAGGGTAACCAACAGCTTCTTACAGTGAGCACATGTATGACCAATGCAACTCCTAGCAGACACAGTCCTTTATTTTCTGCACTGATGGCATTTCCTGAAAATTACTAAATATTCCATTTGCTTTTTCTGACAGCTGTCAAGCATTGAAATACTGCTTCTCAGAACGCCATCTGATGTTTCCAGGAAAGGATTCTGAGCAATAGCGGTCATTTACTGCCTCCTCAAGAACAAATTTTCAGCCATTATGAAATTCCAGAAGTGGATTTTATGCTGTCACTTAATCCTTTGGCACTTTCTCAGTCAGTTTTAGTTTTGTCTATCTTAAATAATCCTCTCATCATAATTTTATCATTCTATCTCCTGCTTTTCTTGATAGCTACACGTTGGACTAATACTGACCAAGCTGCTAACAACCTTGTGAAGAAAAGCAAACCTTCCTGCCTGTATGATAAGACTCAAGTAACCAAAGCATCTGGAAGCCATACATCACACTAAATTTTTTTTTTTGAGTTCCAAGGACCCTGAGTGACAAAGTAATTGATTTGTGCTTCAATATCCTAACCTGGCTTATACAAAAGACAGAAAACCACCTTCAATTATTTTGGCTCTGAAACTTTTATTACTTGTAGACTGTTCAGATCTAAAAATCAATACCACACAACAACTTGGTCTAGATAAAAGCATAATTTGAGAAGAATTTCAGATCAATCTTTTCACAGGGCTTTATTTTACTGTGTCATTTAGCAGTGCAAAATCTCTCTCAAGATAAGGTAAAAAATACCCCACCACTTTTTCCTTTCTTCCAGATGTGCTCATAATGTTTTTTCCATGGGGGTGTAGATGAAGCAAAGAGAACCGTAGTGAGGAATGGGGAAAAGCAGCAGCTTTATGGCGTATTGGGTCTGGCTGGAATAGAATTAATTTTTTTCAGTGTAGCCTATATGGTGCTATGTTTTGGATTTGTGACTAAAACCTTGCCAGCACCACACCAGCGTTATCGCTGCTGTCAGTCTATTGCTGAGCAGTGGTTTTGTGTTGCTGTTTTTGTTTGCTTGTTTTTCCCCCCTCCATTCTGTCTCCCCAGCCAGGATAGCAGCTTTGAACTGATCAAAGGATGTTCCTATCACACGATGTTCTCTGCAATAAATGCCCAGAGAAGGGAGAAACAGGGTACGTTCTTGTTTGTGATATGTCTCCCTCTCAAGTAACTGTTGTGTGTGATGAAACAGTTATTAAGCATTATCTGCAGGATAGTATTTTCCATCCTTTATGTAGGAAGATCAAGATTTAAATAAAATGAGCAGCACATCCACCTGCTAAGTGGAAAGTAGACAGTTTGATATTTTCATTTGTAGCTTGCACAAAGCCAAAAAAGCTTGTCCTTCACAATATTTTGTTAGCATTTTGTTCATGCCTCTCAGATAGAAATCCCTCAATCATCCTCAATTCACCAGATCCTTATGGTATGCTATGCTGGTTTGAAACACTGATTTGCTTTATTTTGCATTTTTAAAAGACGTGTTTAATGAGAGAGAAAAATGGGAGAATTTATTTTCATTGCAATAGTATCTATGAGTATTTATCCATTAATTATTTTAACATGATAACAAGTGAAAGTGAAACACAGCTTTCTAATGACAGAAAAGCACTTGAAATGCCTTTCATTTAATGACTATAGGCTTTTGCAGGAAGACAACAGCCCCTAACACTGAAGGAAAGATGAGACTTGGGATGGACAGAATACTTGTATCTATATCCATCAGGGTTTAAAATGGGGATCACAATGGCAGATCTTCCAATGGATACGCCTATTAGATTTACAAGGAGTACCACCTGCTTTTCATCCCATTACCTTAAAAAATCATAGCCAAGGAAAAGTGCCAGTAATAAAACTGGACCACCATTACAGTACATTTACCAACAGCAACTATGCACAACACAAAGACTGAAAAACCTGATTGCGACAGCAAGTATACAGAAATTCTCTCTAAGCTAAAAACATCTTGCACAATGTGGATGTGGATGACACAGCTTTCCACATTTTTTTCTGAAATGCTTTCACAGAACTTCAGCTGAAATGCCTCAGACAGACAGCTTACTTGCCACATAACACAGCTTTAGGTAAGTAGCTGCGTAGGGGAGGACTACAGACAGCAATTCATCTTTCTAAGTAAATCAGACAATACAAAAATGCAAAATAACTGCTGCTTAACTGTCCGGCCTTCTGAATTGGGATACCAGTTAATGATCTTCCATTTCACATGCGTGGATATACATTTGACAACACATACAAAATCAGTCCTATTCCCCGTCTTTCACTTTATACAGGCTTGGACAGCCAGAGCACAGAGATCATAGCAAGTGTTACTGTCTAATTCCACTCTCCACGGTATTTCTTTCATAATGACATCAAGTTTGACAGAAGAACAGGAGAAACATTCTAGTTAAGGAACTGAACAAGAACTCTGCTGATCAAGGCTTTATATTCATTTCTACTAAAAATTCCTATCCGGTCACAATTTGTGCTCGGTTCCCGATTGTAAGTTTGGAACAATTTGCTTTTGCCTCTCATGTTTATTTTTAGTTGTTTTCCAGAAGTGTCTGTGATTGTTTTATTGGTTTGCTCAAGGCAGTACAATTTTGATCACCCTTTTCTTTGGTAGCATAGACACTATCACACAATTAATAAAAGTTCAAATACCAAATAAACCCACAGGCTGTTAGAATCAAGGAACTACATTTCAAAATTTAAAAAGTTAAATTTTAAAAGTCAGAATTTCTCTATAATGGAACTGTTAAGATTATACTTACCTATATTTATCAAAATGAAAGCACTGCAATCAAGTCAAAGGTAGAAACTATTCTTCAACTATACTGAACGTGCTGAACAAAATTTACTGCTATTCGTGAACAGCTTCTTTCTTTGAAATTTATTTCATTAATACAGCATTCCATAATCTTAACAAATCTGCGTTGGATTCTTCTTGCTATTTTTAAATGTGCTAAATAAGAGGACGGGACAAACCATTCCATAATCAGTAATGTACTACATGTGTACACCATGTCATGGGTGACCAGGGCACAACGCCCAGCCATATGGTACACTTAAGAGCCAACTCATCTGCATTGCCTGTTACCAGGCAACATGCTGGACTTCAGTCTCAGCCTGGTATGAAAAAAATGACCTCTTAGCCCCAGAAGTTGATTGATATTCATTGTGCTGGTTAGGTTATGATCACAAGGGAAAATAATAAAATCAATTATGCACATGGAGATTTGGAGGCATTAGACCTTCCCAAATTCCAAATGAGTATTTTCTTCTTCTTTCTTGTCATATACCTCAAATCACTGATTTATCTTCTTGAAAGAACATGAATATCTTTTCCTTTAAGTACGTTTCTAGATATGAAGCAGTATATTCACAGTTAAATTAATGCCAGCTTCCTAAAAACATGCTGGAATTATCTTGGGGACCACCTTCTCCCACAGGTTGGAAACCCCAACCTCATTCTTACATTCTTTATTACAATTTCTCTAATAAAAGCTGTCAATTGTGTCAAATTCTGCTCAGAATTGCAAGGTTATTTTGTGATAGAAAGCAGTATTAATGAGAGGAAAAGCCAAAAGCAACAAGCATGCTGAGCACTATAGAACTGATTTAAATCTGCCTTCAAGATGAACAAACCTTTTTCTTGTTTTTATCCTGTAAACCAGGCAGTTTTCTTGAAACAATAAAATTTTGTTTCCAAGACCTTTAGAAGTAGATTGTGTACAGTATAGGAGAATAAGTGTAAGACACTTTTTATCCCTAACAAGGACTGCACGCTAAATTCTTTCACTGACTCAAAACTGTTTGTTGGGGCAGAATTCAAGTACTAACACTAACATATTTGTGTGAGCCTACACACAAAGTGAGCCTACTCCACTAATTTGTCAGTACACGTGCAACTTACTACACAAAGAACAGAGATAGGACTAATTTCAAGTATATTCCTATTATTCAGTAAGCTGCATACAGAACTAACTGTAGCCACATGTGTAACTGCTATTGCTGCAGGACAAGCCATGCCTATCACACAGTACAAAGATGGAGCTCTGCATTTTATTTTTTTTAAGTAGAAGATTGGTAAAAAATTTTTTGCAAAGTACCAAATACACACATCAAGAATCATTCACTTTGTGTAGCTTTTCTGTTATTTTGCAACTATTATTCAACTGAGTCTAAAATTATATCCTAATAAAAAGTGTTAGTCAATACTGTTTCCAAACATGGGTTAAAATGCTTCACAAAAAAAAAAAAAAATTCTGTATGAAACAGCAACAAAAAGTTTGGATAATAAAACATCTGCTCGAATCTAATGCAAAATAGCTTTCAGGAAGGAAAAAAGTGAAAAATGCACTAACACAACCACCGCATCACAAGTTTTATAAATTTATGCGCTTGAACAACAAAGCATAATGAATTATTCGTGGCTGTTCTAAGGGGAAGACTGTTTGAACCAACTAATAAATATACAAAATTTCTTTCTGACAGAATCAGTCAAAAGTAAAATAAACATAGCAACACAACCCCGACATGCAAAAGGGAAATAAGAGGGATGAGCAGTTTATTTTAACCTACGGACAGAAACAGGGAAGATGTTCTGTTGCAAGCCACAAACAAGTTGTTATTCATTGAAGAGTAAAAGACAATTGACCTTGTAAGAACGGCCTATGAGTCTCGAGATCCAGCAACAGCAAGGCAAGCTGTGAAGGCCAACGTATTACCTTATACATTATAACTGCACAACAGACATTTCAAACCACATTCCCAGGAAAAAAATGAAATCAACAACAGCAAAAAAAAAAAAACAACAACAAAAAAAATCAGCGTACTTACAGAAAGAAGGCTTCGATCATGAAAACAATAGGCACCACTTGCATGGGGCTTCTGTGTAGTTTCCTAAGCAAAGGAAAATGGATTCTTACTGCTCAAGGTAGATTCATAGGAGATAATATTTTGGCTTTCCAAACATTGAAAGCCCAAGGCAAGCTTTACGATAAATAAATATATAATAATAAAAAATATAAGGAAAATATTGCAGTGAGTAGGGCTTTCACAAGAAAGAAACGTACCATACATTGTAGGGACGTAATAGCATTGTTACTTCAGAACAAAAAAACCCAGCAGAATACAGACATTCATAAAAACTAATAAATATTTTATTTCTTAAGTAATAGATAATTAAAAGACAGAAAACTAGCCAGACATTTTTCAATTTATTTGAAATCTACATTCTTTGCTTGCATTAGAAACTCACTAAATGCAATGCAATGCTGTAATTCAAAATTGTCCTCAGGTTTCTGTTTCAATAGGAATACAGAACTACAATTTGCTTGTGTGTTTTTCAATTGTAAACTTCATGCAATTTTGCAAAAGAATAATTATAATAAAATATATAAACAGAAGGAAGCATCCAAAATATATTATACATGCCCAGAGCTTTGAATTAAAATAGAATAACATTCTATCCCATACTATTCTTTTTGTTTAAATCGATGAGCAGCTGGTGACATCTAATATTTTACTGAATTATTCATTGAATTTCAGCAGTTACAGTAAGCTCAAGCATGTTTTTCATAACAAATTCAGCCTAAATGCATTTTCATTTCCATGTGCACATGGTAGTATACATTCCCTCATACAAACAGATGATAGAAAAACTGTACATATTTTGAGTCTACAAAGAAAACACACAGCAAAAAGTCCCTGTATTACTAAAACAGATAAATTTTATCATGTCTTACCAACAGAAATAATTCCAAACAGTAAACAGACTGAATATTTTTCTAACAAAATTTGTTATTTATTTATTCATAATAATATATATATATATATTTATATTTATATATATATATATGAATCAAAATTCAGTAGTGATTATCCCCAGTGTAGCTGAGGAGGAATAGAAACCACCAAAGTACACTTCTATAACATGTCAGGTAGTAACATTTGCACTTACAAGTTATCCATATATTAGGAGCCATACTTTGCTTATCCAATCAGACAATAGCTAAACAAGATGGATTATTCTGCAATCATATTCACATGATTCTACAAAGCAATTTTCAATGTAAGTAAACAGAGAGAAAATGCTAATGATTTGGTGCGAAAACCTGCATTTTGACAATGTCACATTCACAAGCCCCAAGATAACCCAGCTGAACCTCACAGATGTTCATGTTATGCTTCAGACTGACATGAGATATCGTTAAGATGGTACACACCACTGAAAGGAAACTTGTCTGGTTTTATAATGCTAAATTTTGTTTTCAATAACTGTCATATAGCACAGAAAAACAAGAAGCAGGTTCTTGCTCTGCATCCATTTAGCACATGATGCTACAACATTTGTCAACAGCAGAACAAACATTCTGCGGGGCTCAAGTCCTTGTTTTCTGAGAATGTAAATAAAAGGAAGATTTGAGTCAATTAAAAGAAATCTTACCAAGCATCTAGGAAGAAGCCAGGCTGAGAAATGTTAATAACCCCTTAAAAATGGAAGAGTTGGGTTTTCAGGTGAGAATACCTCAGCTCCCACAGGGCAGTCAGGTCATGCAGTCAGACCAGTAGAGATTCTCCTGCAGGGTCATTGCCACAGAGAGCTCCAGGCCATGCAGGCTTATAATGTTACCATACTTGTGCATTCCAGGAGCATCCCAGCCATTACAGTGCTTTTCCTTATGAGCAGTTCCCTTACGTATTTTATATATATGTATATAAATATATATATATGTATATATATAAAATTAATATAAATAAAGGTCCGAGGGCAATAATATTATTACCTACACACAGATTCTGGGTTTGATTTACACATTCACAACTTTATCAAAAAGCCTATGTATAAATTACCCTAATCTGACACCTTTAATTCTGTTCTAAATTACCACTAAACAATGATATTTGTTGCTTTAAGTTAAAAGTGATTCCCTTTAGATAACAGCAAAATACAACAAGGAGCAATCTTTGCCATCATTAGACTTCTAACCACATTACTTCTATTTTGAGGCTTTTTTGTTTGGTATCAGTTTAATTTCCTGTCAGCCTTACAAGAGATTGCTAATGTTTGGGCTGTAGGATATGCTCTGATTAAAAATAATCTTCCCAATTACTGCCTGGCATGAGTCTACTGCCACATGCACTCTGCCACTGGCTTCTGAATTTCTGTCAGCAGTAATTGTATCTGTAGCTCCTAACTGTAAATGAAAACCCAGGGGGCATATTTGGGTTCCAGTTTCCTTTGCCTCGCCATATCTTTTAATTTGCACTGTCTGTCAAAAGGAGATGTTCGTCGGCACTAAAAGGAAATCCTCAGAACATCAGGTTAAAAATAAAAAAAAAAAATGGAAAGGAGAAAAAAAGGCAACTAGAATATGATAAATTGTATTTTATACCACGCAGACGGAGAATGTCATTCATTCTTTTAGCTGCAGAACTGATAAACTGAAACTATGTATTGAACGTTTCTTCCAATTCGAATTCCTTCAGGGACTTCGGACCCATGTTACCACCTCATCTCTGTCCCAGCTCACTACTGCTGCTCCTGGATTTGGCTCCGGGCCTTGCCTAAAGTTGTCAGTGCCCCCTCCACTTCTAGGGCCTGGTTCTGCTCTCCCCACTGAGGCCCAATGGACCCACAACCACAGGGAAGTCCCTCGGTTGCATGGGGTGCCTTCAGCTCCAGCTTCCCTTCAGGAACAGCCAGCTGGCCCCAGACCTTATGTATTTAAGACAGCACTGCTTAAACCTGGCAGTAAGAGTATGATGCAATCATAGTCACCAGCTTAATGATAATTCATGTTAAGATTGTCATTGATTCACATTTCCTCTTAGGAGTGTTGCTGCTCAGAGACCTATGATAGAAGGGTGACCAACAGACAGTATGCCCTGCGTAACCCTTAAAGGAAAAGCATCAGGAGAAGAATGAACACCCAACACAGACCGGACTCTGAAGGAGACAGAGAAGAAACTTGAGGATTAGAAAAACTCTTGATATAACATCAAAAGTAAAGCACCATTTAGAAGGGAAAAGCACAACCAAGTACGCGACGTATGTCAGTTGTTTTACTCGTGTAAGATCTTGAACAGCCCCTCAAAGGTCCTCTAAAAAGCATCTCTAAACTTCTGATGCTCAGAAAGCTCTCTTAATGTGCAGAAGCCTACAACGCTGGAAAAATCAGTTCGTAACTAATTTCTTCTCACACAGAAAGCATCAACATTTCTCTATTAACATAGGTATCATAACTACTACTTAACAAATAATTGCTTTTAAGCTTTCCTTCAGAATTTTTGCTTTTCTCCCTCATTCTTCTGCATGAAGAGGCTGTTCTACCAAAGCTCTTAAGCAGGAAGAACAGTCCCACGAACATCAGTAAGATTAATCACACAATTCCACATAATAATATACTTACATGCCCGCTAGATTAGAAGATTACCACAAATTCAAGTGAAGAGGGCATACGATGAAATAACGTGAAGAAGGCTGAATTGTTATCAGAACTGTAGAGTTCTCCTATCAGTCGTGAGCTTTTAGCACTGAATGCTGTGATGCTGACAAAGACCAAGAAGTTGCAGCATTATACTTAGAGAATGGGGTTTTTACATTTTCCATTTTGAAACTAATAGTTCTCTCATCTGTCACGGGTCAAGAAATGAATCACAGCTGTACAAAGCAATGTTGCTTTGAAAGAAATTTCAGGTGTAGAGAAAATAATGCTAAATTCACTTACTTTTTCCTTTTTTTTAAATGACAATTTTGACATTGCATTTTCAGTGTTAATAAACATAATCTGAAATTAATGACTAGAAGAAGGGATAGTTGTAAAAAGGAAAACAAAGGCAGTTTATCCAACAGTTTTGCAAACATGATATGGATGCTCTCACTATAACTGAAAGAGCCCAGCTATAGGATGCACCTGCACTGGGAAAATGTAAGAGCAGAGCAGCTAGCAGCCCTAACAGCAATAGTGTAGTTAAAGAATAACAGCAGTTTCCCCTGACTGAATCATGATTCTTGTGGACAAAAATCTAAGGTAAGCACACGTTCCCCATTTCCTGAACTCAAGAAAATTTGTAAACCATGGAAATACGAGTATCCTTCTGCACCCTAGATGGGAAGGGTATAGAATGGGTTGGTTGACATTTATCAATTTTCAGGAAGAGCAGTTTTCATAAGGTTATAAGGTCTTGAAAGGGTCTGGCCCTTTCACTTGATGTCCCAAACCATGATGGGTCTGAGTGTGCAGGCTGGTAGCCACTCACATAGATCCAAGCACGTTCACTCTCCCAGAGCAATCCCTCCCCATTTCCCTTATCTTGTGGAGCTCCTCTGAACCAGTCAGCCCAATCTCTCTTATCTTGTTTAGATATCGCATCCTGATAAAGCATTTAATGTTAATCTCGCTGACTCAGAATTATTTTTGATAGCTCATTTTCATTCAGTTAATCACTATGCTATAAATTGAATGAACATAATCCTGTAATTTAAATCAAGGAAGAAAATGCCTCTGTGCCTTAAAAGCAGCTTATTTTTAAGAAGAGCTAATATACCTTTTCCGTTAGTACTGCAATATATTTAGTCATACAGAAATAAAAGAAAAAGTGTTTACTCCTGCTCAAACGAAGAGTATACAGAATTTGGCTATCCTTAGCTCTTAATTGAAATAATCATCTTGTAAAATACTTCAGAGTACAGGTGAAGTTATGTCTGCAACCCAAATGGGACACTGCCAGGGATCTTAACACTGAAGCTTTACTTCTCTTTCTAGATTAAGTAGTGACTTAAGCTGGTTTTCACCGTAAGAAGGGACAAGCACTTATATAAATTATGAAACCCAGAGCACAAGCACACAGAAAACATCTCTGCAGAACCAGTTGGCCCAGATTTGCTACTTGCAAGCAACAAAAGATGATTTTTTCCCCCTCTTTTTAATCTACAGTTCTTTCAATTTGCACCATGTCCACTGAGAAAAAGCACTGGATTTGTAAGCATCGCAGGTTTCCATCCGCCTTGCTGAATAACCAGCTCCACACCACCTTTTTCTTTATCTGTAACCTTCCACAGCGTACTGAGAAAATCACAAGCTGCAAGTAAGGGTCCCTTCTCAATCACTTATGGCATCAGGAGCTTCACACCAGTAAGCTGACACACGTGAAATAAGACCACTTATCAAAGAAGGGAGAGGTCAAAGGCTTCTAAGGTTGGAACAGGAACCTGCTGCTTGCTGCAAATCTCTCACCAGCTCGTTTGAGCCTGACACTTAATATTCAAACTGAATTGCAAGCGATGTACTCAAGGATAAAGCTCAGTAATAATAAAGATTCATGGTCTGACAAGCTCAGCATACAAATTCTCAGCACAGAGTCCATTTTGAATACTTTCTTTTTTTAATCTAAAGGGAGTTCAGGAATATTATTTTTTAAATGAAGCATCAATTCTTCCCATCTAGTTAGAGAAACAACACAATGAGAAAATAAAGCTTCAGTCTGTGTTTAGACGCTGGTAAAGAAGCGTGCCTTAAAACCATTATATCTCACTGCAGTATAGATACACCGTATGAAATCCTCATCCTGCTAATGAGACATAGGGATGCATCAAGTAATGCATACATGTTGATTTCATAAAGCCAGATCTTTTAATCCAGAAATCCACTGCTGTAAACCAGAAAAAAGAACTGCCCAAATTTCAGATTTACAGCTTGTACCTAGCATGCCATTTGTGAAAGTCAAAGTCACAGGAAAAGCTCTAAATCTTGATGGATCTTCAGATAGAATCCCGAAGGCTTAATCCATGCTGCCCAGACATCGCATCTACAGTTCAGCTTAATATCAAGCCACTAATACTAGATCACCAACAAGTGGCAATTGCTAACATCCTTCGTTGACCTCCAGATTATTTTCTGCCCATCATACAGAACAAGCTTCTGGCTTCTATGTGGAATTTGAGCTTCCTTTTAATTTTTCCACCTCTCAGGCTCATCCATTGCTTATTTTATTCAACATCGCTTAGCTCACAGTCAGCAAATGCATTATTGATATTACAATGGCGGTGTAATGTCACGACCCATTTATTTTTTCTACGTCTCCATGTTTATTTTGCACTACAATAGCCTGGCAATTCGCTCTCCCCCCCTCTCCTTTTTTCTTTTAAAGTATGTTAGAGTTTATGTATGAAGGAAGCAGGTTAAAATTAATTATAATTAAATGCCTAATAGTTTTAACATTGAAGATATTGTTACCAAACATTAGCTTTTGCTTATTTTGTATGTAGTTTTGAACACCTACATTTCTATTACTAAATCTTTCTTTTAAAAGCACACTGCATCCAGCTTAACTACATCTCGCTTAAACACCTTGTTAGTCATACTTTGATTCATTTCATTTCATTGCCTTTCATATTTAAATTACCTTATTTCTTCTCCTATTCCTCATATAGCCTTTGAAAATGATGAGACTCACTTGGTGCAATGATTGTTTATAATTCAACCTCACATCACTTCCAGCATTAACACTATCATTTTTTGTGTACCTGCAAGTTTTCCTGCCAAGCTGCTAGCCAAAACAATCCAAAATTTGCATTTAATTTCACCTGTTTCATTCCAATTCCTTACACACACTCAGCTAGCACCACAAAAATAAAACTGTATCTTTTACATAAATGAAACAATAAATTCCCTAATCCCAGAAAAATGAAATCCTTTTCTTCGGAGATTTCTTGATTGAGCATCAGGGAAAAAAATCTCCTCCATCGCCAAGCAACAGATCAGTGTTTTTTCTTTAGCAGGCACACAGACAAGTGCTGTAGCATGAACTGAAATTGAGGATGAAGTCGCTAAAACAATTCTAAAAATGCATGCTTGTCAAGGTTCCTCTCAACGTTGATTCACAACAAGAACACTGAACAACTCTTACTGCTATTTTAACACACTCTGCAGTACTATTAACTTTAAGATAGAATGTTCTCCAAGCTAATTTATACAGATTAGGTGCTCAGCAAAATTAACCCAGTGGTGCTGGGAACATGTCTTTGCTCCAGCTACTGGAGCTCTTCTACAGGAACTGGGGAGAAGGAACAGCAGCTGGAGGAATTCTTTGTGTTACTATTATTTTCACGTATTCTGCTTCAGTGCTCTCATTTATGTTAATCTGCAAACTCTCCTTCAAGGCTTTGGCATGTAGAAGGTATATGTAGCTATGCTTTAAGTAGTCTGAATAGCTATGAAGATCAGTAGGCAATAGATCCTAGGAATAACTGGTATTTGCCAATTTCGTGAAAAAAATCTGAATATCATCATCTTAAGATTTAACACTGTTGTATTTTACTAACAGTAACTTTTACAGAGGTTCAGAAAAATTGTTCAAAGATTACTGCTTGCTTAAACAGAATTGTACTAAATCAAATTAGAAAATAGGTCAACTCAATGTTATGGAAACCCATTGCCTTGAACGCATCAGATACAGGTTGCTGTTGGATAACACTTGGTCTAAAGGAGATGTAGAAACTTTTGTACTCGGTCATTTTTCCTCATTTCAAATATTTTGGAGATTCTCTGACTTTATTTGTTGTGGGGTTCTATTTCTATTTTTAAAAACAATCACGCATCACTGAACACAAAGCATGAGTATTTTCTTTCTGTTCTAAAAAGCATAGCATAATAGTTTTCTAGTTTTAAAAACACGCGCGTGAAGGAATAATTGAAATCTCAAGTCCACTAAGTATTTTTTAAAATTAAAGAACAACTTTTAGAGAATTGATGGCTCTGTGCTGTTTGAATATCAAAGCTGTTCCGGGTATCACTTCGATCTGCCCATCATAATTCAGATACTTCTGAATAATTCAAAATGTTATGCTTTAACTTATTTCAGCAATTTCCTTGAAGAGAAGCAGTAAGTGAACGTTTATTACAGACCTTCAGATGAATCCATATAATTAATATTATGATATACTTTACCTATCTTACTGTTTGCTCTTGTAATAGTAAGCCGGTATTAAATAAACAACACTCAGACAACTTCTTGTCTTCTTCTCAAGAAGATGCTTCGATTTATATAATTACTTTATCTGATTTACTGTTGCATCCTTACCCCGTTACACATTCTGTTAACACGCTATAAAACTAATTAGCTATTTTGAGGTAGGACGCATTTTTATTGCGAAGGCAATGTATTGCTTGTGCTTCCTTGGAATCAAAATATTCTTTTCATGGTGTGACAGCAGCATACTTCATCTTTCCACATTTTATGTGGCACGCTGAAGCAAAACAGAAATGATGTGCTATTATTCAAGCATAAGAAAAATAGTAGCACTGCACGAACAAGTGTCAGAGATGAATAAAGGCATATGAAATGATACGAAAACAGCAGCTGAAATATGTCCTCATTTTTCAAAGATGAGTTCAGAAGTCCTGCACCCAAGTGATTATAAGCTTTACATTAAGACGACAAGACGCTGATGCAATTTTGAAATGAAAATGAGCAGTACTGAAGAAAAGTTCTGAGACTTTTTTCTTCTGCTACTAATGAAGGGTTAAAAAGAAACGACATCTTTGTGAATACGTATCTTGGAAAAGAACAAAAGAACAAAACATTAGCCTGTATTTCTCAAATAAGCCTCATTTCTGCTGATTACAGAACAGTATACTGATGGTATCTAAGAGTTTGCACATCTGCTCTCCAGACTCACAACAGGTGACAGGTAAGCAGGGGTAGAGACACAAAAAGGGAAAATAAATCATTTCTGAAAACTCTGAGGGAAAATTAACTTTGCACTGCTTTCCAATAGTAAGTTCTATTCACAAAGAGTATTAATTACTGTTTTGCACCTTTTACAAAGGCACCTTTATCAACATTCCAAATAAAGTCATTTGGGCTCACTGTGCCACGACACACTCGCTCCACTTCTGTGTGTTATCCTCAGTACTCAGTGCTCACCATTCCCATGTTCTACTTGGATCTTATTTTCCTTTCATGCTTCCAATTTTTCCAGTCCTTTTTTCCTTTTCATCATACCTACAAAACTTCCACATAAGCACTGACTTAATTTCCTACTGGTGTGTTTTGTTCTGTCACAAAATTTGCAAACAAAAATAGAAGTCTCAGCACAGTCCTGCCAGATGGTCTGATGGGGAATCCATCTCTAAACAAGTGACTTTAACAGAAGCTTTGCCAAACAGAATAAGGTGCTCTACTGCTTCTTGTTGATTTAAGGTCTTTGACATGCTGCAGCTGTCACAAGGAAGGGTAGACAGAAATTGCAGTTTGACTAGAAAAATACATTAAATATACAAGTTTTATGAAATAGCCCCTTGGCATCTGCCTTCTGTAACATCCTTCCATATTGCAGAAGGAATTTCTCTCCCTTCTCACTCTTCATAGAGATGAGGTTTAATGTACTGACTGGTACTTCATCAGATTTTGTCAGCTTTTGTGCTTTTACTTGTCCCATTAACTGTCACAGCTCTATTCACAAAGCAAATTAATTGCTGCATTTTCAGCAAAGGTGACAGAATTCAGGACCCACATACTGTCAGGCAAATCCCATTGATGTCATCTGGATCCTCACCGCTGCCTGCCTGCGGCTGGAAATGGATTTCTGGCTTGGCCTGCTGTTGGGCCCAGCCTGGATGGGGCCCTGGGCAGCCTGGGCTGGTATTAAATGTGGAGGTTGGTGGCCCTGCATGTGACAGGGAGGTTGGAGATTCATGATCCTTGAGGTCCCTTCCAACCTTGGCCATTCTGTTAATCTGTGGGCAAAGGGCACTACCACAGACTGTATTGAGACAGGGGAAGGAATAAATGTGCTTTGTCAGTTCCCTGATCCATTTCACAAAGGAGGCTTGACTTGAATGTCAACACTGAACATAGATTAACCTCTGCAATGCTGTGTACTATTATAGCTATTACCCAGGTGCACTGTTGTATATTTGGATGTGCTCCTGTTACAGAATGAGTCAGCAAAAACAACCTTAAATGAAAACAGATGAAGCACAGGAAAGAACAGAAAGTGTTTGCTGTCTCATTTCTGCTATTGCACTGGACATGACTTCCAGTAGCATTGCCATTAGTTTAATTTGTACAGAAAGACAAGTTTTTTCCTCTCATTTTTATTTGCATTGAATTTCAACTGATAGATCCACAGCATTAAAAGACCTAAACAAAAGCCTGCGTTCTGACATAGTGGTAACCTGACCACATGCTGCTCAAAGCAAACAGAACAGAAACTGCAGTGGTGTCCAATATTATTCCTCCTGCATACATTCCAAGCATTTCCCACATACAGCTCCGCACTTCTACAGATAAACTCTTATGTGCTGAAGTAGCCAGCTTAACACGATGATCCAACAGCAAAGGAGGGCACCTAAAATGCTGAAAACAAGAAATACCAAGAGAACTCCCTGTAAAAATTATTTGATGCCTCATCTGAAAGTAGAGCAACTCAAATCTTTTTGCTGAGACCAACATAAGCCCTTAATACATTCCTAAAAAAAGGTAGATCTTAACTTCTAACTCCAGTTGCACCCAAGCAGGTTCAATGGAGTGTAATTTCACTGTTAATGGAAGCTATAGAAGGGACTAATTTGGTTCAGCATATCACGTTATTCAGCACAGAAGCAATTAGTTTGTGCCTGAGTAGTTCAATAGCATTAAGAAACTTGCAAAGTAACTGTTGGTAGAAGAGCTTTGTTTTCACTTTTGTGCTATTTTAATAAGATATTCTGGTCAGATGATCAAGATCTGTATCAGGCAGATAATTAACAAAAGTCATTAGCTGAAAACGCGTTTCCATCAAGAAAAGGAATTTGATACAAGTGTTCTGGAACAGCTGCAAACAAAATTCACCTCCATCCTAAAGCAATGGGAAAAGCTACATACCATTCAGAAACAATACACCAGTTGTCACAACACACTGAATCCAGGACAAAAGACACTGCTGTAAGTAAGAAGTTCAGAATCACACTGGCATTTTAGAAACATTATCACTGATAAACACTGTTGGAAGCACGGTTGCATTCCCACTGAAACATTAAGAACTGAATTGGTACCACCAAGAAACAGATTTTAGAATTGGATGAAACATTTTAGTTTCGGATCTAGAAGCAAGTTCTTTCCCCAGACATACAAGGTTCTTAAAGATCAGCCCCAGAATAATTACAGTCTCGAATCACTCTATTCTTTCCCCTCCATAAGTTTCAAGTTTTGTTTGTCCTATTTTTCATTAATGTATTCATATGTCAAGAAAAACAGTTACAGCTGTTTCAAGGAAAGAACAGGTTTTTTCTAAGTCACTGCATCTTATATAAAAAATCATTTTAAAATAATGCTCATGTAAATGCTCCAGTTCCTGCAACCAACATAAAAGTCCATACTTTCCAATTTCATTTTAGTTATGTGTATAACGAATTTCACAGTTTTTGCTGATGCAACCACTCCCCAGTCTCAAGCAGCTGCTTATCAGCAACAGCAGCAGAGCTGAAAATCTGTAAGCAATATTAAATGAGAATAAATTAAATATATTAAAAATGGATGATTTGTAAAAATCAGCTAGAATAAACCCTTTTATTATAGAAGCAAAAAATAGTCATCATAGTTCTATCCTGCATGCAAATGCATATAATGTGAGCTCGAATTATTTATATGGATTGATACTGCAACATCTGACATGTTTATTTCTATCTGGGAACAAAAAACCTAATCTGTTCCTACAGCTTTTAAAAAGAAAATGTGAAAAGCAAAGAAAAAAATGCAGGCACTTGCAAGATACAGTTGTTATGTAGGTAATTTAAATGGTGTATGTCTACGCACAGTAACATGTACAGAAATTTTCATCAAAATTTCTATTACAGAATAAGACATAAATCCAATTTATAAACAGGAATCTTTGACTATGTAGTTTTGATATTCTAATCCTTTTACCAGACTTTCAACGAGCTCTGAAGACCATTATTTTATCAATTCACTACTGTGCTTGTTTAAAGAATTATTTTATCATAATAAATGGCACAGTATTTCTGCATTATAAAGATTTGAGTGTTTTGTTTTTTTTTTTTTTTCCCCAGTAAAAATCAAGCAGATAAGTTTATCTTCATCAAGGAATTATTCCAGGCATTAATACCTTTCTCTGGTGGACCAAGTTAGAAAACCCTTTGAGCACTGTCAATGTTCCAAACAGGATGTAAGTTTTGGGCAGTTGCATTACATTTTGCTTTACGTTTCATTTATTCACAAAATTGATGCCTGAAGTCCATGAAGATCCTCATAGGATAGAAGCTGTAGTTAGTGCTTTGAAACAGAGTTACTTTGACCATTCGCCATCAAGTGTTGACCTGCAATTTCCCCAGAGGACTGAGAGCAGCAGTCTTAAAACCAAAATGACACACAGAAGCCTTCCATCAAATCGAGTGGTTTAAGTGTGTGTCACAGGGTGTGCTGCTATGGCTGAGAATTACAGAGCAGCTCCAGCAATTGCACCAAGTGAGTTGTTGCACGTTGAGCACACCTTGGCCAGACCCAGAGCTTCTGAGTCGCTTCAAGTGAAATTCAGAACTTTGAAATAGACACGGCAATGCAAAGCAAGAGTAACTCATTTTTACTACCTGCTAAGTGAACGCCTACACTATAAAAATTATCTGCTCTGTATCTCACAAAGTTGATCCCTCACTGAGAAAGAGAGAGAAAAGTTTCACTTTTAAACCAAAAAGTTGTTCCTTAGGGAAAAAAAAGGCATCATCATATACCCAACACCTCTTTGGTGCAGAATCCCCTTGAAATGTGAATAATGAAGTTCAAGGATATTTTCAATTTCAAACAAGAAAGAAATCCCAAGCAATACTTAAGAAGCCCTGGTCAATATACAAGTTCTTGTCCTAAATTTGAAGCACGAACAAGTTACTTTATTGGAGAAGAAAGAAAAGGAAAGAAGGTGAAAAGATAGCAAAAAGATAGCTGTCATGACAGCCTAATGTTGAACTGCAGCGTGAATGCTAAAATAAAGTAGACGTACTGACCACAGTTTGTCTACTATACAATCCAGTTTACAAAAACATTTTAAAATGTGAAAATTCATGCTTGGGACTTCAATAAAAACGAACCCCTAGTATCTGAAGTCAGAGTTACTTGGGCTTTGAGACTCTCTTCATCAGTGAAGCTTTATTTGTGGTGAAGGACAGAGGTCAGACCAGACAAGCAACTTGAATTAAAATATTAAAGCTAACAAAGCAGCTGACTTCCTTCACTTCTTTAATGGATAGGTGTCATTTGAGAACTAAGATTAGACTTCTCTCTCTCAGAAATAGCATCTTTATCTCCTACAGTATTACATTTTTAGATGGAGATGTCAATAGCAGCCAGTTTGGTAACAGTACAAAATGCATTTTGCTCACGGCCCTGTAACTCAGACAATGATTTTTGCTATGTTCTCAGCCAGATAGGTGTCAGCAAGCAATACCTTTTCCCCTCTGTATTATGGGACCTGGAAAGGAACCTGATCTATAGATTTTTGTCTCAATATACAGAAAATGGAAAACATGTGACATGACAGCTTAAAAAGGTTCACAAACAGAAAACTGCCCACAGCTGACAGACATGAATACACAGTATTTAATAAACAAGTAATCCAGTCACTGATAAAAATTGACCAAATCAATATTAATAGATGTGGTACACATCCTTAGTCCCAAATCAATACCTTATCAATAATTTCCAAATTCCAAAACCTAAACATTTTTAAAAGATCTGTAGTGAACTCACAGCTCACAGATTTTTAATGACATTTTGGCATATACTTGCTAAGTCTTTGAAACAGATAATATTAATAAATTCCTAATATTTTTTTTTTAATCTTCAAACAGTAATCCACTGCACAGCAAAACAAAACATTTGGCATTTAAGTCCAAACGAAATGCACACAGCAGCCATTTCTGCAGCCACAAAAGCATGGAACGTTTTCAGAAGCCCTCAACTACACCAATTAGAAAATATGAAGATATGAAAAGGACTGAGTTGAAAATGGGCCAAATTTTACATCTCAATGCTTTTACTATAATTTTGAGTCTGAAAATGAACTATCATTTGCAAGAATTCAGAACTACAGGCAGTAATTTCTCTGCAAATGGAGTAAAATGATAACTGATTTCCCAGTTCTTGGTCAGAATAATGAAAATAATGCTGGAGCTTTAGAGGCTGAACGTATCATCTTCTCAAATTCGAATGTCAACTTAGAGCAGTAAGGTCTACCTAGTCAAAAACCAAGCACTACGACCCATTTCAGTAAGTTCTGTAGCAAAAAGCAGCACTGGAAGGCAGAGAAAAGACTCGACAGATGGTGGACGTGAACACAGCAGCCTACACACCAATACCCTTTTGCAGCTGAACAAGTATTCAATTCCCAGATTCGTTCTAGGGCAAGCTGAGTGAGAGACTTGCATTCACTTTCCTTGCAGACACATGACGAATGCCAACCTACTGATTCAATGAGCTATAAAACCAACCAGGATCAAGAAGCATAAGCATTCTGTCTTTAATTCATGTTGTGTTGAAGCATTTTATAATCTATATAAATCCAAGTAAACATGCTTAGATATCACCACTAAGTCAGTTATGACTGACATTAAATAGCATTTCTTCTGAAGGGCATGTCATGTAAGAGATAAGGCTTTATTTCTATGTATACCAAAGTTATTTCTAAACAATTCAAAAAGCAAACAGTTCTAGTCTAGTTTGTGTGGAGCTTTAATTTACATTGGAAGTTGCAATGAACTAACAAACTCAGACTGACCTCCAGATTAATATAATGAAGGAGATGCATGTTCTATATTCAAGTATAGGCCTACTAGGCTTTCTTATTGGTTAACAGACAGTTTACTTGCTTTTGTTTTATGCCTAGCTGGCCCCCAAGAGCCTATTTTGACTGGGGCTGACCCTATGGGTGTCTTTGCACAGCTGCATAGAAATGAAAAGCATGCAATGGCATTGGAAGCCTTTCTTTGCCTCCCCCAAGCTCATAGATGGTGAAAGCGAAACACTGCCTACATTCGTTTTGCACTACTTTTCTTCTTAGTCAAGCTGATTTCAGGACAGCTTGTGACCACTAGTCACTGATCTCCATCCCATGAGCCATTAGCCACCATTCTCTGGATACGATCTCACAAGAAATTCCTTGTCCTGTTGAACAGTCCACCCACTAAATCCATATCTTTGCAAATGGGGGAGAAGAACATCATGGAGGACCACATCAAAGACCTTACTGAAGTCCAGACAGATGTCACCAGTGGCTTTTTTCTTGTCCACCAATGCAGTTACACCATTATAGAAGGCCACTAGGTTGGTCAGGCAGAAATTGTCCTTGGTGAAGCCATATTGGTTGTCTTGCATCACCTCTGTCTTCCATGCACCTAGTACGGATCCAGAATAAACTAAAGATATTCCACAATCTTCCCCAGCACATAGATGCTGCTGACAGGTCAGAAGTCCCCTGGATCACCCTTTTTAGTCTTCTTAAAAACGGGTATAACATTGTCTTTTTCCAGTCACCATGGACTTCACTTGACTGCCACGACTCTTAAAATTTCATTGAGAGTGGCTTGATGACTACATCAGCCAATTCCCTCAGGACTCTGGGATGCATCTCATTGGGACCCACAGACTTACAAACGTTCACATTCCTCAGGCAGTCACAAACCTGCGCTCTTACAGTGGGGGAGGGACATTGCTCCCCCAGTCCCCACCTTATTATCCATCTGTGGTCCTTCATGCATCCACTAAATAGTCAAGGTTAAGAGACTTTAGAATACAAATTTCCAAAATTCAGTCTTCTTATCTTTTCTTTTTGTCACCATGCCATAAATCTGCTTCAGGTACACATAACAACCTTGGGACTGACAAGTTTGGTGACTTCTTGCACAAACTGAATTTTTTTTTTTTCCACTTTGTGAAGTTTTTTTTCTCCATCCAACTGTACCAAGATCATTTACAAATGAATTTTAAAAAAAGAACAAAAACAAAAAGAAAAAGAATTAACCTCATACCTCTCCAAATTTATATATCCTTAACAGTGTATAAAAACGTTCTACATATGAAAGTCAGTAATCCATACTGAAGTAACTGACCGTAGTAGTTTGAAAGCCAACCTATTTTTCTAACTCAAGAAAATGTAGGAAGATAAAAGTCAAACAAAAGAACAAAGAAACTAAGTTAGCTTTTGGAAAACAGGCATGTCTTTAAAAAAGATAAGAAAACAAGCCTTTAAGACTTGCATGTGCTTTGCACTTTAAAAGGCTCACATCATGCTCTTAGTAAAATGTATGGATACTTCACATCAAGCACAACAATTCTGTTGAGGAACTGAAGAAACACCTTGAGAAAAAAAAGAAATCCTCTACTACTGAATCAACAATTTAAATTCAACTTAAGCAAGCTGTAACTGGTCAGCGTTCATAGTATCTTTTTGTTTTCAACTTCTGCCATCCTAACTAGTACATCTGTGAAGAAAATGCCAAAAATAATAAAAGGAAAAAAAGGAGCTATGAAGCATAAAGGATCTCACTAGATCAGCTCCTCTTTTAGGCAACTTTAAACTTCAGTTTAACTCGGAATACCACACAGCAGAACAAACAGGTCCAGGAAATTCCTTAGTCATGGTGAAGCTAACTTCTTGGTACAGGTACTATAACAGAGCTTCCTAGGAAAGGTGCCCTCCTGGACTTGTTGCTTGAAAACAGAGATGGTCTTACAGATGAAATGACAACTGGTGGCTGTCTTGGCCATAATGACCATAAGGTACTTGAGATTAAAAACCTGACAGAAGAAAACTGCCAACAGAACTTCAGCATTAGATAAGAGAAAAACAGACCTCAGGTTGCTTATTGAACTAGTTAGAAAGGTCCCCTGAGAACCTGCTTTTGAAGCTTTGGGGTCCACCTGCATTTGTCACTCTTTAAGAGCCATTTCATAAGAGAGCAGAGCAGGTGATTCCGGAGTATCAGGCAGGTAGGGTACAAGTTAGGCTTGGCTAAAGAGTCTGTGTGGCTTCGGCAGAAAACAGAAGCATACAGGGACTGGAAATGAAGTCAGGCAACACAGAACAACTACAGAGATGCCATCGTAGAGAAAACTTAGGCAGCTAAATTTCAACTAGAGTTTAATCTGGACAGTACTGTGGGGGACAACAAAAAGGGCTTACTTCTCAAGATTATTTGGTGCAATTAATGAGGCCAATCAATATGCTGTGGCAATTAGCAAAGCAGCAGTAGCATGCAGTTTCAAAGTGATTAATTTGAGTAATGCAGCCAAAAACTAACAGATAACTTTACTTTGCTTGAAACCCATTTGAAAGACCAGGCTGGAAAGCAGTACAACTTCTGATCATAGAAATCATAGAAATGAATTAACCAAACTGAGCGAACCATTGTTTTTTAAGATGAGCTTCTAATTTGGAAAGAACAAAAGGATTAACAGGAATGAAGGCACTTCATCCCATTTTTTCTCTTATGCTAACATTTTCAACATTTGCCCTGTCTCATCTGTTATGGCGAATTCCATTATAAGCGAATAAAGGATGTGCTGCTCTACAAACCAGAGGCATTTTAATGACAGTTTTCAAAACATGGCCCTTTGTACTTCAATAGATTGACTATAAAAGCTCACTGTCAACTGACACTAACATCAATGTCACTGCGCAAAAGACTGATAGTCTCAGTATGAACAATTCTTGCTCTATTAACTGCTTATGGCTTTCTTTCCCCAGCAACATAATTTTTAAAGAAATAAAACCATTTTTTGTTCTTTGGAAAGTAGAAAAGTGCAACGTTTACAGGTTTAAATTTAAGTTACTATCAGACTCTACAGCGCTGGAACTTGCAACCAACAAGGTTTGTCCTTTATTTATTGCAAGCTATAGTTAAAATTCGGATGCGTTTCTACTGGCATGCAATTTGAGCTAACTGAATGTGCAGCCTGGGCAACTGAAGATCAGCTCTGCTTTTAAGTTGTTACCTAGCAGTAATCCTGCATATAAAAGCTTTAATTGACACTGATAAATCAGAACTAAAAAAAACCCACAATAATGCAGGATAATCCTATTGCACGTGTCTATTTCTTAATATAAATAGGACTGGGTTAACACAAAAATTAGTTCAGTGCTGCTTCACTGCACTGTTTTGTGGTTTTTTTTTTCAGTATGTTGTTTAACTGAAGAAAATTAATGCCAGAACTCTTTACATCAATCCTCGCCTACCTTAAGGCATTCCCTGAGCATCTTACAGTCAGAGATAGCAACAGCCAAATACGAGGCTTGTACCAATTTGATCTGTGAATTTTACTGCTGGACTCTCAGTAAAGCAGCCCAGTCAAGACACTGAAGGAGATACTTGTCAGCAGTAAGGCTTTTGTTGTACTGGATTTCTTCCTGATGGTTTCTTACATCTTGCACATTCTGAAAAGCCAGGCGGTTGAGCTGCATGGCATAATTACTCCTTGCAGCTATATCCCATCCTTTTACTTCGTTAATGCAAAGACTGTCCATCTCTGAGTCACCATCAAGATGAATATGTTTCCATCCTCCTCATTCTGCCAGCAGACAATGCAGACCTTCACCTGCTACTCACAGCTTTGACAAGCAGCCTGAAAAACTGAGGTAGCTCTTTTTATTTTTTTTCCCCCCACTTCTGCTGTTACGAATCAAGTTTGCTGTTGTGGAACTATCAAGAAGCAGGTCAACGGCATGTTTCTGATCTCAGAAAAAGTACAGAGACTGCAGAAGCAGAGCTGAATGATTCATGATGCGAAAGCATCCATCTATTCCCAAAATAAAGGGAAGAGTCAAATACTGAAGACCTCTGAATACTTTAATCAGCTACAGAAGTCTCACTGGTATTATTTTCCACATCTGAAAAAAGGCAAGTATAAATTGAGAAACGTAAAAGGTAGCTATTGATTCTTCAGTGATGGATTCTCAAGCAACTCAAACAGAAATGCAAGCGTGGCCCAAAAATGCCCCAACACACATCACCTCCCTTTGATCTGGAGGTTTACCAATCTCATCTGTAAGTAAACTAGATGGACCATAAATCTTTAAGAGAAAAAAAAAAAAAAGATGAAACAGTTGTGCAAACTGAAGTAAATAGGAGAAAGCCAAGGTGTGCAAATATGTATGGAATAAGTTAAGATCTGCACCTTGCAAAGGTGTGGGCAAGTGGTTTTTTGTTCTATTCTCTGCATTGTAAATGATCTCCTGAAATTACACCTGTCTATATGCCTGTGAACGTCTGTAAGCTCAGGGCCTAAACTGACCCAATGGCATTTGGACTGTGAAAGAGCACTTTCATAATCCTGCAAAAAGTAATACCAGAATTACACCTGTGGCATACAAATGGTAGTTTCTCTATTAAATATTTACAGTATCAAACAGATACTCGTCTCTAAGAAATCAGTAATACTCTCAAGATGTAGAGATATGACTCCCTTTTTCCTTTTTCTCTGTTTTTCTGCACTAGTGTGACCCGTACACACAAGCACGTGCACATGAATATATAAATGCAGACCTATATACCCCCATATTCACTTGTACATACCCACACACAGCTGCTGCTTACTTGCAGAACTCTGCCATTCCCCAGTCACAGCTCTCACAATAACCTTCTTGTCAGTGATCTTACAGAAAATCCTCCCTCAAGCAGTGGCACAGAATTTAACACTGATTGTTCACAATTCCACAAGTTCTTTACTTAAAGCAAACAGACAACAACAAAAAAAAGAGAAAATACAGAAGAGAAATAGATTAGTGTGCTGCTACAGAAATAATAACCTGATCAAAGAAGAAAACGTGTGGTACTTCTTGCCTGAAGTGCTCATTTAAAATATTTTAAGTCTCTGAAAAATTCTGCTTGCTTGATTAGCGTAGACTGTTTGCATGTTGATTTATTGCTTCAAGATTGGTATTCATTAAGTCACTTAATACAACAGTACCCTTACAGCTGCTACCCTATTAGATGTAATCATTTTCTCCCCATTTCTGTTTGTAGCACAGTTTATAGTTGCATTAAAAGCAGCCTGCAGTTGTTTATCAGTCACAAACATGTTTCCAACTTCAAGCACCTTCACAAACAATTCATGACAGTCAGGCCATAGACTAGCATTCTAAGTTATAATTTGTCTCTAATTCAGACGGATTGTAGCCTCCCATGCTATTTAAAGTCTCTAATCCAAATTTTCCAAGTGATGTTCCCAGCAGTGCTTTCAACCTGTGTTTTTAGTTCTTTAGTTAGAGTCATAGTTTTCAGAACTACTCTTCCATCTGAGAACGTACCAAAAAAATCAATGCAACTTCCCTGCAACTAATAAAACTTATAATTAGAAATGTAAACGCGGCACTCCGCACCTTTCAGCAACCACATCAATCAGTAATGCAAAAACACGCTCAGTGCTTTTTATGCAACAAAAAAATCTGAAGTATGAAAGCGTCACCTGAAAAAACACTGCCCCATTTTCTCTTCCTAAACATTTTTCCACATTGCGGGATGATTCCCAGTTAATGCACTGATACTTTTTAAGAACAAAAATCAATTTTGCTACGTTTCTTCACTAGTCTAATCCAACACTCCTTCAAATTAGCTTCCATAAACTAATTTTATCCCTTGGAAGTAAATGGCTTGCTTGAAATAGTATGAAGGTCATCTGGAGAAGTACTGCTTCCAATGACCATTATACTGCACTGCATACTAGGAGTTCACTCATCCCAGCACAACCACTTCACTACTGAAAAAAAACCTCCATAGAATGCTTATTAGCAACCATTCATATACCCACCTTTACATACCATTACTGTGACTGCTTCTCTTCCTGTGGATTCTATCCCAGATCACTGTGGTTAATGAGAAAGCCCACTTCGTCCCAGGGATTTTGTGTGTTTATCTTGGAGTTCTGTCAGATATGCTGTTTTTCAAGTAATCATGTCCTTTTTCCCATTTAGTTTCATTAAAGCTATTTTGGTATAAGTACTTCAAATGCACAGGTTTTTAAAATAGAGGAAGTTTGAGCATTTTTCCTAGTAATATATTTAGAAATACTTAATTTTAGTATAAGAATGGTTCAGCAAAGTAATAAGGTAGCTAAAACATAACAACGTTGAAGTATCACTATAGAAGGACATCAGCAAACTCACTTCAGGAGTGCAAGGCAGAAGTTACAGCTCCTGTTGTAAACTTCAAAAAGAATGATTAGAGAACGCAGTATAAAGAATTAATATTAACCACAAAAAAAAACCATGATTGGAACACTGAAAGACAAAAAACATTATTCTTAAGGTCACTAGCAGATAAGTAACCTTATAAATTCACTTTTTAGCCTCAACTCCAACTGGAGAGGAGAAAAATTTCTTCCAGCAATGATGACAAAAAAATGCCCTTGATTTTTCAAAGGGATTTAACATAAATTCCTATTCCCACACCTTATGAACATAACTGTGGTACTGACTTCAGAAATATAACACCTTTTGCTCAGAACGTTGCACAGCACAAAACCAAACCAGGCAAAAAAGAGGTGGTTTATCATCAGGGAAAACTTTCAGATTTTTACTGTTTAAAAATGGGATAAACATCTGAACATGTGTCGAGATGGAGATGTTACAAGAGCAAAAACAATTAAGATTGCTTGTTAACAGAGAACAGCACCTCTGCCTGACTCGGAGCTTTGCAATAGCAATTTTCAAACGCATCGTATCTTCAAGGGGAACATGGAAACATTAGTCACACTTTAACAACTGCTGAAAAAAGTCCTCTGACACTGAGTACTGCAGAAAACTTGTACAATACCACTTTTTTTTTTTTTTTCATTTTATGCTAATTGTACCCCCACTCAAAGCACAACCTGCATTTTTATTGTTATGTGCAGAAGGAGATTCAAGCCGTGTGCTTTAAGAGCACTATTCATTCCCTGAGCAAAACAGTAAAAGCAGCTTTCCCACTTCCCAGGGACTGTCACTGACAACCTAGACCTCATCTAATAACACTTGCTTGAAGCACACAGATACAGGCATTCTCTCTCTCCTTCTCCTACTTGATATTTCACAAAGATAATGCCAAGCACAGAGGCGCTCGCACCCCAAGTGACCTGTCATCAGAACAATAAACTGAAATATTCCATTCACATTTAGAGCCATTATTCGAAGGAAACAAGAAATTCCTTTTACAATTCAGAATAGGCCACAGTTCTTCACCAAACCATTTTCCCTATCTCAAAACTACCTCCACAATAAGCCTTTAAAACCCGTGAGGTGACATCGTGAGCTGGCACACCGTGTCTGACGTGCTGGGGAGCATCTAAAGCAATCCATGCAGCAATTCTAGTTTCCAAAGAAACGAATAGAAAAATTTTGTGCGAGTCTCTCTGTTTCAAATTATATTGTCCATAGGAAACAATTGCTTTGGTCCTCAGTCAATTGTTTAAAAAAAAAAAAAAAAAAAAATCAGCATTAGCCTAGGGTAAGGAAACAGGGCTCAACCTAACAAGATGTCATTGATATAATGAATTGTTTCCAACCTCAGCCTAGCATTAAAAACATTTTTTCTGACATTAAGGTACAGTTTCCTTGGTCACCACGTAAGCTTCAATTTTTCTATCAGATTCTTGATAATATATTATGGTTCTCCCTTTTCTTTTTAATCTCTGAATTCCCACAGTTATAGACTGAATAAGTCTTTCTCTAGTGATCTCAAAAAAGACTGAATTTCCATACTCCGTATTTAGCTGTTCCTCTTATCCCTCCCCTTCCTAAAGAACACTCCCACATAATATTGATTAGCATCCACAATTTTTTTTAATAATCTTTGAGAATTAAGAGCGCTGAATTAAGGGGACCATAGAGTCACACAGCTATGCATCAAATTCAAGAAGCAATCAAGCCTGTAATATTCATATAAATATAAGAATACATTAGTGCAATTAGTGCAATGAAAATAGATGGGCTCTGTTTCAATAGAGACTACATTTGAAGATTTTATATCATAATTTTATCCATTTATCTAGATTACAAACTTTTTCTTTATGCTATGTAAATCACAACAGTTTTGGAGAAAGCTATACAACTTTACCCTTTTATCTGATGCTTTCAGCAATCACTCCTTTCTTCACAGATTCCTACCAGGGTCAGAGCACGAATACTGACTGTGGCTCACACAGACTCAGCAAACTCTAGAGTTTAGAGCGTGATTTCCTAACACCTTGTCTTCATACAGACAAGTTGGATTTTCTATTAGTCCTCTCAGCCTCCAGTATTTCACAGACCTGAAAACTAATTTCCTTCACGAAAAACAACTTGAAAGTTTTTATAGCAAACGCACAGAAATACATTAGATGCGGTTTAAAAAAAAAAATAAATTGAGGTCCTCTTCCTAATACCAACATACCACATGTCTAAGCTTGTTTTAATATGAAGATGAAGGCCGCTTCAGTGCTATAGTGCTATGTTCCTGTTGGCTAGTTAATGTGGCTGGTACGATAGATTTAAAAAATAATAAAAATCATAACACAGAAACTTATTACAAATCCAACATGTTTTCTATTATACAGGTTTTGTTTATAGATCTTAGAGAACCCATAGGAACACAAAGTACTTAGCATTTCCCTACTGTTCACGTAAATGCTCCCTGCCCAGCAGACAGGCTGCATCAACAGTTTGACTTACAATATTCATTCATCTTTGGATATACTCCTCATCCTTTAAAGTTACATTTAAAATGAACTCCCAACTAACCCATTCCCATTAGAGTACATCACTTTAAAAAAGCTCCTGAAATACAGAAAAGTCTTTGAGCTATGAGACAAATAAGGAACGTAGAAATACCCAGTGAAAATTGTATCGAGGAAATTATTTTGAATAGTAGATAACGCTCCCTTCTTTTGCCTACAGCTGTGCAGGACTTCAGGCAGGTAACTATCTGTCTGTAATTCTGTGTACCTTCCATTTTCTCTTCTCAGACTGCAAGCTCTTCAGGGTAGTTAGTTAACCTACAGAGTCTCTGTCTGATGCTGTAAGATCCCAATCATCATTTTGAAAGATAACTCATAAAGGTGCTTGAAGCACTTCAAGCAATGGATCAACAGTTTAGCTTCAAGTCAATCGTTATGTTTGAAGCGACTTTAGACACACTCATTAATACTTAAATGCTTTTCTTTCAGTATGCAAAATAGGAACAACACAGGTACTAATTCATAGAAGAGCAAAGTTGTAGAGTTAACTCACAGAAGGCTATGAAGTGCTCATTACCAAGCACAGAAATTACATGAAATGCAAACCCAGATTATCTCCACAAGCAACGTGCTAGCAAAAAAAATTTTTTTTAAACATTCCACTTCAACACTTCTGTTAGTTAGTTCACATTATAATGGTGAATCAAAAAGTACATCTAGCACCATAAGTCCAACTACCATTGTAAGGAACCACCAACGCAACACAGATTACTCTGTAAGTCAACCTGCCCAAAAGGCACTCAGTACATCAGCTCAAGCATTACTAGCTCAGGAACAGCATTCCTTGAAGAGAGGTCTGAGTTGTGAGTCAGGGATCATCATCAGAAGTTGCATTTAAAGAGAACAAAGCCTCATTTTTCTCCTCTGTTGAGACACTAAACTGACATACAGTAAATTACCAGGTTCTCCTATTCTCTTTAAGGAAAACATCTATTAAAGAAATCTCAGGTCCACTTCACACTGGTAAACAATCTTTCAGCTTTGAGATCTTTCTGCATTCTGAGTGAGAGGTAAGAAATCCTTCTGAAAACTGAGTATGCAAGGATGAAAGGATAAGGAATAAGATGTATTTGCAAATGACCTTTTAAGACATTAGAAAATCATAACTTCTTGTTTCATTATCATCTTCTGTCAAATTTTATTCAAGGATACATAAGGCAGCATTTTTTAGCTGGACTGCAAAGAGCACCGGTAACTCACATCCTGACATCTCCAGGTTGTAAGCAGAAAGCTGGAGAAATGTTACCTCCGTAGGAGTTAATGTATTGAACAGCAGTCCTGTCACATCTCAGCACCCAGACAAGAGCTGTCGTGCTAATTATTTAGCCAGCAAGCACATTACAAAATGTTTAGATACACTTTATATAATCAGTAGGGTTTTTTTTAAAGAGAACTTAGTCTTCAAGTTAAGACACTAAATCTTAATATTTGTAACTGACTTATTTTAGTTGTGATTTCCAATGTTTCATTTATCCCGACATGTTTGTCTGCTAATTTAGTTGTCTGTAGTTTTATTGCATGCAACAAAAATACTGCATTATCAACTCCTTGCAATAATTAGATGCCCCCCCCCACGCGGCAAGCATCAAAGTTTCCACAAAGAAAGTCACCTTTAAAAATGTATTCATCTCAGCAGTTCAGTCTAAAAATAATGATTTTTATCTTCTTACAGAGTAAGACCCATATTCATTTTGCACGACTAAGTCTATTTAAAAGGCAAAAAGGTGCCACTACCGCCTTTAAAAAAAATAATGGGGAATAACAGGAGTTCTCTGAACTCCTCCATAGTCACTGTCATGTCAAAGCCATGAACTCCTGAGGTCAGCCTTAGGCTCAGTTCAAGAAAGCTCCAAGTCATTCATACAGAGATGGGGAACGCTTAAGGACATCATCTCTGCTCACTACCTTCGCCTGGCGGTTAATGTCAGCCAGGTTGCATATTTTAGAACAGAATCACTCCAAGTGTGCATCATACAGGCTACTACAGGGCTGTCAGTTTATCCTATGACTTATGGAGACATCTTGTCAGAGGTGTTAATAAATTGAGCTGCAGTTTCTTGCAGCAAAAGTTTCATAAACCTCGGAAGCAAATATTTATCTGCAACTGGACAATGGTAATGTCATCCTTTCATTTGCAAATCAAAGCTACTCCAGGGCTCAGTACTTGTAGATAAATGCAGAAAAAATACAGCTAAGCCTTCCCATATGCCAACAAATTAATGGAGGAAAAATATGCATACATTTCAAACATGCCAAAAGGCAGTTTTGAAATGGAAGGATAAAAGAAAATACTTTGCATTACCTTCTTTTTTCTATAAAGAACTCATGCTTTAGAATACAATATACATATGACGTAATATGAATTCTATACATATTTACATTAATGGTGCCTATGCTAAAACAGCAGAATAATTCAACTGAAGAACTGCCATTAAAATTAATTTGTTTGCTTACACATCCGCTGCTGAATTTGCTTTCTCAGTATATTTGTTTGAATGGAGACGTTACAAAAGGGAAAAAATAAATATATTCTCCTGGGGGCAGTGAACTTCTTTCTCAATCTTTATAAATGCTCCTGAAGAACATATTAGTGCTCCTGGTATATATATTTTTGCCTGAATACACAGCTTTCTTTTAATATCAGGAAACATTCCTGAAATTCAGGAAGCGTAGGTTGATGCGTGCGTCCTTTCGGAAAACATCTTTAGATATGAATGGAATTTTTTCAAAAGTTTGAACTATTACACCAAGATAGAAGAGATGGGAAAGGCATACAGCAACACTTATGTTCCACGTGCACAGACATTTCTACCATGTGCATGTACGTGTGCAGGTATATGCAATAAAAGCATACATGCAGATATACATCATAATACCTTTTAGTATTCATTCAGTGATAAAAATGTATATTGATGACAAATTGTGCTTGCTAGCATTAGCAAGTACGGAAGTGAACAGGCAGCTTAAGAAATGCTAAGAGTAACGTTTTACTCCACAAATAGCTGAAAACCATTGTCTCTCAGGAAAGAATGCCACGGAAAAGCTTATGAAAACAGTTCAGCAATTACGCATGGAAAAAAAGCAAAACTTTTGTATCCTCACAGATTGTCATGAAGATCTGACTCCCAGGAGAGTTCAGATCTCATTTTGGCATCCAAATGAGAGGCAGGCTTCTGCAGGAGCTCTGTGCCTCACAGAACAGGAGCTGTTAAGATTGGAGCTATTTTGAAAACCTAGCAGCTGCTGTGTAGGCTGCAAACATGACATTCTGGTCATCAGCTCCATGTCTGGCCTTACCTAACTTTCTTAACAGCATTTTAAACAAGAATTCTAAACACTAAGAAATGACTGTTTCTTCTGCAGTAGACTTTCCCACTCAGTGCTTTCATTTTTACTGCATTTGAGGAACTTTGGATTACCATTGTTATACACACAGACATTATTGCCAGGCATCTCTCAGCTTCTGCATACAGTTGTGACCTTTTCAACCCAATATTTAAGGCAAAAAGATTTTGTTTTGTTCTTTTTCCCCTGATTTAACAGTGAAGTTGCCTCATTATTGGTACTATTAAAATTTTGAAGCAAAAATAATGCCCAGCATTTGACTCAGGAGATGCACAGAGTTATGCTAATGTAACCCCCTGGTCACCATGAGCCACGTGCCCCTCTCCAGGTACAACCTCAAGTCTATAATACATAGAGGCATCTCTCAACACCCCTTATTGCAGTTCTAATAGATATACTTAAAATGAAATTCTAAGATTAAAAAAAAATATATATATATATATTTTATCCGTATTTCCAGTGGCAGCTCATTGGAACCATCTCGGACAGCTATTTTAGGATGGGAAGAATTACTGCTCTGAGGTGACCTCCTCTAATTGCTGATGAGAGAGAAATAAGACCAAAACATGAGACTGAAACATTAACTTCAAAATGAATAAAAGCTAGGGAATTGGACTGCCAGCTTCCACCTCAGAGAATCATACCGTCCTTCATTCCAAAACTGTTTATGTTGCACTGAGCATTCAATCAAGTCCTTCACTCCTGTTACGTGGTCTGTATATATTTGGATAAGCTGAGCTCTACACCATGGCAGATTTTTTTCCTGAGAAACAGCAGTTCAGCAATGCTTTTGTTAAATAAAACATGCAAATAATCCTAAACCATGGTTTCCATTCCCGCTCTGCCATCATGCTGATGCTGACCTGTGAAAGCTGCAGCTCCACATACACCGCGGCACAGTGCCAAGCAGCTCTCACTCAAAGCAGCACTACTAGCCCAGAAAACGCACCCTGTGTAAGCAGAAACGTTATGGCAAAGAATGAGCGCTCCAGATAATGACTTTAAGCGTGACAAAATAATCAGATCTCAGAAACACAACTGGAGGGAGCTCACCGGTACACCTGAAATACACCGCTACTGCTACGCTTCACTAATCTGCCTGTAAAGGGAATAATACAGATAAGCCAAGAAGCCTGGTTTACCTCCAGATTCCCAGATTGTGATCAGTTAGTTATATCAAACTGGATTACAGTTTTGTCAAAGCTTATAAGCTTGCAAGAATGTAAAGCGTGCTGTTTAGTTGATGTGCGTACACCATGCACACACATACCTCTTGCTTCTGTATTTAACAGAAAGTCCTATGCACATACATTGCTCCAAAAATACTGCCACATCATTATCTCCATGGTAACAACAGATACAAAGAGCACAACAACACTATTTGATTGAACAAGTTTCAAGCTACAAAATTACTTTTCAACGCAGTCATCACTATTTCTCCACATTCTCCTTCACTCCAACTTATCTAACGGAGGAATATAGCAATGAAAAGTCCAGTCATTTAGGCTACCCCAATTGAGATACCTGTGGTCAGAAGATAATCAAAACCACAGAACACGTTACGTATTCAAAACACAACTCTGGTTTCATTTGAGTTCACCACAGTCAGCTGTTCTGAAATCCAGCTGTTGGACACCAAGACAGCACGAGCAAGAGCTTTTCTGAAGTGCAGACTTCCATTATAAACAGGGAGGTGGAAGAGAAAGTGTATTTTATGCAAAACAGTCCACAACAAAAGAAGGCCAGAATAAAATGGTAAAAACAATTGAAGAAAGGTGACTAAGTAAGTAATCCATCAAGGATTGATCCTCAAAAGTCTTCATTTTCCAATGATGGAAATAAAGACACATTGGCAAAGACATTTACAGATGCATAATCAGTGGCTTAAACTGATTTTTTCCCTCCAAGTTTTAGCTTAAAAAAAAAATCTATTTTAGCTAATCGTTCCTAAAAACAGTCATTTATATTATATGGATCATCCATATATTATATGGATATCACCTACAAGTTTGAGCATTAAAAATTAGCTTATGCAGCAGCGCTGCATTAAAAAGAGCAAACTGAAGACAAGAAAGTCTTAAATCTTTTCAAGTACGGACTGATAAAGTTCCTAAACATATCATATTAGAAAAGTTATCACCACTACTAGACAACTGCATTCCTCACTGCAATTTAACATATCTTTGGAATTTAATTCCAGTTGTCACATAAATTGTTACGTACATCTGGTAATTGTGCATCTCTAATCAACTTTAGGTCCCAAATTGCATCGGTCTGGAAAGTTTCAAGCATTTAACCATACACAGTCACGAACCAAACCCTTCCCAGAGACATGGAACATATTTGGTGCAGTGTAATTGCTGAAAGAAGCCAAGCAGGAGTTAGCATTACCTATCCAGCAAGGCATGAACAGCATCAGTACTTACAAAGAAGTCTTTAATCTGTTTCTTGACCCCATCTAAAAGAGACAAATATCACAATATCACGTGTGTACTAAGCAAATTTCAGTTCAGTTCCTCCATCAGGTAAGCCTTTCAGCTTCTCTGTGATGGCTCACTTTTTGAAAGCAGAAAAGGTCACTGAAGTGTATTTGACCATGACTCCATGACTAGATCCATCTACTAACCAAACACGTGTAGATTTAAACAAGTGCAGCAGATGGCAAGAAACAAACATTTCCTTCTATCCACTTCATTGCAATATTTACTTTGGCTCTTTGTATCAGTATATGACTGATTGCACAGCCAGTGAAGGAACAGTAGGATGCCCTGAAGTCAGTTTAAACTCAGAAGAGTCATTTAGTAGTTTGTCAGTTTTCCACAGAAACCCACTTGTTTCTGGAAAAAAAAAAAAAAAGAAAAGAAAAAAATATTCTCTGTTGACTATAACAGCACATATAAGCAATAAGCTAAAACACAGATTTTTTTTTATACATAAAATTAAACTAATCTCCCTTAACAGAAGAGGACTCTGGAACTACCTAGGAGTCTTCCAAATGCGAAGCAGTAGCCCAAATGTCAATTACTTTTCCAATAGTAGACAAATTGCTGGCACACTAATGTAATTCATGGGCAATAATTAGATAACACGACTACAGAGTGTACCAGGTGACAGAGCTTCTGAGATAATAGAATCTAGCGTCCTACTTCTTAAATATTAACATCATTCCATCTCAGTCACTTGGTTTATGGTAATTTTGAAAGGGCAAAGTAAATTCTTTTTATTGCTAATAATCTCGTGCTTCTCCAGCATTAGCTTTGAAGGTTAGCAATTTAAGGGGTCAAGGCTTAATTACATTTTTACATTTTATTTACTTTTTTCTTTTTTCTTTTTTTAATCTCTCCTCCTTGAAGTCTTTTTGTTATAAAAATTTAAATGCGCTAGATGAAAAAAGTAAGATCTGAGTTCACTATGCTCAAAACAATAAAGGCAGTTTCATCACTACCCAAGCAGTGGTATAATCTACTTTTTATACTTATCTAGAAATTAGAAATTTCCAACCTGTTCCTACAACTACATTCTATTATAATTGCATTCAGCTGTAAGTGGTTTGGTTAAACATATGTTAGATAATATAAGATGCCATGCAATAAATCCAAGATTCCAGGATGGCTGTATTCATGTGCCCAGAGCACCAGATTTCTTTTTACTTCAGAAATTTCACAGAGTCACAAAATGGCCAGGGTTGGAAGGGACCTCAAGGATCACGAATCTCCAACCCCCTGACATATGCAGGGCCACCAACCTCCACATTTCATACCAGCCCAGGCTGCCCAGGGCCCCATCCAACCTGGCCTTGAACACCTCCCAGGGATGGACGGGGCATCCACAGCCTCTCTGGGCAGCTGTTCCAGCACCTCACCACTCTCTGTAAAGAACTTCCCACCGACATCCAACCTCAATCTCCCCTCCCTCAACTTCAAACCATTTCCCCTTGTCCTGCTGTTATCTGCCCTTTCCAAGAGTTGATTCCCCTCCTGTTTGTAGGCTCCCTTCAGGTACTGAAAGGCTGCAATGAGGTCACCCCGCAGCCTTCTTTTCTCCAGGCTGAACAAGCCCAGCTCCCTCAGCCTGTCTTTGTGGGGAGGTGCTCCAGTCCCCTGAACATCTCTGTGGCTCTCCTCTGGACCCTCTCCAACAGCTCCCTGTCTTTCTTGTACTGGGGGCTCCAGACCTGGACACAATACTCCAGATGGTGCTTCACAAGAGCGGAGTAGAGGGAGATAATCGCCTCCCTGTCCCTGCTGGCCACCCCTCTTTTGATTGAGCCCAGGATACCATTTGTTTTCCAAGCTATTTAAGAATACTCATTTCCCTATAACTCCAATTATCAAATTTCAGAAACTGGATGGACAGAGAAATAAATATCCATGAACTTTCTGTAGTTCTGGGCACTGATTTCATCACTAAAATTGATTTCTACTTATACACAGTAATCTCTCTGCCCTGCTCATAAAAAACAACTGCACAACAAACAAGTAATTCATCCTAAATCCTGTGACCCCAGCACAAACACAAGTTTTATTCTGTTCATTTGTTTTTGAAGTTTTCAAGCAGATAAAGACTATTTATTGTACAGATTACTATGAACTGTGTGTGTTCAAATACACAGTTTCCACCTTAATCTTAAAAAAAGCTTACATCACTTTATTAAGAACCAAACAATCTGATTAACTTCCAGAAAATTTACAGTTTTGGTTCTTGAGGCACAGAAATTCTATTTGGAAAATACTCGGCTTGAAGATCATGGCATATTCCTTTCCTACATTCTGTGGAGCAGGTAAAGATGATTAAAAAAAATACCAAACTTTAGATACACTCTGCATACAAAACTGCCCATGCATTCCTGCTTTACCTGCTCAAGACACCTTTTCTCTTAGTAAATAATTTTATCTCAACCCACAATTTCTACTTTGCTGTCTTTTTTTCCCCTATTCTGTCCCCCATCCCTCTGGGAATGGGAGAGGGAAGAAGCAAATGACTATGCACTGCTTACACCTGCAGGCTTAAACCATAACATCATCTAAGCGAATATTTTTCATATTTGAAAGAAGATCAGAAATGAAGCAAGAAAAACGAGTTCACCGTATAGCTGACAACAAGAAAAAAAGATTGAAGCCATAAAACAGAAAATGTGCTGAATCAGAAACTCATCTTTTCCACCTACTTTGGGGTGAATAGGGTACGGTAGGGCAGAAACAATTTCTGCTTTGCCCTTGGCGTGGCACAAAAACAGCCTATCTGCACACAGTTTCACAGGCCACAATCATTTTTATTATGTCTCATTTTTGTTCTGTAAAGCTTTAAATACAAGACTTCCTACTTGTTTTTTCTTTGCGACGTTCTTTCTCACCATCAATATAGATTTATTCATTTTCAGCTTTCTTCATCCTATAAATTGTTGGCACAGGTGTTATGATCTGATCAGTGAAGTCACACTTGGTATTGGTGATATGCCTTGATAAACTTTATCAAGATTATTAGCATGCTTTTTTTTTTTTTTTTTTTTTTTTTTTTTAAATCAAGACCATCACACTCTGACTAAGATCAAAGTCCTCAAAGTCCTCAGGTCAGCAGAACACAGCATCAATTTCAGAGAGCCCTGTACTGACCACAGTGGCGAAGCAGCATGGATTCCTGCCCTACAAAGTGAAGAATTCTGATGCAGCCATCAAGCAATTTTGCCTGAGGAAACCAGGGATGCTTTTAGAGATCAGATTGAGATCTATAATCCTTGACACCTACTTAAGTACTCAGAAGACAGGATTGTGCCAAATACTGGATCTCTTCACCTTAAGTATTATCTATTGAAATGAAATGGGTATGAATTTACATTTTGCTAGCTGACCTGTATTTTTTCTTATATTGTAGTTCTACAGCTGAAGAAAATACAAAAAACACAACATTGCATCATTTAACAAATACTGTTCAGCTACAATATTTATTTTTACCCTACAAAACTGTCCAGCCATTGGTATCAGCCCCCAAGTCAGTACCATCCCCTGTACTAAAATGGAAATTCCAGCAGATACGATGCAGAGTATTTACAGTAAAGTTTTTGTGAAACCTACTAGCTGGACTAATCCTTGACATTTAGGAATATGGGATTAGAACTATCTGTAATTACTTTCCCATGAGATGTAATGCTGGTCAGGTGGCAGTAGAAAAGGGAAATGTGAACATTTGCTGATAAGAAGCTAGAATCACATTCTTGTTACTTTTAGCTCATCTTTTCTTCAGTATAGGTCATCTCCAAATTCATGCATGTCTTAGTGATGGAAAATTATCCTCTAGTTAGCAAATTAGAAAGATATTTCGTTCATAAAAGCACACTTGCACATTCTCAAATACCTGCACATAAAACAAATTATACTGATCACCAGCTGGAAACAGAGCGGTCTCTATAACCAGCATAACATAAGTTTTCCTGTCAAAAAATGTTTAAATAAGCAGAAAAATATTTACCTGAATGGGACTTCATACACACTTTCCATCATAATATTTTCTACTAGCTTCCTTCCTCATGGTGTCAGAGCTAGTGCAGAAAGGTTCAAAGATGAATAGCATTTAATTCTAAACAGCTCTGGCTCAACTCTTTCCTCAGAAGTAAATAAAGAAAACTCAAACAGTTTTCCAAAGTATTATCAAGCACCAATACTCCCCTTCTTCAAAGCACTAAGTGCAGAAAACCAAGTAAGTCTACATTAGAGGCCAAAACATGACAGGTTTTTGGGTTGTTTTTTTTTGGTTTTTTTTTTTTTATACCTGGGTACATGTATGTACGTATGGGTCTGCATATATACACAAATGCCATCATGTATTTGGTAGCAGTTCTTCATTTAAGTTTCATTCTTAAACAAGATCTCTGCCACTTCCCAGGTACTTGATGTTGTTGAAGATCATTTCAGTCTACAGGGTTGGTAGGTAGGTGGGTCAGCCCAGAGCTCCCAGGACAAATGCTACTTTAACTATGGAGCTTCACTGCCAAATACAATGATTTCAGTTTTGCTCCCTGGTCCCATGTCAAAGAACTGAGCTACAGGTTATCATTTTTCTTGATTTTTTATTTCAGCAACAAAAAGCCTCTGTTTTCCTGTCACTCAAATCCAGTGCAGTATTAATAACCTGATGTCAGGTTTTAAGAATACACTGGCTACCTTGCACGTTGAGATTTCTTAATTCCTCAGCTCAGACATCTCCTAGATCCAGAAATCCTTCTGAAAAAATCATGACCTATGAGTCATATAGCAGCACTTCAGAAAAACTGCACTGTAAATAAGAGCTATAATGGAGTAATTTGAATTAGACTGTATAGCTGCATCCATTTGCAAGATAGCAAAGCCAGATGGGGACATTTAATTTGCTTTGACTTAGCTTTGGCATTCTCTGAAAAATTCTTGTACAAATCACCTCAATATTCACTAAATGTTTTGTATAGGAAAGGACATGTTGGCATACAACACATTAATCTTCATATGTCCATTCCAATTTTCCTGTGCCAATATACACAATAAGCTCATAATGATAGAGGTTGCAACTTCCCAGCTCATAATTTATTTCTGGCAAGGGAATAAGTCAAAACTATTGGTGAAAAGAGTTCATGTCATCATGAATTAGATTGTAAAGATTTTCTTTCCTCCCAGAAGCATTTTTACCATGAAGGCCAAGAGATATATGAAAAAAAATCTGCCAGTCAAGACGTCCAGAGACTAAACAGCTGGTGCAGTGACATCTGAATGGAAATAGAAAAATGAATTAAAAAAATACAGCTACCTACCATAGCTACCCTCAAGTTACACACACAATATCTTAACACTGATGTTTAGAACTTCTATACAAATTTTATATCATCTTTCAACATTACTTGATTTCCTGACAGCGTGGAAGCATCTATTATGACTAAATTGTATTAAGACTAAACTGTATAAAGGTTTGAGAATTGGCTGACTAACACTGCTCAGAGGGCTGTCATTAAGGCGCAGCCTGGTTGGAGGCCAGGAACTAGCGGCGTTCCACAGGGGTCAGTGCTGGGTCCAGTTCTGTTGAATATCTTAATCAACAACCCGGATGAAAGGATAGGTTCCACCCTCAGCAAGTTTTCTGATGATACAAAGCGGGGAGGAGTGGCTGACACACCAGAAGGCTGCGCTGCCATTCAACAAGACCCGGAAAGACTGGAGAGTTGGGCAGGAAGCAGCCTGACAAAATTTAACAAGAGCAGGCATAGAGTCTTAAACCTGGGGACAAATAACTGCATCCATCAGTGAAGGGCAGGGGCTGACTGCTGGAGAGGAGCTCTGCAGAGAAGGACCTGGAGGTCCTGGTAGACAACAGGCTGGCCACGAGCCAGCAGTGTGCCCTTGTGGCCAAGAAGACCTGTGGTACTCTGAGGCGCATTGAAAGGAACAATGCCAGCTGATGTCAACCGAAGGAATTCTACTCACCTTCTATCGGAGCCTGATTTCCAGGTAGAAAACTGATATAAGTTTTAATTTTTTTTTATTTTTTTTTTTAATTCTAACGTTATCTCATATCTTTTAAAATGTTGAAAAATAAATAGCCCTAAAAACAAGATAGTAGGTACACTGTTAATATGTTATGCTCTGAAGATTAGCCATGTGTAAAATAGGTATATGTTCACATAATCGGTCTACAGTATTTCGCTACATGGTTAAATGCATGATTTCCTCTAATAGAATGCCAGTGTGGCCTACATCACATTTTCTACTTCATAAAGATCAAATGAGCTGTGACCACAGCCTCCCTAACTTAATGGAAAGTTCACTCGGTGACTTCTGAGTTTAAATTTTGTGTTTCTACTATGAATCAATAGATTTAAAGCACATTAATAGATCTCTTCAAAAGGTCTAATCCCAAGAGACCAAAAAGTAGATCTAACTCAGATTTATCACTTTTATAGCACGTTCAACTAAAGGTCTTCAATCTTCATAACATTACAATGAATTTGAATTAACAGCAATACACACACACGATGCCAATCATACAGCTGCCTATGTTTTCATGTATCCTTGTAGGTATATGGCTGCAGCTTTCATATTTTGCTTTGTGAAACGTTAAAAGTAATCACTGACAAGTTACGAAGTTTTCCTAAACAGGCTTTTACTGCTCAGACTTTATTTGCTGCAAATTTACTTGCAATTATCTGAATGATAGATGAAATCCACTTTTGTAGATGTACCTATGAAGAACAATGGAAAACACAACTCTTGGCAGGAATACATACACATTTTTAATCTTTGCAGTCAGATATTAACAGTCAAAAAGGCAAGTACTACAAAGGATGTATCCTTATGTTAACAAAAAGCAAAGAAATTCAGAGAGACACCTAAGAAAATGGAATATAACTGGCAAGTTATTATTTTCTACTAGAGGCACAGTAACAAATAGAGCACATACCTGAATTGTGAGATACACCCAAATCACCAAGAAAGCAAAGTGGGACAGAAGGTGGACAATGAATAGGAAAAAAAGAAAGGAAATAGAAGCCTGAGACAGATTCTTTTCCTCTTCGTTCTGCTTTTCATCGTGCGAAAGGATTCCATACTAACTGAAGATGATTTGAGGTTTTGAAAATGGCTGCTTTCTAACAAAGATGTCAAACATTCCTGGATCTATCTATTTTTCCTCCAGACTACCTCAATCTTACGGAAAACGAGATGAGATGAAATAAAATCAAGGACCAACTTATCTACAGATTCCCACTTTGGCCACCAGCTCGTGAAATATTCTATATGAAGAAGGAAAGACTTAGATTTATTCAAAACTCAGATTAAAACTTCAAAAGCCTCAATAGGGCTGAAACCTACAGGCTGAGTCCAGAAAATAAGGACTAAAGATATATGGTACGACTGATGGATCAACAGATTCCAAAGGCATCTTGACCAATTAAGCAGGAAGTAATGAATAAATTAATGCAAATTTTGTTAATGGACAAACTAAGACTGGGAATTTGAATTAGCAAGCAACAAAGAATCAAGCTAAAGGTTCTATAAGCACAAGAAGTTTACTCAGAATCAGCAGTTCTGGGGAAACCTTTGATACTCATCTCAAGAGACAGACAGTTATGGTTTGGTACGCTATTGCTGACACCAAGTAGAAAAAACATGGAGAATTAAAACAATAAAACCCAAGGTGAATATCACCTGAGATCAAGACTAGCAGGTTTGTGCCCTAAAGAAAGGAAAGGGAAGAAAACTACTAGTGCTCTTTTTAAAGCAAAATGATTATAACCAAAAGTTACATTTTGAAGACATTATCTTTTTTCAAAAGAAACAATAGTTAAAAAAGGTAATAAGGCACTTGTATACCTTGTTAGAAAAGAACAAATCTTATGGGAAATCTACTTATTTCTAAGTGCAAAACCTAAAATGTGATCTGAATGCATTTATCTAAATGCAAAATCAGAACTAGAAAAGAAAAATCAATGTTTCCAATTTGTACCAAAAAATAGCACAAATCAAACATTGTTAATATGATATATAAGCATAACAAACTATTTACACTACGTACATTACAGGCAAATTGCTTTAATCAATCTTATTATTCTGCGAAATGTTGCAAACAACACACTGACATCAGAAAAGTGAAAATAATCGTGCTGGTGATTCATACTATGTGCTGCTTCACAGTGACTCCAAGACTTTCACTACAAGCAGCTGTTTCAGTCCTGGTTTGGCCTCTTTGATTTTAGTTCTTTTCTACATCCATTGCATAACACAGGTAGTGTTGTACTACTTCTTACACTGTTGCTATAACGTCCCACCTACTGCATACAACAGACAATACTTCTCTATCCTACATTTCAACTGTTGGATGGTTTAGAGGAAATACTGTGGATTCCTGACAATGCAAAACAGGATCACGTTATCACTCACAATAAAGATTAAATCCAACACCAGTGTTTCAACGTATTAGACTGACAAATTTAAGCCACTACATCATCTTTCTCCCTGCTTTCAAAAACAGTCTGTACCAAGTGCCTAGCATTGTGTTGGCAATCAGATTGCAATCTAATACAAAGATGTTTTATGTTCCATTCACCACTGATCAATCTAAACAGACACACCTCATGTTTTAGTCAGAATGCTGAAAACTACTTCCATTTAGTAACTTTCAAGAGCAGATATAGAATGAATTTTAACTAAGGACAGTGCACAAATATCTGCATCGTGAAAATTATCACTGCAAATGTATCTTCCTAACAGTATCAAAATAGTAAATTGATAGGCAAGGGCTGAAAGGTATTTTTTTTTCCCCCAAGGACTTTCTCCTCCCCAGAGGTAGAATAATAAGGTTAACAAAATGAAGCAACACTGCTGTCCGTGTTCTTCTTCAGCTAGAAATTCAAGAGCCACCACATTTATTCCTCACAAACATTACTGCAGGACAAAAATCTGTCAACTCTTATTGTCCAAAATTGTATATTTGAGGGCTACATTTTCAACATTACTTTTAAAAATATATTTCAGGACGTTCACTCCACTTATCAAATAGCCTCATCTACTCAAGCACTTACTTTGTACGATCATTAAAAATACACTGCAAACTGTAATGTAAATAATCCAGCCACCAGTGAAATACGATGTCCCGGTTCCAGCCAAGACAGCATCAACATTCACACAGATGTTTTGGTTGCTGCTGAGCAGTGGGAGCACATATGGGGTCAGGCTGTGCCACTCGGTGGGGAAGATCCACTGCCTCTACGGTGCAGCAGCACACACCGCATCACAGCGCTCAGAAAGCCAATAGCCTGGGGGTCACTAGGTAGTGGGACTTCATTTTGCTGGCAGGGTGGTGGTTGGCAGGTGGCAAGTAATCGTATTGCATTGATATATATATATAAAAATATATACACATACACACTGTTTAATGTAATAGTCACATATTATTTACATCACTTTTTTTTTTAATTGTTAATTCCACACCTTTCAGTTAGTGAATATGAGCCAGGCAGCTCATACTCCCTACTAAAAGAAATGCAAACACCTGTACACATATTTATAAAACCTGCCAAGATAAACACAACTGCAGAATAACTGATGGAAGGATGTGTGAGATCAGCCAGTCCTCCCTCATGCTCAAATCAGAGTTGCCTTCAAAATGAAACTGTTTCTCCTGGTTTTGCCTGGTCCTGTCTTCAGCATCCCCAAACAAAGAAGACCCACAGCTTTTCAGAGAAACCTGCTCCAGTACCAAACTAGTCCCAAACTAGTGTGATCATTTGTTCTCCTGCTTACAATGAGCATTTGCCTCGGGGCTACTTGCAGCCATTGCTTGTTGTTTTGCTGTGCCAGAGAAGTCCTAAACTTCCACTCTCTCTAATCCCCTCTAGGCACTGGCTGACAGCAGTGCTCACCCACTACCTCTTTGTACACAACTGACCCCAGCCTACAGACACTACATACAGCACTATTCTTGCACTGGAAAGACCAACCTGATCATGTCTTCAACAGTATCCAAAAAAAAAAACAAAAAAAATAGGCAAACTTAAGAATTACGTCTGTCTTAAATCCTACAAGGGAATCATTTTGTAGTTGTTAATGTCAGCAACATGGATCTACCTGGCAAGGTTTAGGCAGGTGAGCTGGATGGGCTACAGTGCAGCAGGCAACTCCCCTGCAGCCCCTGGGCACGACACAGAGCAGATCTCTACATGCAGCATGGAGGAGCCCACGGTGCAGCAGCAGATGTGGCCCGAAGGAGGTACAGCCCATGGAGAGCCCCCCCTGTGCAGACAAGCCCATGCAGCACTGGGATTCTTGGAAGGAGCTTAGTGCTTCCCAGGATCTCTGAAAATGTCTATATTTTTGTTCTATTATTAATATAAATCGTTTAGACTACAGAATGTACAAGTAAAGTCATGGTGTTCAGCTCCAACTGCACTTCAACTGTTCTGAAGGTTTACTGAAAAGAAGTACTGAAGATCTTTCTTGTTGATCCCACCACCAGGTGGTTCCCCTACCTTTAGCCTCATGGATTTTATAACTACGCTTAACAGTCCCACCTTAATTACTGGGACTGGCTAGGGATAGCGAGTAGCTAAAAGGACAAAGCAGTGATTGTGAAGGACGTTTCTAATCTTATCACAAGTTCCTTTGGAAAAAGAAATACAACATCTATCTCCACCCCAGTCATTAGTCAGATATAAACAGCTATTTGACTTGACATGGTTCTGTGCCCTATTATCACAGTCTACGCTCTTGCTTTATGCAGTTTATCAGAAGATGGATGATGGCCCTCTACCAATTCCAGTTAATGGTGTTAGACATCTTTCTAGACAATATGTGCATGGTAAAGGTATCTACATGTGAACAGGGGATGATCCACTCCATTAGCCTTGTGTATAAGAAATGAATGTTCAGAGAGGAACTTCTCTAACAAGGAAAATATCTATTTATGCATCTTTCATAAGGGCCAGTTGTGTAAAGCTTTGTATCTTCTTGATTTTAGGACAATTCTTTTCAAGGAAATACAACACAGACCACAGAATGGCCTAGCTGAAAAGAACCACAATGATCATCTACTTTCAACCCCCTGCTATGTGCAGGGTCACCAACCACCAGATCAGGCTGTCCAGAGCCACATCCAGCCTTTAATACATTAGTTACATTTTCCCCTCTTATCTCATTTTGAGAATCTTTTTCTTGTTCCAATCCTTTCATTTTTCAGTTTTTACGGAATTTTATCAAGTGTTAAATAACTATCTCACATCAATTTTACATATTTTTAGTTATTACTCACTGTTGTTTAAAACTATTCAGTAATATGTTTAACATAAACAAGAATTTACATTATCCATGTCTATTGCCATCTTGGAACAGATGACTATTTGCATCTCAAGTATTTAACCTCATTTTTATGCTGAAGATTCAGTATGTCATTCAGCATAATTTTCTGAATTAATCTCTATTATATATTTAAGTTATTACCTTTTTGCACTAAAATACCACTCATTTTTTTCTTTTTCAAATTCGAACTTGTGTTCCCAAAATTCAACCATCTACAGCTGCACAAACCTTCCTTTACTTCTACAGCATTAATGAAGGGGAAGGCATCTACATAGTCCCATTATTTACAACTGCTAAATCCTGAGAAGTTTCAATGAGGTGTTAAAGCAACTAAGTTACCTAAAACATTCTGATTATTCGCAAAGAATTAATAAATGAAATTTTAGCAGGAAGCACATATGCCAGTAAAATACAGTCAATGCACGGAAAGCACTCCATTTTCATCCTTGCAGTGCTCGTTTACCAACTACTACCACTAATACCTATATATGTGGCACTCCATGCCGTGCTGTCAGCCAGCCGTGCTCAGGGCACAGCAGCAATCCCCCCACATTCACAATGGCTTTGCTTCTCAGAGCTCCAGAAAAGGAGCTTTCCACATGAGATCTGTTGATCCGTAGAACAAACTAACCAATGCAAGGCAACTAAAGAATCCCAACCAATGCAAGGTAACTAAAGAATGCCATCCTCTGCAGAACTGTTAGGATTCCTGAGGGTATACAATGTGTAATCATTTATTTTTTACTTCAGTTTACTTGATAAATTTAAAATAAAAATGAGGGTAATATTTTATTTCGATGCAAATAAAAATCAATGCATCTATTTTCATGATCACAGCATGTTTCAGAAATGACCCATCTAAACAATAAAAAACTATATTAGTTTGTCAGGGTTGAAAAGGCGCAGTAAAACTGGTCACATTCGTACACATCTCTGCATAACTAAGACATCATGAAGCAACTGTGATTCAGTGAGTGTACTATAATGGAGATTTCCCATAGCGTGGCAACAAATCCACAAGGGCAATTTAAGTGGCACTGGAAGAGCATGCCTTTTAAACCTCTAAATAAAGATATTCAGAAGCTCGTGTAATTGCCTGGACTCTCTGGAGTCACTTCAGAAAACAAATTCTGTCAAAGGGTTTTCTCTCAATGAAGGGCCATCTTAAAGACTTAACAGAGGGAGACAGCAAGTCCATTAGATCAAGTGACCAAATCCACCATCAGTCTGACATTTAGAAGCACGGGAAGAAAGGTGTCAGAAAATTAACCAGCCCTTAACTGGGCAAAGACTAGGACCTAAAAGCAAAAAGGCGTGAGATGAAATTGGATATCAACCCACCTATTAGCAGCAACATTGATTTGGCATGTAACATCGAGTAAAAGAGGATAGATGTAGCAAGTAGAACACAAGCTCAAGTAATCTGTCTAGAAAGTCATTGAAAAAAGCAAGTCCTGTAATTCTAGTAAGCCTTGGGAAACAAGTTCATTAAGCTTCTAATCTACAGAAGGAGGGGGTGGGCATTACAATACCCATGTCTTGCCAACAATGCACCATCTTACCAAGCATTACAATTTTATAATGGCAAGCACACCCACACACAGAAGCATATAGTATAAAGAAATATACATTGTATGGCTGCCTTTCTTCACATTATTTTTCGTGACACCTCTTTATTCCCACCCCTCAGATCCCAAAACTCATATTTAAGTTACAATAAAAATGAGGGATGCGATGCAGACAGCACTTAGAAAAAACAAACCATACAAAGTTCTGTCCTACAAACAACGCATCTCTAAAACTCAGAAAATAAGACTATAAACAGATATTAGTGGAGAGGCACTGAACTCAGACCCAGGGTAACATTCTCCACGGGGAGTATTAACAGTTAATTGGGGACAAACTAACTGACTTAATTCTGATATATTGCACCATCTGCAGAGTATAGGTTATAATTGATAGGCCAGCTGGATGTAGAATACGGTACAGGATGTGAAATATTGTACTATATTTATTAGTCATTATTACTTTAAGTGGTTCCTTTCTATTAAAGTTTAAAGTGTCCTTTTCACTAAACAGACTTGGTTTTGTACTTCTTTGTTAACTAATGCACCAAGAAACATGCCACAAACATCAGTGCATAAGACAACAATCACTTCTGTCTCCATACAGAATTACCTGAACAGTGTACGTGAAACAAGGTCATGGAGATGCTCATTACCATGATCTTCTTCCAACGTAAGAGAAAGGATTTTTTCAATTCTTATTTTCTCAAAAAAAAAAAAACTCACAAAAATTATTTTGACAACTTTTAAACTGGTCACGCTTGATACATAACATAAAAATTAGGAGCAGCAAGAAAACTGCTATCTCTTTGTAAGAGTGAGATCCGTAACGCTTCATTACCTCAGCAGTTGCATAAATACAAATTGATCTAACAATTATAAATGTGATGGTAGTTTATTCCAAAATCCAGGCAGCTTTGCAAAACTCTTAAGAATATTTTATACTACATACATCTCAATAGTTGGTCAGGAGCACCTGGTTCCTGGCACAGGCTCTCTCATGTTCAAAGTAAATCAGCCAAAAGGCTTTAATCCAGCAGATGCAGAATAACTCACATTATGAATAAGTTACTTGCTCTAGTTTGCAAGTACTCTCACTAGGAAATATACCTAATTTCTCTGAAATTCTTGAACATGTAATTATAAAGCCAACCAAAATATTTTGTTTTTATCATGACCTGATATAAACCACTGTTTCTTCAAGAAAGAATTAAGATACTGTAACAAATGGTTTTATTAGAGAATTTAGACATTTACTTTCATTTGTATTTGCTCAAACTTGAGAGGACAAAGAGGACGGTAAACAGAAACTATGAAATCCTGACTCACTGATTCTGAGGCAGAAAAAACACTTTTAATGCACACAACCATTTCTATGTATTAAAAACGAGTCCCAGGCTTAATTTTAAGTTTACCCCTCTTACCAGAAAACATCCAAAATATTACTGAACGATGCATTTCATTACATTGTCTGTTAGCCACTATGTACTACCTCAGCAACCCAAAACATGTGAAATCATTCATGTCCCCCCTAAGAGATCAATACTGCATATGAACTGTATTGTGCAGAAAAACAGAATCATTTTTGAGCAGCGTGGTTTTCAAATTTAACCCAAGAACGAGCTTAACTGTATTTTGTCTTTCTCCAGTGATTTAAACATATTAAAAATAAATGTTTAAAACATTTTATGGTCACTGTTAAGCTTCCAATGGCCTGAATTCTCCCACTTTCCATCAGCAAACTTTTGATCATCGTAAATTTAACTGATGACCATTGATGAGTCATTGCTTTGCACAAAGTGGGACACAGAAGCTTTTACACAAACTCATACACGTACAAGCTCTGTAAAGTCTACCTTTATTTTTTTAAATGTGTATTCTAATGACTGTTTTCTCATTTTCTTCCTAAAGCAAGCGAATAGAAGGAAATTAACACAATTATTTTTCCTTGATTCCTATGGATTACCTGTGGCTTACTGCAAGCAAGTTAATCAATAAACAGTACTCACGCTTGGAAGGGGCCACAGTACTATATGTTACACTCTTGCCTCATACAATAGATCCAAATCAAGTTCAAGATAAGGGATTCCATGAGCAGGAAATCAAGTGCTCAATTTCTGCTTTTATTTCTAACTTCTGATCTGCTCATCGACTTGCAATAAATGCTATGAGCAATATGCCACAAATACAGTGTTTAGATTCAAGGTAGACAACCTAGCTCTTCCAATAAATAATTTGAATTACCTACACACACACACACCCCAAAAAAATCACCCATATTTAGAAATGCTATTCTGTGTTACCTCAAATTTTTGTCAAGTGTTTTCACAAAGCATTTACTCACACTGCTCTGTATGTCAGGTAGGAGCAGAATAGATAGAAATACTTAAAATTAAAATCAAAACCAGTTGATAAGTAGGAAGGCGGATGAAAAGATTAATGGTGACAAAATGCCATATGCAAATCAAAATTTTATTCTAAAAGGGTAAAAGAAACTTTAAACAAATATATAAGCACAATTTCTTGCTCATTTAAAAGCAACCAAAGCCAATAGCAGAAAACTGTTGCTTAAACTTTCAGACTATTAGAATTCATGAATATTCCAGGGTATACATAAACAACATTTGGTAAAAATTTCAGCAGCTTACAATGCTTTATGATAAATCTTCCTTTACAAAGCTGAAAACAATACCCACAGATACAAATCTTTAAAAACATACACCTCAGATAAGTACAGACACATGCTGTACTCCACGTAATCTTGTCTTATTAAGAAGGAAGCTTTAAAAAAGAAGAGGGAAGACTTACAGCCAAAGTTAAGAAACATAGGAGTCTTAACAGTTGAAAAAAATAACTAGAGCAAAAGCAGGGTGCAACTCTGGCTACTGCAAAGGCCATTATATTATTTATTACAATTGCTAACAATGGTGGATAAATATTAGATAAATACTTCAAGGAAAAAAAACTAGACAAATGTAAAGCTTCATTTACATGTTCAGAATTACTCTCCATTCATTCCCAGTTAAAAATGTTTTATTGGCTCAGTATTTTTTTCTGTCCCATGGAAATCCATTCCATTCACCAGTTTCAGGTGAGATGTCAGACATAACTACTTAGTCCCTACGTAGAAAAAAGTTGTGGTGACAAAGTACCCTAAGCCTCTTCTCTCAGCATATAAAAACATGTTCTACCTAAAGAGAGCAGAGGAATTTTTCTTTTTGTCTACAACTTCCAAAAGATCACTTCAATACTGAAGAGGGCACATAAAGCCCCTTCTCCCACACTGCAAATGCAGACCAAATATTAGAACTGAAGTATCTGACTTGAGCCTCAAGTTGCTTCATTACTACATAGCTTATCTACAAAGAGCTGAACAAAAGTAACCTATTCCTGTGAGTCGGGAGCTTCAGTAACAGAGCCTGAACCTACGAGAAGTGTTTTTGTACATCCTCCATTTTAGTGTCACCGCTGCCCTTCTTCATGAGGCCCCGAGGGTCTCACAGGGCTTCCAAGCCCTCTGGTTTTCAAACCAGATCTGCTGATGCCCCATTTCCACTGCATGTAACTAGGGGAATTTTCCAGTTTGATCAACTTGGCAAATCATCTTTGGATACCCATTGTGGACTAAGACAGGGATGAATGGAGGACAGAGGAAAAGAGTGACAGAAAGGCTCAGTAGAAAACAAAGGACAATTCTGGGGGGAAGGTGAAAAATAGGACAAAACAGAGAGCGGAACTAATCCAGCTAAAAACAACTTTTTTTTTTTTTAACAGACCCTGGGCTATGTCTTGGCTCAGTTATATCTGCAGGATATATCATATCTCACAAGTTTTCCTGCAGTAGCCTTTTGATGAGGTGGCACAGTAATAAATGAGGAGATAATTTGATGTGTTGAACTTTTATTGCTATCCAGGAATGAAAGGATTTTCAGCTCCCTGGCTGAGTCTGCAGCTGGAGGGGGATGGAGAGCTCTCCCAGCAAAATGAGGAGAGGTATGGATTTCTCATATCAGAACGTTCAGCAATAAAAGAGAGCAGCACACAGAGTGTGCAAGAACTAAACCATCACTACAAACTGAGTTTCTTAAGTTGCGTTACCATCCTAAAAAAAAAAAAACACACAAAAGAAGTACAGGCACGTGCATGATTTCCACAAGCGCTCCCGAAACACTGAAAAAGGCAAGTGCTGAAAAGACAAGCCCTGCAAGTGCCAGCCCATGTGGCAGTGGAAATCAGCAGGGCTCTCCCAAAATGCAGGCTGCTTTATCTAACCACAGTCACAGTTTTTCCACTCTTCCAATTATTTACTGGAGCTCTGTGAGGAGATGCAGGCCTGCTCCATGGCAGACGTGGCCGCATCCAGCACAGGCCTCAGCTGGGCCCCTCAGTGACACCTGAAATGCCTCTGGGAAGCGGATTCCATAGGGAGGTGAGGGAGCAGAGTGAGAACCAGCAAAGGAGCCCCAAGGAGAGAGAAGTTCCCCTAGCACCAAAGCTGACACCCACTGCACTGTGGGGGCACAGCAGCACAGCCCCAAAACTCCTGTGCCATCAAGGCAAGGAGCAAAGGCTGCCGTCCAGTCCTTTGACAGTAAATTAATTTTCTGTAAGTTGCATGTTTGGTTTACCACAAGAACGGGTGAGTGATCAAGTCTCCGCTCTGCCCAGCACCCTCATCCCACCTCTCCCTCCCCCACCCCACAGAGGTGTGGGCACAAGGCAGCTTTGGCAGGACTGACCATCGCTGCTGCTGCCTGTCCTGTAAACATTACCCAAATTTATACTTCCTTTTGCCATATTATTGTCACTATAAACCTAGGCTGCCTTTAGAAAAAAACAATATAAGGAAATGTGAAATCACATAAAAGAACACACAACTATTACCATACATGTATGGGACAATGCTAGTTCACAGCTGCATTATCAGACATCCCTTCCACAGAGCCTGCCCCAAATTCTTATCATTGCCTATGCTAGGATTGTTAAATAACAGTAACCTAGCTTTTTCACATGCATCCCCTTGTAAGCTGCCTTCAGCACCAAATACTGCCAGGTTTAAAGAACCCTGTGATCTTAATTTGCTTCCATGCTTCCTACAAATGCTTCTGTCTAAGCTACTTAAACTCTAAACATTTGGTCTAAAAACATACTGCCTCAATAACATTCAAACCAAAGGCACGAGAAAAGCAGTACAGTTGGTTTTGTTTTGATTTTTTGTGTTTTCCTTTGTTTTGTTTTTCCAATTTCTTTTGAAGATACTCAAGTACTATAAATGACTGTAGGATCTAGGTGGGAATTAAATTCAGTAGGCTTAATTATGCTCTTGTACTATATCATGATACTGCAGGTCCTCTCCTACAAGCAAGTTCTTCACAAAACTAGATCCAGTAGATGGCACAATTGTTGTTTTTATGCACTTTCAAAAACTACAAATAGAATTTGTCTAAGTTGAAGGGTGAGACCACACGATTTATAGAAGTGCCTGACACCAAGAAGATTTGTCTTCAAAATGAAGTTTTTTTCTTCAGTGTGTGTTCTAACAGATTTCCTTCTACAAACTTGGAAAAGCCTAGTTTTTAATGCCTTATTGCTTTACACCTTTCCATTACTTTTAATCAAATAGCTTGATAATTACCACCATGAACAGAAATTTCCTCTACCATGTGTAAAGCTAAAGAGGGTGCAATTTCTGAAGAATTTCTAGAATAGCTTGCTTAAGCAACAAACAGAAATACTACCTTTGGTTTTAGAGGAATTAAGAGCAGCATTAATATGTCACATCCCCAAGGATACATCGCCTTTACATATTTATTTTAAAGGAAAGGATGGAAGGCAGCATAATCTACCAGCATATCGTATAATATCTCCATTGGTATCAGCAGTGGTCATTTAAGAATTCTCTAGGTACATCCTGATGAAAAACATATAGCCAATAGAATTCTTTAAAATAATCAGTTTTCAGATTCTTTTTCCTACCAATTAATTATCAAAAACTCTATTAATTACTTACTAGTTCAGTTCAGATGATATTATACTAGTTTATAATTTACGGTTAATTCAGCACATTATTTTATTAGTGTATTCCATCAGATTTAATGGAGGCTGAAGGCTTCAGGGTTGGAATCTTTTTCTCCTCTATCTAACAAAAGTTATTAAAAATTTAAATAAGACTTGAGAGTGAGGATAATTTAGACACCAAAGTAATGGCTGTACATATTTCTCAGCAGTAGTTCATTAGTGGGCCGATAGTTAACTAGATTAAAGCTTTTTGTTCATTTTATGAAATAGCTTTCCACCCAGCTCCTAAAAACCAAACGCAAAAAAAAAAAAAAAAAAAAAAAAAGAAATTAAGCCCATACTTTACTTGCAAGACCGAAACTGGGAAAGAAATGTAGAACTGCGTACTTGGCTCATTGCCTTTGTGTTTAGAAACAACTGAATCAGGAACAACAAGGAGGACCAGACAATCTGCAAACATACCTAGGCATATTACAGCCTTTCTTAAACACTAATGAATTAGACTAAATATGCCTATGGACTTCAGTGGCTGCACAGTCGTGGCTTTGCAGCATAATTCACAGCAGCAAATACTCCAGCACTGCCCCCCCTCAGAGCTGGACATACGTTCACTCCTGGGGACGGTATCATTCACACTGATACTACCCACACTAGTGAGCATGCTAAGTTGTTACATGCATGCTACAGAAGTCTAAAAGGCTTAATTCATGCAGACTTGCTGTTACTGCACGCTCCTTTAAATTCATGACAATATTAGGAGAAACTACAGCAGCAACATCTGAAGGAATTATGTCCCATGCATCAACTAAATATGCATTCCTGCTTTATTTTCTAAAAAGAAAGATGATTTTTTTTAAATCCAGCCATTCATTTAAGTGATCTACACAGTAAAATTACGGCCAGAAGCCAATATGAAGTGAACTGATTATGCTGGGAAGGTATCTGGGGTCCTTTATATTCTTTACTTGGTGAGCCTGGGAGTGGTTTAATGAAAAAATTTCATGGTGTGTGAATCATTAAGCAGGAAGAAATTGCTAAAAGCTGATTACATTAACAAATTCAAAAACTGTACCAAGTGATAAAAAAAATATTTAAATTGTGATACAATGGAACACACATCAGTTTCACTTTACGGTAACTTGCACTTTCCTTTATCACGCATTGAAAAATGAATCTCAAGGAACATATAACTCAAGGCAACTGCACTGAAGAAACAAAAAGGCATTTCGTTTCTGGATCTTTTCTTTGCAGCAAGGTTAGATAAAAGTGAGGTTCGATGCTAATAAATAAGCACTCCATCTGCTATGTAAACAAAGGGCTGAAGCCTTTTCTTTGGAAGCACTGCAGTTTTGACCTAAGAAAGCTGGCCAAGGAGGCAGTTTGTCATCACTCAGCGGGCTTCCCTGATCCTCCGCTTGCACGGCCCCATCCCTGTTGGACAGAGGTGGGAGCCATCTATCATCACCTCCTCCCTGCTCATTTCAGCTCCCCCAGCCCCTGCCCTGGCACCACTCGCTGCCTCTCCCGCTGTCCTCCCGGTCTTCACATTTAAATCAAACATCGTGCTTAGTCGAGTGCAAATCAGATCAGCAGGAAATGAAAAATCACCTCAATTCAGGCCACAGCCATGAGCAGCAGAGCTAGCAGTACTCCTCAGGAGCACAACAGACAACAGAACCGTGCAAGGTTGGTGACTCTCCTAACTTTAATGAAACATACTGAGAGCTGAAGCAAGGCTGCCGCTGTGCGCAGTGGCAGTGACAAGAGAAACTGCTGGCAGGAGTACGGGGAGGGAGAGCATTGGGATCCTGCACCAAGTCTGTTCTGAAACTTGCAGAGCACTTGGGGCACAGCACACAGCACCTGCATGGCAGGGTGAGGGGCAGGAGCCCAGCCATCAGCAGTGCCACCCAGGGCTGTGCTGAATCTTCAAAAAGCCAACACCGCAGAAGGGCCTTGTTGTGTTTTAAGGTCCAAAGCATCATCATCAATAATGCAGTATTGTTATGAAACCTGAACTGAAGCCTAGCGATGACTTCTTAACCTGACACTACGTTTTTCCATATTTCTGAATAAGGATTAATTATAAATATCAAGTGCTTTAGTTTAAATTTAACTCCACGCTGAGTGTGTTAGAAATGAAGTTCCAGTAATTCCTTCATATAGTATTCTCCTTAAATCTTAAAATCTACTCATTGCAAGTCTCATTTAAGAGACACGTATGCCTGCTGACAGCAAATCAGATTAGCATAGCCCTGTTTCACCAAGCAGAAGCAACTAATGGCCTGGTCAGTGAAATCTGTGTGTGATGACATCATTAATGGCTTTATTTCTCTTTGTTTTCCTTTCTGCAGCGTGATGACAGCTTCTCTTTTTTCTAAATATTAGCTAGAAAATAATTAAGGGAAAGATTTATTTCTGAGAATTATTTTTGAATGCATCTAATAACCACTTACCTCATATCTTTTGCTTGTCCTTGCACTGAGAACATAGGCACAACTCTGCAAAATGAACCCTGACTGATGAAGATCTACACCATTGTGTTTCAGAGGTTAAAAAAGAACAACTGTGCTTAAAATGAACATTTCTCAGACTGGGATACATTTCAGCATACCTTGAAAAAATACATAATGTGACTTCTAAGTGCATTCCTTCTAATTTTCTGTAATGTGCTTTAGTGCCAAAACAATCCAGATGCATCAGTGTTTTTAGACAGAATTTGCCTAACTCCTAAACTCACAATTTCACAACACGCAAAACAGCGTTAAAAAATAATTAGCTTTAAGATGACTAAAGATATTACATTAAGTGCAATTGCATTCAACCTGTCTAAATTAGACATTACAGCCTTGTCTGCATATATAAGTTATACTATTGCTACAGAATCATTCTGTTCACAGGCAGAATATTCCAAAATAAACTCTTCCAGAAGAAAAATATCAGAAAAAAAACATAACCTTCCTAGTAGTTACAGGACACACAAAGACTTAAGATACTGATTTTGTTTGTAGAAGATTTATATAGCTAACTAAAAATTAAACCCTTTCCTCGCGAAATTCAAAGTTAAAGTTCTTTGCTGTAGAAATAGACCTATCAGAGACAAGACATCCTGACCCACTGCACTCTGCAAAATCTCTCCAGCCAACGTGACTGTGAGGAGGATAGGTCAGAAATAAATTCTGACCAGACAGCATTGCAGAGGGCTTATATTTTTTAATCAACACTTGGGAGAAAAAAAAAAAATCACTAAGATAAGGCTTTCCCTGAGCAGAAAGAATGTTGGGAGTGATATTTGACACGTTTCTAAAGGTCACATCAAAATGCCTTCCCTCTTTCCAGGTAGAAGTCTCTCCTCTCAGGTTCAGGCTGATGATTAATACTTAGTTTATTGGAAGCTTAAAAATAGTGTAATATCCCATCATTTTTAGTGGCCAGACCACAGCTGAGAAAGTAGCAATGCTGCTTGCTTCTCTACTGAAGAGACAGAGCTCTTCTTTTCCCCACAGTGAATATATGACATATGAGCTATATGCAGGACACAGCAAACTGCCAGGTCACATACGAACCACGTCACACACAGGTGGCTCAGCCATCCATCAAATCCAAAACCCAGATTTATCTTTTCCTCTTGGCAGTTATAAAACTGAATCTACTCATCTTCACATAGGACTTGAGAGGGAAATGAGCAGGATAAAACCAGGAGATGATGCAAGCAATGAAAAGCAATAATGTAAGGATGCTCACAGTAAGGCCTCCAAAATGGCAAATTAAGAAGTGGGAGAATACAGAGGAGACTGGCTGCGTGTTTGGCACGAAGCAGGCCCAGCACAGAACAGAAAGCAGCAGCAGGACAAGTGCAGCACTGTGAACTTGGGGCTGATGCGCTGACAGCACCACTGACGCTTTGACAAGCAAATGTTTGCACGTGTTTTTCCAGTTGCTTGCCATTCAGGATAGTTATAACTAAATCAGATACAATCCTTTAAATAATATAAATCTAATGTTATTACAGGTTTACAAGAAGTTCTTAAAAAAAAAAAAACTGAAATCAATATGGTTGCTTCCATTCAAGTTGCAATTGCCATAGCAGACAGAAATTAGCTCCAAGCATTTATCTATGTTCATAAATCTTGGTTCACAATCACATTAACCTCCCCTCAGCTTTATAGAAGAGACAAAACATGCTGCTGAAGAGTAAGAGATCAACAGTAAGACATGATTTTATTTGCTTTAGATGAACTGCATTTTATGTAATCAGTTTCCCAAGCATTTACTAAACTCTATCACCCATTTGTATTCATCTTTAATTCAAATCAGCATTTGTTACCACATTACTATGAGGATATTATCATAATCTTCCACAAAATATTTTAAGTACACAATGTCAATTTAAAAGTGCATGTGTGTGTGTATATATATATATACATATGTATATATATACACACACACAGCTGTAATATATAACTAAAGGACATAATGTCTTTTGTTTAGGTAATAACTTTACTTTTCTATAATTTGTAATGGTACATAGCTGATGGATACCCAGAACTCACTCACTAATGTCAAACTAAATTTTTAATAGGCCTCTGAGGCTTACTTCTTATTGTTGCGATTTCTACAGGATAGAAATCCTGAAAGTAATAAAAAGATGCGGAAAGCAATGATTTTCTCCTCTCCTCCCCCACCTAAAACAATAATTCTTTCTACAATATAACATGAACGCATCCAGCAGTTACACCAGCTTTTCCCAAGACAGACACTGACATTACACCTCCCAGCCTAGTGCTGATGTGCGTAAAACCAGTACAATGAGCCTTGACATTTGTCATTATACTTAGCTACAAATGCATTACAAGAAATTACAAGGGACGCTATCAGAAAATTGCAAAACCAATGAGTGTTTCACTTAGTTACTGTAATTCTTCAATGCTATTCCAATCTTGTGCAAATTAGAAGCCACTTACAGCTCTGAAAACTGACAGGAAACCGAATGAGGTTTTCATTATGCTTTTAATAGTCTTACTGGGTTATTTCCTATTAAGATTACTGCAGGAGAACTACATAGGCTGCCTCCATACTCACGCCTGGTTTGAGTACTATCCAAGATACTCCACTGAACCTCTAGAACCTCTTCCATTTCACTAGAGTAAAACAGTAGCAACAACAGGAAGGAGGTTTGGTTTACATTGCACCAATATTGTAAATGCTTTATTCACAGCTGTAAGCATTTCAATCACATTTTGCGTATACAAATCAGTTCTTGAAAATGACTTATGAATATCAAGGAAACTTCCTAGTAGCTCGCGTTACATGTTTTGTTAGCACTGATTCCAAATGTTTTTCACTAGATCGCCTCCAGATAACACTCATACCACTAAAATCACCTAAGGTTTAAGGTAATATAAACTTTAAAGACTTAGGAAGTACCGTGTGAAGCTATGTACGACACTCACTTAAAACATCCCACTGAACTAAGACGAGTTGTCAGCATGAGCATCTGTACGAAAAGACAACATGAAGCGTAACAGAGAGAATATGCCAGCATCTCCACTGAGTTTTGCAGATTTGAATTGCATTGTTTTGCCACTGAATTCTAGCTTTGCTGCTAAAGCAAATGGCTGACAAGGTTGGAAATAACCAGCAGCCTGAAAGCTTCTCTGAGCACCAGAAAGCAGGCAGTGTCCAAGGGACTCAGGTGCCTGGTACCTGACTAAAGCTCACTCTGTATATGCTGAACCTGCAGTGTGGTACAGTCGCACACAATGTACACACTGCAGATGCCACCAGACCTGCTGTGCCCTCCTGGCAGCTCCTGGCTGCAGATGTGAGCGAGGAGCCTGCAGCACCTCACCAGCCTGCTCATCACCAGGTCGTGCACCTTCAACCCTCTTACCCTGATCAATGTGCAGGCCTCCCAACTGTGCCATCAGATCAGTTCCAGATCAGATCAGGAACAGCAGCACTAAGGCGGTATCATAGAATCACATCATAGAGTCATAGAATGGCCTGGGTTGAAAAAGGACCACAATGATCGATCATCTAGTTTCAACCCCCCTGCTGTGTGTAGGGTTGCCAACCACCAGGCCAGGCTGCCCAGAGCCACATCCAGCCTGGCCTTGAATGCTTCCAGGGATGGCGCACCCACAGCCTCCTTGGGCAGCCTGTTCCAGTGCATCACCACCCTCTGTGTGGAAAATTTCCACTTCTTAACGCTACACAGAGTTTTCCATGCTGGGAAGGTACAAGCAAGCTGGGACTCTGGGGGAGAACAAATCCCTGAAGGAAACACAGGCAGCCAGAACACTGAAAATAAGGAGAGGAAGCTTGCTGAGCAGAAAAGCAATCGCTCAACAGAGCACTTCAAGAAACCAGTTAATACTGTTATCATTTACTGCTATAGCAACTGTACATTTTTGTCAATTGTAAGAATATTGTAGCTATTACACCTCATAAACATGTCAACGTCCGGCTTTCTGGTTTTGCTGAAAAAGAGAAGGGAAATAATTTCCTAACTTCTTGGTAGGATCCAGCACTTCCAGCATCTGAGTACCTTCTCCTCATACATGCATGTACATATGTGAAAAAAGAATCTCTCCATTATTATGGGCTAAATTTTTTAAATTTAAGCCCTTGCATTTTCTTCAATAGCCCCATCTAAGCTGACAGGTATCTAAGTGATAGGAAGGCACACTGCAGTCTAGAAATCTGAAATACTGCATATAAATCAATCTTGCCTCTCATAACTCACCAGACTGTCTCATCAACTCAAGCTTGGCATATGTTCCCTTAGGCACAATAACCTGATGTTGTAAATTAGTCATCTGCTGCTGCCTATAGTGCAAGTTTGGATAGGGGTGAAAGGCCTTCAGATGCTCAGGAAGTTAAATAATTCTCTTCTACAACCTCTCCAGTCCCATCTCTACCCCATTACAAACAGGGTTTGGGTTAAAAAAAAACAAAAAGGTCAGCGAACAACAATTCTGGCTCTGATTTTCTCGCTGGGCAACAGCCAACAAGTAATGCTTCCCTTCACTATATATCCACTGCTATTTACATTTCACTAATTCAAAACCATGCTGTCACTTACAGATAGGCCTTGGTTCTTTGTGTTGTTGTTTAAGCACAGTTATTCTAAGACAACCAAAAAGGACTTAAAGGAATCTGAAACACTGTAAACTGGTGTTGAATATCTTAGGAAATCTGCCCTCACTGTTTTCAATGAGAAAATTCACATTGCATCTTCTGTCCTCTGTTAGAACAGCCATTTCTCTAGGTAAAGGACAGAACACACAAAGCATCTACAGTACATAAAGTAATTCAGAATACATGCAGAAGCTGGAAGCCCAGATTTGTTACTCAGAGGATGAGCTGAGGGCTTATAGTCGTGCATCCCAGAAATCAAGAACAGTACAATCAATTCCGCACCGTACACAACACTTCACAGGCAATGCAGGTATATTTAACCCTTGTGTTGGCATTTCTATTCAACGAAAACAGCTTGTACGATCTGATAACATGGCAGTTTAACTCCTTGACACTCATAACAACAGGATTTGAGAGCTCTTAAATTCATAATTAGCAGTTACAACTTAAAATTTCAGTAAAATGACATTTATGAACAGGCTGCAGCATGATGAAGTAGAGGCTTCGATACTCATTGTTATAGATAACAAGCCCTCAGCAGTGCTCATACATCAAAAATGTCAACCAAAGCCCTTGCCAAAGCTGTGATAGGATTGTACGACCTCAAGTTTCTATCCTTAGTGAGATGCCAGGAGTTAAAATTGCAGAGAACAGAGGATATTTATTCCATTTCTGTTAAACAATCATTGCTGGCATTCACATATTTCTTCCCTGATCATTAACCACTGACATAATTAATATGCACTCATAGAAGCCCCAGAACAGTTAGAACATAATCACCTATAGATTTGATTCATGGAACTGCCTTTTTGAAATAACGAAGATAGATTAGGTTCTTTGAAGCGTCCTGGATACAGAAGCAGCATAAAGCAAGTTGGGAGTTACCAACAGTGGAGGGGTACTAATTAACAACTCAATTAAAAAAGGCAAATTAAACTTTATGGTTCGTTATCCTTCATTGCTTAATAAATTGTTTTGCTAGGCAAATGATTAAGAATGATTGTTCTAGAAGACTGAAATACTAGCTGTTTTTCAACTTAATAAAAACACCATAAAAATTTTGTTTTAAAAAGATCCAATATTCTAACTGAAAGATCAGTAGCACAGATGTGCTATATATATTTGTGTATTTATAGTATGTTTTTCTCTTCAACCTTTTATACCAAAAAAATACACTCCACTTTTGTGACAGGGGAAATTTTTACATAGCCACATATTTTTAAGAAGGAATAACCAGTTCTGCAGCTTGCCAAAATGAATTACATTCTTCTTAGCATCAAAATTAACCAGAGCTTGACATATTCAAACTTTGGAAATACTGACAGTTTTGAAGATTGGGATAATGACAGACAAGTTTTACACTAACAGTTTGTTCATTGAGGATGTTGTGTCAGGCTGCCAACGGATCTGCACTACGATCCCGATTTGCAGGTTTTCAAAGAGCTTTATATGTATTTGGACACCTTCTGAACTGCTCCTTCAGAGTTTAAGGGTCTTTAAGTCTGTGTTTTGCTAACTTCTCAGAATAAAAAAACTCCTAACAGTAGTCACAAACAATACTGATGTACAAATAATACGCTACTGTTAAAAAGAGATCATATGCCATCTTGAAGTCAGTCTGTTAATAGGCAATTCCATATCCATCATTGCAGTAGTGATAATTGAGAATGCAAGGTTGGGGAGGAGGGTTGTTTTTGAACTCACAATAGTAAAATAAGTGAAGAGAGCTTCAAGCTCCTTCAAAACTTTTCTTCTCCTGAAGCTCATATAAAGGGAAGCACGCATTTACTCTAGCCATGCAAACAGCACCTTATATCACTGGGATTTTTGCATATTGCCGCCTTTCATTTTTTAAGTTTATTTTTCTAAGATTACAGTATTTTTGTACTGATAATCCCTTTACAGGTTTTTTCTCCACAAGAAAAAATACTGGATTGTATGCGGTGGGAGAAAAAAAATGCAGTTAAATAGGACAATATTAACAGCTGGCGTCAACTAAAACAAGAAGCAGGAAATTAAGAGAGAAAGTCAGAGTCTCCGAAACAATAGACTGAATTCAGCATTACCTATTTTTCAATCCAAAGTGTTTTTTGAATAATGAGGCATCTCCTTTCTGATCTCCACTTTCCTGCCAGAAATCTGTCCAGGTGAAAAACTAAGAAAAGCCTACACTGATGAAAAGGCACATGCTGCATATGCTATCTAGACAACAGGTTTTGTTACAAAAGCTGTATGGTTAAGGTAAGCAGAACACACGCTACTTACATTTACAGGTAAGCTTAATGTATAATGCCTCAATTTCCACTTGATGTGAAGATCTATCCTTTTCCCTCATCTTCACAGATGAAAAGCATCACCCTGTTGAGGGTTGTAGCTTTTCCAAAACTCAGATTTAGCAAAATTAAAACACATATACAAGAAAACCACCGTGGCCTTCTTACAGATGTTTCACGTTCTCTTCCGCAATGACATCAGTCAGCAGAGCAGGATGTTTAGTGCACTTATCTGAGACTTAAACTGCGAGAGTTTATGATGAGAATTATCTGACGCTACGAACACTGAAATTACTATTGTACTGTGAAATGACAATAAGATTTCCTGTATACATTTCTTCCTTCCCATAAAACCCAAATTACCGATTCATTACAAATTACTGGAAAGATGTTCCTATTTAAAAACATATTTTTGTAATGAAAATTAGATGTCTTGTTTCTGGAGGTGCCTTCCAACAGCAGGAGTGAGACAAAGTAGTAACTGTGCTTTAGTGGGAAACAATAGGGAATTTCATTGGAAAAGACTGCATGTGATTCATGAAAAAAATTCCTCATTCATCACTAAAAATTTTTAAAAGAAGGTGAACACTGATTTAATAAACCAAGAAATTCATACCATGTACTGTGTTCAGTTTTTGTCCCTCACTACAAGAGGGACATTGAGGCCCTGGAGCGTGTCCAGAGAAGGGCAACGAAACTGGTGAGGGGTCTGGAGCACAGATCTTATGAGGAGCAGCTGAGGGAGCTGGGATTGTTCAGTCTGGAGAAGAAGAGGCTCAGGGGAGACCAAATTGCACTCTACAACTCCCTGAAGGGAGGTTGTGGTAAAAAAGGGTCTGGCCTCTTCTCCCAGGCAAATAGTAGGACCTGAGGAAATGGCCACAAGTTGTACCAGAGGAGATTTAGGTTGGACATTAGGAGAAACTTCTCTCAGAGAGTGGTCAGGCACTGGAACGGCCCAGGGAGGTGGTGGAGTCACCTGGCACTGTTCAAGAGGCGCCTGGATGAGGAGCTACGAGATATGGGTTAGTAGCTTGTGGTACTAATAGGAGTGGGAAGGCGGTTGGACTAGATGATCTTGCAGGTCATTTCCAACCTTGTGATTCTATGATTCTATATCCACTGTACTCAATTTTACTTAGACAAAAACAAAACAACTGGATAATGTATTTTGTTTTCGGTTGTTTTTAAATAAATACTTGGTTTTAAAAGCTTTCAGAGCAATTCCAGTAACTGCAGAGAGACTTTCTCAGCAGAAAACTGACATGGGTTTCTGCACTAAAGCAGATTATTTAGCAAGACAAGCAACTTATCTGCAAAACTATGGAAACAAATTAATGTGTACTGCTGACAAAGAGATAAGTCACAGATAAAACTTCATTATAAGATGGCTTTTCATTATTTCCAGTTGGTAATCTGAAGCTCAGAAGTTATATTTTTCCTGTTTTTTCTCCTTACTTATTATTAGCATACTTGGATATTAATATCACTGGCAATGTGATGCATCATGTCAGCAGCCTCCTTCTACGAGATCTGAAGTGAAAATTTAATATATAAACCATATTGCTTTTGTGACATGCTTATAATAGTAACATAATGGAGAACTCCATAAGCATTTCCCATTCAAATCTAACATCATTATTGAGTGAAATAATTCACTTCCTTGAGTAGACAGAATTTGAGAGGTAAATATTTACATAGATTACGGACTGAGCCAGACTTCTACGCAGATAACTACCAGCTTTCAACCACCTAGCAGATAAAGAAAAATTCAGCAGCCCTGCTTAGACACTGGGTAGCTGTAGCATCTCTGACATGGGGATTCCATCTTGAGGACAATGCCTTGGATAATGGGTTGTAAAATGTATCATGCTGGTGCAGCAAGTACAGTGTAGTTCTATACATTTTTGAGAGAAGGCATCAAATAACAAAGAAAGCTTACAAACCTGCAAGTTTGACATTGTAGTATGCAGTTAGTAATGTATTTTTTTGGTTTTACAAACTATGACCATAAAATTGGGAATTCTAATAAGCCGCAGAAAAACCTCCGCCTGTATCATGAGGAGCATGCCAAGACATTGTTAAAGCTCACTACAAGCCTTCTTTTCAATATCAACCTCCTCAAAACAAAAATACATTCCATATTTCTTAACAAGAATCCTTAATAAAACCAATTATTTTTAATAAATATATTTTGTTAATACATACTGTCCCTCTAGGAAGTGATAAATGAAGTTATCCGCCCAACTGACAAGAGTTAATCCTGTTGTTCCTTGTGGTGTTGAGATGACACCATGTAGGCTTGGAAGAATGGCAGCTGTAGCCCTTGCAACAGCCAGCGCCACATTCACAACCATACTGATTCAGTAACTCTTGCTATTCAAAGACTTAAAGGGAAAATTTATCAATAAAGGTATTCCTAACAAATTTCCACTGATAAATTTAATGGTGCTGCTGACTTACAAAACCTGCTGCTTCTACTTTGTTATTTAATGATTGAAACGACTTCTGAAATTACATTCTATGCATTTAAAACTCTATACATGATACATGGAGCTAGTTTTTAATTTTTCGAAAGCCTCATTTGTCTTAAGGGAAAAGCTTTAAATGAGAAGACAGCTCATTCAGTTGGTGTTGATAACATCTCAGTCCTCTCCGACACAGTAACAGAAACACATCAACATCCAAAAACAGACAGCCATATAGGAATTGATCTCCCTGCCACTGCAGGAAAAGAAACATTTTAAAATTAATATTGATCGTTCGGTATGAAATATCATACTCATCTGATGAATTCATTACTGGGAGAGTAAAGGAAGATAGAACGAGAAATACTCAAGGATATAACTGGTTTTATTCCTCATCCAATAAAGATATGGAAATATTGATTACCTTTTTAACTGAAATGTAGAATAAAATCTCACCAGAAGTCATTATCAGATTCAGCTTAACGCTTACAGATCTCAAACAAGAATTTAGTTAAGCACAGACAAATACAAAGAATATGAAAATGCCACGATTTGAAAAACAAAAAAAAAAGGGGGGGGAGGGGGAGGAGAATGCAAAGGATCATTTCTACACTGAAACACAGATAGAATTTAAATGTTAATTATAAAAACAGCCCAAAGGTTACCTGAGCAGAAACACTGTGGTATCAAGTGTCAACAACTACTGGCTGGAAAGCAGATTTTCTGATGGCAAAGCAGACTTTAAAAAGCAGCAGCAAGATCAACAGCAGCTTCATAAACTAAGCCACGCAAATAAATTTTGCATGAAGAAAATTCAAATAATTCCATACAATAGATGTTAATATGTTAGCATCGTGAAAGACTCCTTTAGCATGGCAAACATTAGCTACAGTTAAGGATTTTATTGGTGTGCTTAGATCTTTTCCTCCCCATTACCTTCCAAAACAATTAAAATATTGCTACTTTAGAAAGAAACTTTTTAAAAACTCTTAAAAGGAACATTTGATGAAGTCCGTTCATCTCAAATTGCTCAAGACAACTTCAGTAGTTTTGGGGTTGCAGAATTCAACTTGTAAGATGTAGTGAAATTCATCTGCATCTTCCCATGACCCCTGTTATTTTTACAAGTATAACTACTACCATTCGTCCCAAATAAAAAAAACTGAAAGTAACAACGACGCATTTAATGGATAGAAGCAGTACCTTCTTTAGTCAAGCTCACTGACTTGCCACAAAAATCAGGATTTCAGGGGGAAGAAGTTGTACCTCCTTTATTATCTAGCTGCTCTGCTCATCTTACAGCAAGCAGATTAAAGGGATAGCTTTGAAACTAGTAGATTTCCTAAAATATCTATTATCTACTTCAAAGAAAAATACAAAAAAGTCTTATTGCTAAGTTTGTTTAACAAGTCAGACTTGATCCCAGAAGGTCAACTCTGCTGCCGTTGTTATGCAAGTTTCCAGGATCCTCTAAAGGCAAAGTGCTATTTTTTCTTCCAAATTAACTACATCTCTTATGAACTTCCAAGAAACTTAAAGCATTTGTGTTTGACATCATAGATGGATTACAAGAAGTTAGCAGTAAATACAAACCAGATTTTTAAAGTTTACAAAAAAGATATCTAAACACAGTACGCTTCTCTGTCTTATTTGTTTCACTCCCTCCAACAGCTATACCTGTAACTGCTTCTCTCAATTGCTCAAGCATTCAGTGGCATAGTAGCTCCTCTGACCAAGTTCCTACATGGGAAGCACCACAACCTCACATATCCAGACAGTGGAGGACTGGAGCTGGCCCTGCCTTGAGGCACTGCAGCACCCAGCATCTCACTTCTGGAGCAGCACAAACTCACCACCTTCAATGCCAAAGATGTATAAGAACTGCTCACCTTAGCCAGTAACACGACTGTGGTATCCCTGTGTATTCCTACTACTACGATTAAACACAGCAAAATAGTTTTCAAATTGCAGAATGAGACTTCTGTTCCCAAAACTGAAAGTCACTTGGCTATTATTTACAACTTCATAACATATTGATTCATAGGAGGAGGAAATAGAAGACTTCTACATAAATTCCCAGACATCAAGACATCATCCTTGAAGTTGCACTCGCATGGCTTTAGTATTGCTTCGGACATTTCTGTGATTAACAGCAACACTTCCTCAGTGCTCCATTTCCCTATTTCCAAAGGAACCAAAATAGCAATTCAACTGCACTGCCCTGTCTAGATAAGTGGTTTTATGCCCCCTGAATGCAGAATGGTGGACTCTTACTTTTCACAAAACATAGTTTTCAGACATATCATGGAAGGTATTTAAATTAATCAAAATATTTGAACGAATTATTTATCTTCTTGAGCTGTTACTTTCCAACCACGCTATTATGTAAAACATGACATGATTAAAAAAAGAAATTGTAGCATTGATATCAGCCAAATAAAATACTTAAAATCTTCCTAAATAGAGAAATTGCCATTCTTTATTTAATTGCTATTTTGTATTGCAGGAAGTCTGTTTCCTTTTCCAGTTTGTCCTCCCTAACCTATATGCAAAGATCAATAAGCCACTTTAAAAACAATACCACCTCCAAAATATATTAATGCCTGTAACAGTAAACAACAGATATCAATGGTCACAAAAGAAGAAAAGAGAACTTATCAGCTTGGTCCACTTGTTTATTCTGCCTTCCATAACTTTCAGACCTGCCATGTTTGTACGGGCTGAGCTTCCAACCCAGGTCACAGCCTGAAGCCTACTAAATAATGGAAGCCAGCATGAGAGGTGTCATGGGTCAAAACATTGAAAAGCAGGTAGGTTTTCAAAATTTAATCCATTTCTCACGATGAATGCCACACAGTGCAAGCAGCACTCTCTCCAAATATATGATGAAAACATCACGCTCGTGCAAAACTAGGAGATGAAATAATTAAGATGTCTTCTTTATCTTTAGGTTCCTGGAGCTTTTTCAAAGGAGATTTAAAAAAAAATCTGCATTTGAAAGCTGAGCAAGTACATACGCTCCAGAAATAGCCCAATTTACTGAGTCCTTATGCTTAACTGTTCACTCTATCCCAGTCTGGTTATGAACTTCAGCTACTGCTTCCTTAATTTTATCAATTAAAACCCAACAGCTCCTAGTGTACTCTGCAGTTTGCACTTAACTATTGCTACAATGCTGTCAAAACCAAAAAGCCTACAGACACAATTATTCTTCACCATAGAAATGCTGAAATTTGCCCTGTTGTGTCAGTGAATCCTTCGAATTTTTCTGTCCCCTGAATATCAAGGGCAAAGTCTTATTCTTGTTTTTTTTTGCTTTTTTGTTTTTGTTTTTTTTTAATATTACTCACCTCTTCCGTGCACCATGAGGGTTAAGAGATGACTCAAATATCAACTACTGCAAGGCACATTGATGACACTGAATCACATCAGACAGGAAAGGTTTCTTGACTACTTAAAATTATGGTTCAATTTTCCTGATCTGCTGAGAACAAGAGGCAGCTATTTTTCTCCTCTGTTTTGTAAGATTGCCATGCTTTGATAGACTTTTCTCTCATGATCCCACAGCACTTCTTGCACATTTTTTTATAAAACTTCTTATACCTGCATGAAAGAACACAGGACAGCAAGAAAAGGCTGCGCTTCCTAGTTTAGATCTATTGCCTTTCATATGCATCTCATACATTTACATTGCAAATATATCTTTGAGATGAGAAAGTCCTTTAACTCTCACAAGCTCAACTAATTTGATGTTGTAACCCAACACAGACGTCCTGCCAATAGCTGCACTCCCAACTCAAAAGTCTCTTCTGTTCTTCTAGGATAATTATATTTTCAGTTTAATTGTGTTTTTATCTTAAAACAACCAAAAATGCATTATGCAAATAAGCCCTTTCAAGCACACACTTTGTGAAACTAAAATAAACTTAAAGGTTTATTGCCTTGCAAATTTCTTCATTGCAGCCCCTTCAGTGACAGGATACAGATTGCACAAAAGAAGGCATCATGAAAAGAGAAGCATAATCAAAATTCTGCATTTCCTGTTGGCCACGACATCCTGCTCTGAACAACCCTACTGGCCTCCCTTGCACTCATAACAGGGAATGTTTGCAAATGGCTTTTACCTACTCTGTACAAGTCTTCTCAGACATCATCATAACGATGTCTGTCTTTCTTTAAGTCTCTTACTAAGGAAGAATATGGCAACAACCCCTATGCACTTGCAAAGCAACCATCCACAGTGCCAAACTTCCCCTCACAGACAGTGTAATCAAAAGACACCACAGCTTCTCTGGGAGTATGGTAAATACTGAAGGAAATGAGGTGAACATGCCCATCATCTGCCCATTTTCTGCACTGCACTTTTTTCATAGGACAGAGTCACTTTGTCTCCTTTTCATCCAGCACGACCCAGTATTATGCCTTGCTCAGACAGTTTTAACAGGAGAGTAGGACACAACTTTTCTGAGCTATTTCTCTGGGAAATGAAATACGTCTTTATTGCACTGACAATCACTGAAGAGTAATTCAGTCACAATGGGTGTCCTGCACTGGCTATCAGAATGGGCACCTTTGCGTAGGAAGAGAATTTGATCTCTTAGGTTTGAGCACTGATGTCTGGGAGCATCCTGTCTACACACAGATTCCCTGCTCACAATCTCTCAGCTTCAGATTCCTACTATTCTAACTGGCCCTGCAGAACAAGAAAGACTTCTTACTTGCAATCAAATATGTTGTGCCCTCACAGACCACTTCACGTTCTCCCTCTTTCTCCCCAGTCCTTCAGAATAAGCTCTTCAAGCAACTCGCCTCTGTGTTCTGCTCCATGAGTACTTCCACCACCCCAGTCCCACAAGGATTACTGCAGAAAAACAGATTCACCTACAAGACAACCAGGTCTTTCATGTAGTCCTACCTCACGGAAAACTGCTCCTCGCCTCGCTGCCTCCAGCCTGAGGGGATGGCACCTGCTGAGCTCAGAGCTTGACACGCTCCCTCATTCATCAAATTGAGCAGCAGAGCTTTGTGTAGCACTGTGTAGCAATTAGTCAGAAATTGAGGTGTACACCGGAGATTTAAGTTCAAATCAATTAACAACATCCTCTTACAATTCTAGGTAATGAAAACCCTGAGCATGGATCTCACTCCTTCACAGTGGTGCAAAAGTATCAACAATTACTCATATGTATACCATTAAATTCTATTAATTTCTTCCTTCGCTCCGTTGAAAATTTCAACGTGACATTTGATGCTGTACTTATTCTACTCTTTTTATCATTTACTTAGAAAGCATAAACTTTTCCACAGAACTAAGTTCCTTAAAACACAACCATTTTCTGTGTCCGGCTCTCTGTTGTGGCTCCAAACGACAGCGAAAAGGAATTATTTTTGGCTGACCCTCACCCTGGGCTTCCTTTCTGATCGTTACAAAGAAGTGAACTCTGCTCTGCCAACAGGCAATGTCAGCTTCTGTCTCCTGCTGGTTACATTCTCAAAAGAAACCATTTACAAAAGACCACGCACTTACTCCATGCTGCCTAGCTGGATGCAGAAGAAAGACTTAAAGAAATGGATATTGGCCTCTTCTGACCGCTTTCAAATCACACAGCCGTGCTATCTCCAGGACAAAACACCCAAAACTCCCTCACGCATGCTAGGCAAGGTTGCCAGCATACTAATATCAGCACTCAAATTTTTCTGCTTCATGCAACACGGCCACGTGCACCACTGGGCCCCATTCTGTAACCTCTCGAGAGCTTTTTCGAAAGGGAACTCTTTTTTACTACGTGCTCATAGAACACTTCCCAGACAATCAGAAACAATAAACGCTTGCTAAAAGCAAGGTGATGATGGCTGATTTAAAAGTATATGCATCTGCTTACCAAATAGCAAAAGCTATTTTGAATCCAGATTCATACTTTCATGCATTGCCTAGGCAACTCCTCAAGTACATAAAGTAAATGAAGACTTTTTACAACGGCAGAGGCTGAAGGCAAAGCATACCTGTACATTACTTTAGCATTCAGTAATCACTCTTTTTCCTTGAATTGTTTTCAGCATATTTCAACTCTTACCTAGTGTTTAACTTCAAGATTTTCCATTCACCGTCTCCTCCTAAAATAAACATGACTATGAAAAACCTGAGAAGCGCTACTGTGGTTTTAATCATTCCTATATTTTATCTCTCATGAACTCCAATTTGGATACTTCTATTTGTGAAGAAGAAAGAATGGGCAGAGAGTATATCTATTTTTTCTCGACAAGAAAAAAAATATGTGAAGGATTTAAATTTCATATTTCAGTATTCTTCCCTAAATGACCTGTAGAGACATCATGAAGACAGATTAGAAACTATTTAACTGTTGCCTCCCGTAAAAAGCTGACTAATATGGACAGACTAGAAAGTTAATTTGTTAATAAAAAAGATTCTGCGCTCATTCATCTCCATTTCCTATTGTAGAGGAAGTTTCCATAAAAATGATTATTTAATTTCAACAGCAATACATTCTTTTGCGTCCCATTCAACTGTCATCTCTTCATCTTTATGACTCACAGTTCTGAAAAACTGATCCATCAAAGGAATAGGAATTAAAAAGAGATGCAGATTAAACTCAATAGCAAAAGAACTGGCTTCCTATCAGTTACATTTTTTGTGCATGTGTTTTTGTAACACTACACAAACAGGAAAAAGAAGAGAACAAGATACTGATTAACTTGAAAGTATCAATAAGCACTTTTCCAAACCCAAACATTTGCTCGTCACTACGCACAAAGGAAGCTGTTGGTTTCTCAAAGGACCACTCCGCACAAACCAGCACCACCCTGGTTTTCGTACACTGTGAAAGAGATACTTAAGAACATGTTTTCAAAAAACACGAACCAATTTTATGGTTATACTCTGATGATGTGGAGTGTAACTTGTTCTACTCTTACTTACACTGATGATTAAGTAATTGCAAGACAATCAGCCATACAAAATACATACTGCAAATCGAACTCAAGTTTTTACTAATTTGAGACAAACAATGAAGTGCAGCAGGCTACCAGTAATTAACCAGTCCACTTCAGCAGAGCAAAAATATCCTTCTGGCAAACCCTCAAGCTATAAGAAATAAATTATTCCAGATCTCAGCAGCCAGCATTTCACGGTAGGATATGCTACAAGTAAATTATTTTCTGCTGCCATAGATTGCCAAGAAAACACGTCACGAAATACAGAAAACATTTTATCACCCTTCTAACCAATTTGCTGCCTTTATTCCCTACGATTTGTATTATTGCATACCTAGTATTTGGTCAAGTCTCCCATCAAAGATCCTGCGAACAAAGATATCCTGCCTATCTCAGGGGTATGGATCAGCGGGTACTGCAAAGGTGCAAAAGTCCTATAGCCTGGAGCTGCTTGTTAGTTTAAAAATAGAGTTGCCAAGAAAGTATTAGAAAGATTACAGATCAGTTAGCAGAAATAAGCCTTGCTTTTCATTAAAGTGCATTTCAGCATAATGCTATTAAAAATTTCCAGAGCAGAATTAATAACAGATTTTATGGAGGTGGTTAATTAAGAGGTCAGCAATATCCTTATACATTTACGTTGTTTTTATAGAGATTTTTTTGAAATAATCTGTCACCCCATTTAACTGGTAAACTCGTTAAAATAGAAGATAGTTTTCAAAAATTGTAATTTTGCTCATTTTCGCTTTGCCTAGCTAGGTAACACCAGCGGATCCCCGAGTTTCTTGAATACAACAGTCCTTCTGACAAAATTACCAAAATCACAGACTGGTAAAATGGTAAGCATAAAAAGCAAATCACACTTCCAAGGAAAGACACTGGATCACTTCAACACCCCTCTTTAAGTTGCTGCTGTGGCCAGAAGGAGGTGATTTCCACCTCAGCAGCCCCCAGTGCTCTGCTTGGGGTTTGTGGCTGCCCCAGGGAGCGGTGCTGGCAGTGACCCCTTCACAGCCTCATCTTTGGGATCAAAGCACAGGGACACTGGAGGCAACACAGAACTTCAGTTGCTTGAAGCCAAAGAGAAAAGCGGAGCTCAGCGGGCTGCAATTACTCCCTTGAATTTACTGAGGATGGAAGCTGACCACAAAAATCTCAGCCCGCTTACAAACGCGGTTCAAATAAATGTAAACTGTCTGCACCTGCAGGCAGAGCCAAAAACAACACCCACCACAGCAGGAAAGGGCTAGAAAGCAGGCTGTACTGATCCGCGTGCCACAGAACAGCTATTTTTCAATCTCAGTTAAATGCATTTGGTGACGCGTTTGAATGAGTGACTATTGGCTTTTCAAAGTGATTTAGAGTTGAACACTGCAACGTGCTCCAGTGAGGTAAACGCTGAGGTTCTACCTACACAAACTCCCAATGATCTCAAAATAAATAAGCACCAACAAGCGACAGCAGTAGCATATACTTAAATCATCCTTTGAGAATTGGGAATACTTGATAAATTCAGCAGCATTGCAGCCAGGGGCAAAGCCTTTGCAATACTAGAAGTATGCTTTGAAATAGAGATGATGGATCCACACCACATTACTCTTCTTTCCATGACTCTTGCTTGCTGTCCCCCGTTACTACATTTAGGGGAATCGAAGTGATTTAATGTAAAAGAGCAGAGATGGAAAATTGACTGCAACTCTGAAGAAAAAGCCTAAGAGGCTAATGAACCATTATGGTAAAAAGCTGAATAAGCCAGGATACTGAAAAGAAATTGGAGGTGCATTTCAGATATGCATGAAGGCGATCAAAAAACCATTTCATACAGATTGCTATGTGCAAGTAGGGCACTTTATTTAATCTCATCCAGCGATACAACTTAAATGAAACAAACCTTTAATTTGACTTTCAAAAGCATTAAGTATTTTAGGAGCTGCCTCAAAGACTGCCAAATAACATCCCTGAAGGTATTTTTAACTACTGTCTGAAAGCCAGCAGTTCCAGTTGTTAGAAAACTGGGCTCGTCTCCTTCTGTGAAAGAGGGGGAATAAAACAATTCCAGAGAACTTTTAATCATCAAGTTAACTCAGGTAAAATTGAGGTTCTTGCTGCAGATAGTGACTTGTGGGGCAGGAAACAGAGTAGTCAGAAAGAAAGAACAGAAAAAAAAAACTCAAGTCATTATGCAGAAAGGCCTGCTAATATTTCCTTACCTCGGTATGATGTAATCACCCACATTACTTGGGGAAATTCTACTGTGTTTTAATTAGCTCATCCTGTACACTGCTATGATGGGAAACAGAACTCCCAAGCAAAAAAAGGGAATCTTGTTAAAGTTCAGAGCAGGCACCCACAATTAAATTTCCAGTTTCTTAAAAGCATTCTCCGGAGATATTTTTTGAAGAAAATGGTCGCAAAAGTTTCATAGCTTGAAATAGAAACAGCGTTTCACAAATTATTTAGAAGAATGGGTCAAGTGATTCCCAAGGTAAATGCCTAAGAAAACGTAAGACATCTTGAGATAGGAAAAGAACACCCCAATGCTTGTCTGCTCTGCCTTCACAGAGCAATTAATTTTTTTTTTTTTTTTTTCCAGAAGGAAAAGAACTAGTATATATTTCTTACGCTATTTCTGGAAGTCACTTGCTGTTGTTAAAGTACTACAGCAACAAAATAAAGCCTCACCACTGATTTCAGATACCATTAGATACCATTTCTTGTGTTGACTGAATTCTAATGTAGTTTTTCTTTTGATAGGGGCCAAGGAAGGAAGAAAGAAAAGGAGACTTATACATAGAAGCAATATCATTTGTTGGACAATTTTTTTTTTCCTGTAACTAAATAAAGTAGAATATAATGTACCATGCAATGAGAAAATGAGCCTTTGTGCTTCCATTTCAGTATCACCACTACAGCAAATGGGAAGGCGCTATCATTGCAGAACAGAGTTTGCATGCAGTGCTATGCAAGGCTTCACAGCTGCCCTCTCCAGCAACTAATTCAGAAACAACATTTTAAGTAGCTGAAGGTCTTACAGTTAAACCATAATTTTGAGGAGTGAAATTTCATTCTCAAACACCTTTATCAGTGTGAAACAGCAGTGTCATCCTCTGGTCTGACAGGTTAAACTGTATTGTATATTCTCTTAGAAATCTCTGGAGAGACTCCTAAGCTTCATTTCCTATTTATAAGTCCGGAGCTGGAATTTGAATGAACCTGTGCCAGAGTACCTGCTTGTACAGAACATTACTAATACTTGGCTTAGAGATTATAATAGAAGTCAAATGAGTGGAAGAGAACTGAGATACTCCAGTGTCAAAATGAGAAAACTCACAAGTTTCTTTTAATAACCACGATAAAATACGGTTCTCCAAAACTGGAAACAATTTACAGTTAATCAGCACTCACACAATGCCAACTATCAAAAAGGTAAACATACAGCAGTGATCACAGAAATCTTAAGCATAGATTTGAAGCATTAACATGGGTTATTTTTTTTTAGTTAGTATGCAGTAAGGTACTTTGGTTTCTCCATTGCTTTAGAGTCTTTAGCCATTACCCACATTTGCACCTTCTGAACATGCAATAGGAGAACAGCAAACAGAGCCTGGGTGCCTTTCCAAATAACCCATACAAACTGTTCCATTTTGAGAAGTTGAGTTTGGAAGAGAGAAACTCAATATGAGCATGTTACATTCTTAGCAATGGATGGAAAACCTTCTATCGTAGATCTCAATATTCACAGCCTGCAGTACAGAATACAGGAGATCAAATACACAGGAAAGCAGTGATACACTTTCTACTTAATCCATTCATAAGATACAGCATATATGTAACCCATTCATTAGTTTTAAGTTCAATTTTCCCCAAGTATACATATATTATTTGCCTGATTATGTCTAAATCTGGGTTGACCTTCAGCAAACGGACAAAGTGTACCAAGTTTGTCATGAGCTACCTACACATTCAGGTTCATTATGTTTCACTGGAGACTTGCAGAAACAAGAAGTGTACCTCTGAGCTAAGCAAGGCAACAAGGAAAGATTATACAGGAAATTCAGAGCACTTGTGTAACCCACAGATAATTAACGTCAAACAAGTCTTCCAAAGCAAAAATTTAGAATATTTCTTAAAGTATTCTGGAGGCCTTCACATTTACCCAGAAGAGCTTGGTTTCTGTCACCTGTCCCCATCTCCACATAAGCAAATCTTACAAAGTTGGACCATTCTCTCCAAAGATCCAGTGCTTGTTTAACTTACATAACTATACGTCCACCACAGGCCGGATCTCAAGGAAGAAATGAATTCTGGAAGCACCAAAACAGAGTAATCTGACACTCCAAATATAAGCTCAGCAGTATTTGCATAAGGTTAGACCAGCTTGATAGCTAATTAAGTGAAACTACATTCAGGAGAAATGTTTATGTATTTATTGAGTTTCCAGCTGGTCAGCTTAATCTAATTATAACATACCTAGGACAAAGAGAAAAACACTGGAAGAGAATAATAAATGGGTCATATTAGACCAACTCCCCCATGAGATTACCATTCCCAGCCATTAAAGAAATGACAGTTTAAATGACTGTACTGTTATATCATTTAGTCCAATTGAACCCTTGATGCTTAGCATGCAAAATTCCTAAGGCAATCTCTCCCGCATTCTTGCTCGCTGTTTTCCTGCGTTACATAAAACACTGAGCTCTTCCACCGATGGACTCGGTGCTACACCACTGTTAATCTGGAGATAAGTCAATATGTAATTTGTAAAATACACGTTCTGTTATTAATAGCTAATTTCAAAGGCATAACAAATGTCTTATGACATCATTAATTGATCGAAAAACTGCTGCTGGCTGCTATATGGAAATAAACCCATTTCTGTTGCCACAAAGACACTCCTGGGATCTTTCGTATCATGTTCATGCAGGAAACTGAATCCCTGGAACACAACAGTCAGTTGCAGCCCGTCTGGGCATCATAAGGGTTTCTGCAGTGACATCTGGAGTTGGATCAGGTAAGGCTCCCTGAGTCACACTTTTGCTGAATTTCTACAATCCAGCTAGTCAACAGTCCAACAGGGACCACTCCAACATTTGAATGAATCATTCCTATGCACCATCTTAAGCAGCCTATACAACATCTCTCAGTCACCTTAACTGCCCTACATGACTGCTCCTCCATCTGCAAAAGCAGTTTCTAGTGACTGTTTAAAAGCACCTTTGTACAGCACAGTAAACCCTACACAAGGAATCACTTGCACCCTCAGCAAGTCTGCTGATGATAACAAGCTGAGTGGTGTGGTTGACACGGTGGAAAGAAGGGATGCCATTCAGAGGGACCTCAGAGTTGAAAGGTGGGCCCAGGTGAACCTAATGAGGTTCAACACAGCAAAGAGCAAGGTTTGGCACTTGGGCTGGAGGAATCCCAGGTATTTATACAGACTGGAAGGAGCAGTCCTTGAGAGCAGCCCTGCAGAGAAGGACCTGGGGGTCTTGATGGACGAAAAGCTTAATGTGAGCCAGCAGTGTGCTCCTGCAGTTTGGAAAGCAAATGGTATCCTCGGCTCCATTAGAAAACAGATGGCCAGCAGGGACAGGGATGTGATTGTCCCCCTCTACTCCGCTCTTGTGAAGCCCCATCTGGAGTACTGTGTCCAGGTCTGGAGCCCCCAGGACAAAGACAGGGAGCTGTTGGAGAGGGTCCAGAGGAGGGCCACAAAGATGATCAGGGGACTGGAGCACCTCCCCACAAAGACAGGCTGAGGGAGCTGGGCTTGTTCAGCCTGGAGAAAAGAAGGCTGCAGGGTGACCTCATTGCAGCCTTTCAGTACCTGAAGGGAGCCTACAGACAGGAGGAGAATCAACTCTTTGAAAGGTTAGATAACTGCAGGACGAGGGGAAATGGTTTGAAGTTGAGGGAGGGAAGATTGAGGTTGGATGTCAGTGGGAAATTCTTTACAGAGAGAGTGGTGAGGTGCTGGAACAGCTGCCCAGAGAGGCTGTGGATGCCCCATACCTGGAGATGTTCAAGGCCAGGTTGGATGGGGCTCTGGGCAGTCTGGTCTGGTATTAAATGGGGAGGTTGGTGGCCCTGCATGTGGAGATTCATTATCTTTGAGGTCCCTTCCAACTCTGGCCATTCTATGACGTATAGAGGTTTCTGAGAATACACGTGCTCTGCCCCAAGGAACTAATCAACACTAATCAACACATCTGACACCTACAGGTAATGTCTATAAACTGATCTTCATGCAGTAGGAGCTCCATGAGACTGATCCAATTCCATACCTGAAGAGTCCTCAAAACAGTGAAGTTTTGCTGGGCAGGGAGCTGGGGCTCAGACACCTTGACTGCTCTGCACACAGATCACAGATCAAGCAGGACTCCTACATCACTCAGGATGAGTGTGGGCACAGCTCTGATATCCAGGTGTACCACAATTACAGCTATATGGCAAACATGAATTTCATCCTTGTATCACAACTAAAAATTGAATTCTAGAGATTTTAACCACATCTTCCCCAACATTCAAAGAATAGTAACAAAATAACTTGGTAGAGAATTAATAGGGTTATTGTGCATTAAAATCTTATTTTCTTCTTGAATGCACAAAATGGCTAAGAAGCTTTCCTTGGCTGTCAGATGCTCTTCATATTCTTTTCCTAAATGAATAATGCTAGTTCAGTTATCTCCTACACAGCATAACAACCAGAAAGTTAAGCATCGTGATGAAAATTACAAAGCTTAAGCATTCAAACTAATATGTTCCAAGTTAACAGACTGCGTATCTTTGAACTATATTCAGTGTTCTTATTTTAGGCTGTACACGATCACTAAGTTTTCTTTTCTGGAGTTGATGTGTTCTATATTTTGGGAATAAAATAGTGTTGGTTTTGCTGTTATTTTTTTCCCCTCCTGTCAAGCTTACTAGTTCTGTGTTTAATATCAGCCTACATAAAATGATCGCAAAGTTTTTTGTTGTTTTTGTCGGTTTAATCTTAAGTTTATAAAATGTGAGAATAAAAAGATCACGGGCTAACTCCCACATTCTAAAAGGTTGAGAAAACAATGTTTTTCATATTTTGAATTAGCACACACGCATCAGCGCAGTCTCTTTGACCTAGCTAAACAGAAATGCTGGCTATTCTGTTACCTCACAGAAGTATCGGGTATGAAAAAAGTAAATCTAAATATATTCATGACCGGGCCAGAAGAATGTCAGCTGAGAACTGCATAGAGGAGGCTGAGCTAACCACTTCCCATCCAGCTACTTCATGACTTAGTAGCTGTATCTGTCCCTATCTGAATAACACCAAGAGCTACTCTGCAGACAAACACTAGCATTATCCTCCTATGGTTTTTAGCCCCTTATTCTACTTAAAGAAAAAAAATAAAAAATAAATGAAACATAACCTGCTTGTCTTCAGGCAGTCACTATCACCTTCCTAATTCTATAAATACCTCCTGCACAATAACTCATGGCATATATAAAAGGAATGACAAGGTCACTTACTATGAACAATTCATGATGGGTTACCATGGTAGCAGAAATGTGTGGCAACAAGGGAAAAGGCACAGTAAAAATTATAGGATGTTTCCATTATGTAAGCAACTCCCATGATTTCTCCAGAAAGGTTTACCAAAAAATTCTCAAACTGCAGATGTTTCTTCTCACTCTCTCCAGTTTCACACCTATAGCAACTCTGCTGTTTCAGTGGCAGTACCATAAATTTATACTAACAGAAATAAAAAGAAAAATCCAACATCAATGCCTGGGGCTTTAATCCTCTTCTAAATAATGTTGTCTTAACATCCATCATGAATTTTATCCATCTCTGCAGGTGGGTGTATACTCAGAAGTTAGAATTTCTAGTTATCATTCACCATTAGTCATTAGTCATATGTAGTTCACTCTGCTAATTGATATTCCCTACTTTGTGTTCTTTCAGTTAAAAGTCAACCCCTTATTTCCATGTGGCAGTGATGCCCCAGGCATCCAATAGGCCTAGTGCAATTAATGCATCACTTTAGGACTAAAATTTTCAACCTTAGCCCTTAGGTTCCTGAAAGCTTTTGGAAAACCCACGGCACCAGAATGCCTGCTCCATACTCACTAAGTTCTTTCCTAAATCTGAAATGGAGCTTGAAGAAGTTTTGTAATAACAATAGGCAAAAAAAAATCTTGCCGGGAAAGAGCATGTAGTACAGCAGCAACATAACCATGTTTCTTCTGAATTACACATCCAGTACAGATTCTACAGTAGGTATGTGCCTTGGTATATCAGAATGGAAACGTAGGTCTACACATTTACTTCAAGTCCACATACAGAAGAAATGGTATGGCAACCAGAGCCCACCTTCACAACCTTCACTGCAAAAGACAGTGCTTCAGGGGCACCCCAGTAACGGCAATCACAGAACTGTAGGGGTTGGAAGGAACCTCTAGAGACCAAATCCAACCCTCCTGTCTGCGCAGGCCCCTACAGCAGGTTGCACAGGTTGGCATCTGGGCAGATCTTTAATATCTCCAGAGAAGGAGACTCCACACCCTCCCTGGGCGGCCCGTTCCAGTGCTCCATCACTCTCACTGTGAAAAAGTTCCTTCACAAATTGGTGCAGAACTTTTTAAGCCCACTCCCCCTTGGTCTGTCCCCACAGACCACTGAAAAGAGGTTGGCCGCATCCCTTTGACTCCCACACTTACGGTATTTATAAACATTAATAAGATCCCTTCTCAGTTTTCTAAAGAAGAACCAGTAGAATAGCAGAAGCCACTGTCAAAATACACAGAATTGCTATTATTGTGCTGTAAAAACACTTATCGAGAAAGATGGGAATGGATCCATGACAAGCATCTATAAAGCATGATGGCCCTTGAAAATAAAAAAATAAGTAATTTTTGGCATCTACCAATCAACACCTTCTTGTGCCAATCCCCAAAACCAGTCTCCAAGTCAGCTATCATGTGAAACGCATACTATTGAAAAAGGAAGAGGTACTACTTTAAGTGACAGACCTAGATATACCATGGGCTGCCTGCTTCCCAAAGCTAGTATCGCATACTCTGCCTTGGCAAAGTGCATTTACAGTGAGGAAACAGCTGATTTGTTGACTGCAAGAAGAAAAAATGCTTAGTGATATGATGCACAAGTTACCTGAAATAACAGATCCTACTTTTCTCAAAAAAAAAAAAAAAAAGCTCTGATATTACCACAACGGGACATCTGACAGTTTAATTCTGAGAAGAAGGGAAAGAATTCTTATGATATTCACCATTCCATGCCTTCTTCTCCTTGTCCCTTAAGTTATGGAAAACAGATTGATACAAACTTGATGGACGCGATGGAGTTTATCAACACCTGATTGCAGCAACAGCCTAGCCCTGCTGACTGTTCATTAGATGCTTCTCATTCATGGGCCAGCCATAGGAAACAAAAATGACCCCAATATCATTCTCAATGGCAACCCCCAGCAGAACCACACTGAGGACACTGAGCCATGTAGTAGTTTAAATGCATGTATTTCCCTGAGAAAAAGGAATGGACAATCGCTATTTCACATCTAAAACAAGTGTTGAATGAATAATTATTGCATTAAGTCACACTGCTGCAGTTGGACCAGTCTTACTCTAAATGCAGGCAGAGTTAATTAAATTAGAAGAACATGCACAGAAAGGTGTGCACACGCAGAAAGATGCAACACAGTAAGTAAAACAAGTTGGGGCAGAACTACCAAATGCACACTTCTCCATGTTTGCTTTTTTAAAGGATTTATACTGCAGAAACACATCAGAATTATAAAACAACTGTTCTGATCACTTCTAAGTAACGTTCAGGACGAGAACAATGTAATGCCATAAAACTGCCCTTACAGTTTCCAGACAGAAGGATTTTATTGATTAAAGCAGCACAAATAACAACTGAAAAACAGAAGTAAATAGGCAATAACCAAACCCTAAACGTAACGTAACCATCTGAGCTGCCTTTGCAAGCTATAGTCTTCAGTGTTTCACCATACTTGGAAAGGAGAGCATAAACCAATACAAGGCCTACACCATATCCAAAGTACAACAGCCAAACAAAATCAGCATCTTCCCAATTTTGCTGCTACTCTGGAACTTCAGTCCTGGCTCCATAATTGCAGTGACACAAGACAAGCACCATTCAGTTTCGCTTTCTGTTACGTATAATTATAAACATATGTTCCTAAAGCCAATTTACAAATAATGCCTTCCAAATTTTGAATCCTGAAATTCACGAGGACCCTCTACATCTTCCCTCTTTTGTCTTCACAGCATTAGACAAATATTTTCATTAGATACTTTTCTTTGTCTTCCTAATAAGCTCTCTTGGTCAGTAGGTTCTTTCAAGGCAAGATACACACGGCATTACAGCAGACTTCACAGGAATGAAAAGCCACACAACCCATCACAAAACCCACAATCATCTGTCACTGCAACTTATCCAATTGTAACTGCAGGGGGTAGTTTTTAAGTAGGCAGAACGTAATTGCCTACTTGGAATTTTGCCAAGACACTGGAGCTAATTATTTTTTAAGGATTAATTTAGCGCTTGCATGAAAGCTGATGGATCAATAACAAAAGATGAAGTCAGTTTATTCACAGAGTAGGTACGATGCTAGCTGTGTGATGTAGGGCTCCCTGCAGCTCACTGACAATACACCATTTTCCAAAAACTAGAGGGGGATATGCATTAGAGTGAGGCTGTTCAGCAACCTCTTCTTTAATACAGACTACCAGCAGCAAACATGAGCATGGGCATGTATGTGTCTACACCCAAACCAGCGACCCAAGTGCTGTAATGTTGTGGCAGCTCAGCAGTATATGGCTGTTGTGGTCATTCCCAACCCCGGTGGAATAGGGGAAGAGATAGAAGAGATAGAAGAGTGAGAACACAAGTGATGCAGAGCAGCAGCAACCATCTCAGCCAAGCTCCCTCAGTTTTATAGCTGATCATAAATGCTCTTTGGTATGGGACATTCCTTTGGTGGTCAGGGTCAGCTGTCCTGGCCATTTATGCGTCCCCATCTCCTCGCTGGTGGGGCAGCAGAGAAATCCCTGACTCTGTGTAGGCACTACTCTGCAACAGCTACATATAGGATGAGCACAGATGTTGACAACACACATAAATCCAAAACACAGCACCACGACAGCAACTACAAAGAAAACTCAGCTATTCCAGTAGAAGCAGGACAATTATCTTGCTGGAATTCAAACTTGTTAAGAATGCAACATGTGCAATATATTAAGAACAGAATATTCAATTTAGATAGGAGTGAAGTACTGATTTTGCACTAAAAGATTATAACAGCGTTATGTCAAATTGACTGAAATAGCCTATTGTATTACTTACAGATCAACATGTAAAGAGAGTTTCTAAGACTTGACTGGCTGTTAAGTATCTTAAAAGACTGAGTAACAGAAAAAAAAACCTAATTCTACTCCCAGCTACATAACATAATATCCTAAAAATACATATTCTGCCTAGTGGGGCTCAGCCATCTCTTCTTTTCATGACTTAGGACTGCTCCCTGCAAGTCAAATTAGTATTATGAAGTGATGCCAAAAAGGTAGAGTGCCCTTGTTTGAGGAGAAAAAAAAAAGCAAACCATGCAGGCCCAAGTTCTGGCTCAGCTTCACTGTCACTATGCCAGCATTGTTCACGATCACTTTGCAACCTCCAGAAGCAAAATCAAGGAGAAAAAACACAAAAGCTAAAAAAAAAAAAAAAGGTTAAGTTCACACGTTTTGTTCTAAAATGTAACATTAAAATTCTTCTACATTAGAACTAAGGGAATCTAGGAAGTGACATTTAATAAATCTGTACAAAGCAGAACCATATGGACAACAAACACTGTGATTAACAAGGTTTAAATTCAGTACCTTTACGGTCACTGCACAGACCTCAACTGCTCAAAGACAAGGCATAAATACGTGACAGCATCCTTTATCCACTGTGAAGAAAATCAGCAAGATGGAACCACGAAACAAATTTCCCAAGTGGCTAATGTAACCAGACAGCAGCTGAATATTAACAGTGATGACTCCTGCCTTGAATGGGATCCCCAGATGGAAATGAGACAATACAGCCAGACATGAGTGATGCAGCACATCCCTCCTGCTGGCTGGGTATGAGCCTCGTGCCTGTATTCAGAGGTCAAGGGTCCATTCTAGACCCTTCAAAAACAGCTGCGCAATATCTCAATTACTCCACCTGGAAGTGATATTCGATTGCTTTTTAAAATTCAATATGTGTTGAGAAAACACATTTTGTTACTGAAGAAAGAACATATATTGCACTGCAAGGTCAGCATTGCAAATCCCCAGGTCAGGCCAATGGAGCTGGCTGCCTATAGCAGGGAGCACAACATCTACATTCTATGCGATATACTCCCATGCCTTTAGGAGTTCACCCAGGAGGAAACACCACAGCCACGTCAGGCCGTGCAGTGCTGCAGATGCATCAAAGTGTGCACAGACACCTGTTGGCTATGAGCATTCAAGAGTAACACAAATTATTCTAAAAGCACCAATTATTTTAGAATCAAAACAACGAAGTACCAAATTCAGTCACTATAAGCTCTTTCTTTCTGAGCTGCAGGTTTTGGAAACTTCAGTACAAACCTGACTATCCATTGCTAAAGGTTCACTTATTGTACAAAATCAATAATAAAAAATAAAGCATAACGGCCTTTCCTCTACAGTTCTTCCTTTCATTTACTACAAACAGAACACAGGTTGTCTGCACATCACCACCTCACACTGACATTTGGACTCCGCTGATGTTTACACAGCAAGTGCCCAACCTGCAGAATCCAGTCGTGTTTAGAGCATATTGAGATCAGTTTTTTCTCTTCTCACGAGGAGGCTGAGCTCAGCATCACTGAAGTATCCAGGCAATGGAAGCGGGATCAAGGCAAATATGCATCTCTAAGAGAAGCAGAAACAAAAAGAATCAAGTCTTAAAGAATGAAAACAAGAACTCACAGATGTTCCATTTAGTTCACTTTGCACAGCTACATCTTACAATTTCGTTTCCTTTAGAAAGGAAACATCTGTGGCAAAGGTTTAAGTTCCCTCCTCATTTGGTTTCAATCCTTTTCTTAAATATCCTTTATATGGCCAAACAATACAGGTGTTTTCCCCCTCTCCTTCAAAGTAATAATGACACATTGCAGAGGCACAACAGCATTCTTCAGCACTACTGCATCATTAGAAGTGATTTATACAACTGCTACAGATGACTGAGTCAAAAAGGAATTAGGAAGCTTTGGAAACCATTAACATCTATTAAGGAACACGTAGCTTTTCTATGTCTTTCACCTCTATCTCAACTTGTTTACTCAAACAGTTTTGTTTTTTTTTTCTTTAAAATCTGAATTCAGTCTGTCCTCCTCCGTACATTTTAATAATATAAATTGGAGGAAAAATAAAGAAAATTCAATATTAACATGCTCAGTATCATTCATATGAAATTTATCCATATTCTAACGATAAGTAAAATTAAGTAAATTAAGTCACATAACTTCATCCTTCTCCAATGTTGTTATGACAGTATGCTAAATAGCAGCTATAGAAATATAGTCCTTCTATGTATAGGTTACATTAAATAGAATGACTTATATTTATCTGCACCATATTATTTGCCTACTGCACTCCCTTTTGTGAGCTTGCAGAGACACTCCAATACTCCTACAGCCTCCCGTTCTCTGATCCACATTTTTCTCCAGTTGAAGAGTCCAAGATTGTTTGGAGCTTTCAAAACTCAACAGTCCCAGAACACCTGTACCTCAGCAGGGGTTAGAGCACTCATACAGCAAATAGGAAGCCCAAGCTGAATTCTCTTCTCCAACTGAGTGGAAGAAAAAACAAAGTACCTGCAGTCTTTTTTCATGAGACAGCTCTAAAAGCAGGCTAGCAAGATATTCTGGGGAGAACTCTCTGGCACCTTTCTTTTTACAGCATCCTTCTTGGCAAGGAGAAAAGAAAGCTTTCTCCAAGATTAATTGCAAAAGACAAGACAGATACCACAGAACATGCTACTGCCTTAGAGTACTACACTGTAGTTTCCATCTCTTATTTTGTTCAGAATAAAGCCTTAAGATACACGGCTTTATCCTCGGGACAGAGATCAAAAACCTGCCCTACGAGGAGCAATCCAAACCTCCCAACATCTACCATATAAAAGAAAACAAAGCACAACCAACCAAAGCTAGCACGTCTTCAACATGAGGAAGGAAGAGTACCAGCTTTGCTACCAGACTGAATCATTTAGGGCCTCTCCATGAAGAATTAAGATATGGGTTTCTTTTTTTTTTTTTTCCCCCCACCAGGAAGTTAACAAAACATGCACCTTCCATCCCTGCCCAAATATTCTAACTGAACACTAGCAGGTCACACTAGGAACAAGGACTGCAGACGTCACACCTACTTCTTCCATTCAGGCACACATAAACAAGAACACCCAAGAGCATCCAAGTATCTTCTGAGCAACCCAGTGCTGTAGTTCTGGCTGTGCCTCAACCCACCTACCTGAACTCTTGGAAAGTTACCTAGATTTTTCCTCCCAGCTGAGCACAGACAGAAAACATGCAAACATTAAAATGCAGCAGCTCTTAGAAGTAACTTATTATTAGCCTTAGGCTTGTTTAAGGAGATCTGGATCCTTAGCTGAGAAAATACCAAAAAATTTAAGAAATAAATATTATAGCATACCATATGCCCCATTGTTCTTTTAAAATGAATCATAGAAACATTTCCATTTTTAATAATTTTCATCTATTGTTCAAAGTGGAAATTTGCCACCTTAACTTGTTTTATGCAGCTCCAGAATAGCGCTCACTACTAAAACAATAAATAGTGCAGGGAAGTGCAGCACAACTTATATCAGAGATGGGGAGAATCAGTCCACCCTGAGAACTACGTAGTTCTACAGCAGTAAACACAAAGGAAAGTAGTTAAAGTTTTAAATCCGCTGCACAACAATCATTTATTCTGATCATCAGGGTATTGTGCCATACAGGGCACTTCTCAGTTCTAAAATTACTGTTAACTGTCCTTCAAGAGGGGAAAAACGACCTCCAAGTCAACTCCATTTATGAAACACACCGTTCAGACAACAGTTACCATACCACCATACCATACCACGTTGGTGCATTCCTAATTGTGACATCAGTTAGCCACAAAAAGCATCTTAATGCAAACAAAATATCAGAGGGGAAAGCATTTCAATAGGAGACACAGTTCAGAGCTGTACTAACAAGCAGTGCCCTGTACCTCTGGCATTACCTACATTTATCTTATCTCAACACCAGTTTTCTTGAAAACATCTCTAACTTGTGCCTTGCAAGACACACATTTTATTCTAAAGAATAATACCAAGTTTCATGAGCAGTTCTACATATACATGCACACACACAACCTCTATTCAGTAAACACTTGAATAAAAAAAAGGAATACAAAGTTGTCCTCCAAGTCCATCAACTGACAGCTTACAGAACACGAGAGTACACTCCTTAGGGTTACTTTGATTTTATATAAGCCTAATAGGAGAGATGGAAGGTACATGTTTTCCAATGTTCTATTCACACTGCCTTCTGCTGGGCCTTTGAGTACTGTTTAAAGATTAAAACACATTACTTAATTGTGAGTTCTCTGTTTTATGTCAGGATATTGGTCCAGAACAGCAATCCTTTCCACATAAAGCAAGGCATCATGTTAACTTGCAAAACTTTGCTTATGAGCAAGGAAGCCATATACATAAATCAAAACACAAACCATATCAGAACATATCCTCTAACATTGATACTTTTCCATCTCTTTTACCTTCTCGCACAATCCACTGTAAGTAGGCTTTCTTAAGAAGTTTAACCACGCATTCAGCAAAAAAAGTAGAAAAAAGTTAATTTACAAAGTCTTCCTCAAGCTCCATGCTTATTTCTTTCATCACTCTTACCTACAACGCCTGCATAGAGCTCTTGATAAACTCCATCTCAAGAAAAAGATGCAAAAAGCTGGTTCCTTCATATAGGCAGTAGCGTTCCAAGAAAGTCAGTGAAACCACACTACATTTCAGCACTAATCCAGGAATTTTCTCCTGTGCCTTTGAATGAAGTCTAGCACTTGGATGCCTCAAACATGCACTTTTAGCCACTGCTGTAATCCAAGTGAAGTTTTCCTTCAGCTCCAAAACATATTTCCATGAACACGACAGAAGGAGAATGTACTGCACAGAGGTTAATATTAAATATTTACCTTTCCACCTCAACAATCTTTTGTTGTTGTTTCTTACTATTTAGCCACAAGCAAAAGCAAGGCCAACCCATGAGGAAAAGCTAGTATCAGTCCTTATATATTATTCATTCATTTCAGATGCACCAATTCCATCTCTGTCTCTCAAGCCAGATAAGTCACTTTTTTTATAAAGCTCTTTCATATCAGCAATCCAGAACTCTTAAGAAAATAGGACTTGTGACATTTTTGGGGTTCAGCAGTACATATTGTAAAGTCCAAGTGCAGGGGGCTCTTTGATACTAATTTTAATGAGGTAAATCAGAAATGAATACATGATTAATTTAATCTTGTCTTTATAGACCAAACATGATTGTCATCATCCAGCACTAACTGCTAGTTCTTGAAACACACACACACACACACACACACTCTCATTTCTTTGCCTCCAGCTGGTTACAAAGGAGATAAACCACTTCAAACACCTAGCTTGTCCTCCCAGTACACGGTTACAGCCACAATTGAGGATTGCAAGTCACCTTTTTATTAAACAAGCCTCAGTTGCACGTTTATCAGAAAAAAATGGAACTGGTGACACATCTACACAGACATGGGTTGCTAGGGGTATACTGGGGAAAGGGAGGAAGCTGAAGATCACCTCTAGCAATATTTTCAGCAAACCTAACTTAGTTCCTAAAATATTAAGCGCACTTCAACATTGCAATTACTACCTTATCTTGACAGGCTTGCCCAGAATGATCTAACAACTGAATTTCACTGGATGGAACTACACATTTAATGCTTTTAAATCCCAAAAAAACTCGGATATACACTCTAAACAGGAAACCCAGGTCAAATCTTTCGGTTCATTTCCTCTTGCAAGAGAAGTTTCCCATGCCAGTGCAAAAACAGGTGAGATCCTTACATCTTTCATGTTATCAGAATTGCATAAGACTTAACCAGATTGGCCCCAAGTAACACCTCCTGATCTGCCTTGACATTAAAATAACAAACACTGATATCTCTAACTTGGTATGTTTACAAACATTTAGTGGTATACTATGAAGAAAACTAAGCATAGTAAGAGTTTAGTACTTATACAGAGTACATTAGAACATCAGGGACTTATTTAATTGCTTTTGTAGCCAATTTCCTTGCACCTCAAGGCTCATTAGTCAGTCATCTAATCATCCCATACAACAATGCATCCTCTGTTTCTTTCTTGAGTTGAAGAATATATCTTCATCTATCTATCCAGCAGTGGTGTCCTTCAGCTGCAACCTTTCTGAGGGTTATTTGACTGGTTTGCCAATGTTACTGCTGTTTCTCATGGCTGTGGATTTCCCCAGCATTCAGTAGCTCTGTTCTACCCTATCACCCAGATGCCTAAATATAAGGTTATAAGATGACCGTTGTTTATTAAATTAAAATAATAATAAGTTTATCTTCGAAAGTAATGGGTTTGTTTCATGTGTCTGTCTTACTCTTTTACTGAGAGTCCAAGAAGAAACAGTGGGATAACAAATACAGAATCACACTTGCAGTTAGGACAGGGCTGAAAGACGTGTTATTGGACAAAGAGATGAAAAATCCAGGCGTTAAATTCTAAAGTACTCACAGTACCAATAGGTTTTGGAGAAACAGAACCGCATGTAAAGCTGCACCTGAACTTCAAAGTAAGAAGGTTCCAGCACTGGGCACAACCCGGAGCACAGCAGTTCCCTCTGCCCATCAGGCAGCACTGCTGTGCGTTGCCAAAGCCCTGGCACAGGCTGCCCAGAGGCTGTGCGGTCTCCTCCTTGGAGCTCTCCCAAAGCTGCCTGTCCGAGGGGCTGCGCTCTGCTCTGCAAGGTTCTGCTGGGGCAGAGGGATCCTGAGGTGCCTCCAACCTCAGCCCTTCTGATGCTCAGTGTATACAAACACACACAGGTACGTTAAAACACACGTACACAGAAGGAAAATATTAATCTGGCCCCTGAAATAAATATTTCACATATCCAAACAGGCAACTCAGCAAGTGAATTCTGGTTTCCAAGCACAGTTCATTTAACAAGCCAACGGAAAAATCTTCATAACCCAGTTACTAAAGAGACTGCTAACATGTCACTAGAGTAATATAGGAGCAAAGAAATGGTTTTCTATTTCTTTTGTGCTTAAAGCATCAACACATTTTGGTGGGATTATTGATACCGTTTCCACAGAGACAGCAGTCCAGATGACAACACCTATCAAGAACTTATATTTCTTCTTAGTGTGGGTGGAGAGAAACTATCTTCTCCTCTACAGAATACTAATGGAGCTGGGTGTTGCAAAGCACCCCGCTGTGAGCTCCTGGGAGTGAGAAATCACCCATGTCATGCAGCGCATCCGCAGCTCTGCACGTCCTCCAGCTGCTCCAGTCTGCTCTTAACTGCTGCAAATGCAGAGAGCAACAACACAGAACTCATTTAGGAGCTTACTAAATGTAAGAACAGGAGCACTGCAGGTAAATCTACACGCAGAGCTTCAGGGATTGATTATTTCCAATAAAAGCAGTGCAGAACTCTCCTCACGACGGAAAAGTAGATGGTTTGAATTGTTTTGAAATAACTGCAACATAAAATGAAAAGCTTCTTGATGCGTTGTATTACATAATTAAAGCCGACGAGGTTCTGTCAAGTTCTATTTTTAAACCGTGATGGTTTGTTAATGAAACTTCCCAAGGAAAGTTCAGATACAGACAGCTGAAACAAATTGCTGCTAACCCAATCACTTCCCCATGCTTAAAGTCACCATAAAAGCACTACTAAATCAGTGTAAATACCATAGGGCAGGAAACTGATGACCCAAACTTGGAGTTATATTCAGTTTGTAAGAATGTCAGTTACACAGCATAGGACGAACCTCACTATTTTACAAGCCAGAAAGCCAGAAGCCAGAGAGTATTAACAAATCTTCAATTATTTCCTTCTCAGTATCTCAAAAACATCTCAAAAAGCACATATTGAAAAATAGGGAGAAAAAAAAAAAAGTCTTGTTTTAGCTGCTCCCTAAAGCATTCATCTACTTTTTGGTCCAATACCACAAAGAACGTATCAAACATTGTTTCAGATCCTAGGGGTTACTGCTGGAAAAGAAGAAAAAATAGCTATTTTGAATATCCAGCCCATCTCATGGGGAGCTCACACTACCCTCTGCAGCTCACTAAATGCAAATGCGACCATTCTGGGCACCACGTGTGCAACATGCAAACCAGACTATCACTGGCTGCCAGACCCTGAGGACGCTCCGGCTCATTGCCAATTCAGCAACCTACCTGCTCAGCAATGCAAAACACTGCTCTTTACTAATACACAGCTCAGTTCTAGGTCAGTTTGCTGACTTTCAAAGCTTTGCATAGCAGATCTCCATTCACCCCCCTCCCCTTGCCCTCCCCACTGTGCCTTAGCCCACGTTCCGCTGCAGGCTCCGCTGCTGGCTCACCTGTGTCCCAGGGAAGCAGATGCAAAATTGAACCTTCACAAAACTGGCTGCCAAAAAAAAAAAAATATATATATATATATATATATACAAGCAACCAATACCCTGCTACAGCGAGGTGTAGAGCTGCAGCTTGGTGCAGATAATCCCACGAAAGCTGGTAAATATCAACTACAGATCAAGTGAAAGAAGATGGTCATTTTTCTGCTTTTGTACACAGGGAGAGAATGCAGTCACACTGCAGTAATGAAGGCCATAAAACGGCACAGATAACTTGTTTTAATTAAGCAAGCTACTATCTGTTTTAATAGTCTCCTTATATGTGCCAGACCAAATAACAAATTTCTTAGGATTTCTGGGACAGTCACAGTCCTAATGAGACATATCCTAAATGAAGGAGCCATATTATCTTCTTCCTAGCCTCTATCAAAGAGTGATATTACTACAGTATTGAAAAGCTTTTCATCTCTCTCCTTTATTTCGCTACTGTTAAGAGTGAATCATTCTACTACCAACAGCAGCTAAAAACACCCCTCCTGTACTTTTGATACACATAAGCCATGTTAACACACATAACAATTTGGACTCCAGAATGGAGTTCCATCACATTTGGACAGCCGAGCTGCCCTGCAGCCTTGGTGCACATCCTTTTGTTATTGAGGCAACCAAGCTGCTGAACCACAGATAAGCAGATGTGTGATCAGGGTACCACCATGTGATGCCTTCAAGGAGTTGAACTGAAGGCAATAGGCTTGACTCTGCTTCCTGACACCAACACACACCAGTCCTACAGCCCCAGCTCCTGACCCTTCATTTCCAGCTTGCTGGGCAGGATCGCCATCCATGGAGCATCGTTACATCAAGGATCCGTGCGCCCATCTTGAATCAGTTTCTCTCTCAAAAGGAATCCCTCCATGGGCACACAATTCCTGTGCACATGTGTCTTACAAGCAACATTCTTCTCATTCAGAAAAAAAAAAAAAAAACAGCTGCTTTTTCCCTCCACCCTCCCCTCCCCCCCCCCCCCCTTCTTTTTACCTTTTCTGTCCTCCTTTAGAAAAAAGAATTGAAGACAGAACATCAAAAAGTAATTGAACAAGAAATTAACCCAGGACAGAGAAAAGCCTAACGTACAACACATAAAATACCTAACAGCACAGTCTACAGAAAAATCAGTTTGCCATCAGCTATGTGAAAAACCATCCCTTATTTCCCACTACAATACAAAGCAGGACAAAACTATAAATACTATGAGCTGTCAATTTTCATTTTTTTTTTTTTTAATCAGTAGCTGCTTACAGACATTTCTGCAGGTGTTTAACTATTTAAAATTAAATCTCTCATTAACAACACTGCCTCGTTTGCAATAAGGCTGAATACATCTCAGATCTCTTCCTGGGATGAAGCAAACCAGTCAGCAAATCACATTTTTCTGCTTTGTTCAGAGTGATTGAAATCATTCTTCTGAAAAAAAAAAAAGCAGAGAAGAAAGCATGGCAGAACAGAAATCTCTTCGCATTGAGTGAGTGATATTGGTGGTGGGTGGACAGTTGGACTAGATGATCTTAGAGGCTTTTTCCAACCTTAATGATTCTATGATTCTGGAACACAGCAGCTAAACCATCAGTACAAAAAGAAAAAAAGATTGCTTTCCTATACTACCTAGCTAAGCAAAGCATCCTCAGTAGCAGTCTATTCTTAGCTTATAAAGAAATAAAACAGAGATTGTTTTCAGCACCTCCCATTTCGGTCTTCAACATGTCAGCATGTCTGAGCACATATAACTGGAAAACTGTGGCTCAAAATCAGAGTAACCATGGGGCTTTGCATTACAGCAGTCCTGACCATTACGGCTCCCTGAGCTACAGATCCATTCACTCCACGTCTTTTATAACCAATGAACTCCTGATCTGGGAGATGCAAAACCTGCCCTGCAGGAAGGAAACAAGAGAAGACAGAACTCCTCAAAATGAGACACTGAAATCAGCCACCTCTTTCAGCAGTCTCTTCTTTCACCTAGCACATATCTATCAGGAAAGAGACAATTTCAGAAATTAACAAATGTTTTCCCAAAACAAGCAGTCTCACACAGTCACTTTCAGGTTCTCATTATGGCACTGTCAGAAAGAAGAGAGTTCAGGTTGAAGGTGGCACAGCCATCCTCCCCGATCAGCAGAGTAGAAGCCCAGCACAACAAACAGCTAAACTTTCATTCCAGTATGCCAAAATTGAGACTTCTACAAGTTAAGTCTTTTTTTGCCGCTGATGGTAACTGTTAAGTAACCTCCTGCCCTTATCTCAGCCAATGAGGCTCTCCATTGCATCTCTTCTCTTCCACCTGTGCTGCTGAGCAACAGTGGGAACAGCTCTAGACTGGCAGCAAGAGAAGCCCCAAAGCCTCTGCAGCCCATTTGTAGACCATCACGGGGCTCTGGTAACCTGAAGCATAGACAGAACATTGGTAACAAGCAAAACTTGAAATGGACGTTGCCAGAGCATGAAATAATTGTCAGAAATCTTTTGTTACTGCAGTCACGGAGAAATGAGGGGCAGATCTCTTACACACGTGTAAATGGCTATCCTGGGCTGGTTTTGTCATCAGGTTAGAGACGTTAATTGTTATAGCCTGCCTGCCATCCTGCATTCTTCTGCCCTGCTCAGTGGTGTCAGGATCAAAGGAATGAGGTTGGGGTGGGTGAGGGAGCTGTCGTGGGTTTTGTGTCTCTCACTGTCTATTTTAATTGGTGGCAAGTTAAACAATTTCCCTCAAGTTGGGCCTGCTTGCCTGTGAAGTGGCAGATAAGTGATTTCTCTGTTGTTATTTCAGCCCATGGGCTTCTTCACCTTATTTTCTCCCTCTACACTGCTTGAGGAAGGGGCAGCAAGCTGACCGGCTGGTCTTTGGGCAGCAAGCACAGGGACAGCCTCAGCATGCCAGCCTGTCAGCTACCTTGATGCCATCAACTGACTTGGTAGGAAAATGACCAAATTTTGAGGGAATCTCTTGAAACAATTGATTTTTTAGACAACAGCACTTCTCCAAATACTCACATTATGTTATGTTGTTGACCCTGGCTCTTATCTCCAAGCAACAAAAGCACCTACTAATAGAGAAACATCGGCGGCTATGTGTTGTTTATGTCAGTGGGGAACAAGAGAGCTAGTTACAGATCTGCTGCAGCAATGATGTTACCAGTGACACTTAGCTTACATACAAATAAAAAGCATGCGAGCTATCTGTTCTCTTACAAGAAACTTGCATTTTTATAGCTTCAAGAACAAGTAATCCTATCAGTTTTTTCTACCTTGCAGCCATTCCATGCACTTAATGTAAGCAAAAAAGGCATTAGGACTATGCATATTGCAAGATGTGTCACCAGCTCCCAGTGCTGTGCAGCTCCCAGGGGTAGTGAGTCACAGCTGCACTATCATCGTGCAGCCTTGGCATCTCACATACGAAGGAGTAGGAGTGAAACTTCATTTTTCTGTTGGCTTTGGGGTCTTCAGGAATTCTATGAACTTTGTTGGGAACAAGTAAAAGAGCACGTATACATCTGTGCTCAGAAAGAAAATGGTTTTCATTTACAGAGAACCTGGAATTCCACAATCGGAGTCTCTATTGCTTGTTCACACCAATAGATCAACTCTGATTAGAGCACGACTTCATTCATGCTACAGCATTTAGAGCCTGTCCACTTGGTGGTCTTCTTTTCTGCAGTAAAAGCTACTGAACACACAACGAGCACCTGGACTCTAGCAGAATGACAAGGCACACAGCTGCAAAGCTGCACAGCTGCACAGCTGAGTATACACAGCACTCTGGTGGGGCAGCTGCAATGCTTTGCCAGATATTTCCCAAGTCAGAAAGACTGTAGTGGACATAATAATAATAATAATAATAATAGTAATTTAAGGGCAGGAAGGAAGCTACCTTTCAAGAGAGATACTGGGTCTCACAATCAGATAACAAGAGAGCCAACCAATATCTAGTTGGTTGCTTCCCCTTTCCCAGAGTAGCCTGAGAGAGGGTTGTTACAGAACCAGATGGCAAAAGAAGAGAGAACACAGATGATGCCTGGTGTTCTGGAAAATCTCACTAAAGGAAATTCTCAGAAATTAGACAGTGCACACAACTGACACATTGAGAGGGGAAAAAAAAGAAAAAAAAAAAAAAGGAAGAGAAAAATCAGCATTTTAATCCTCATATAAAAGTTACTGCTAGATGCTGTTAAAATTGATTGTGATCAGATCTTACTGCTAGAACATCTCACAATGCCTGTGTTACTTCGAGGACTTCATAGTAATTCTACTCCTGTGAAAACCAAAGGAAATCCCTAGACTCATTGCAAGTCCTTCTCCCAAATGAACGTCTTATAAATACAAATTTTAAAGAAGGACGTTTTTTAATTTTGACTGGAAATATCTGGAAACAGACTTTCAACTGCAGGGCTTCTGCCAAGGAAAGAGAAGTATGACATTCGTGGATGCTTCCCAGGGAGTTATCGCTTCTGTCTTCCCATGACAAATCACCTTTACAATGCCTCATTTTATTCCCATAGGAAGGATCATATTTTACTCTCTTACTTTCGGGAGAAGAAATACATATTGAGGTGCATTTTTAGCACAGCTCCCTGCATCTGTTCAGCAGTTACTGTGTTAGGCAGCTATCTCTCAAAGGGCGACTCATCCATTTCCACCAGAGCACCCACCACTCATTGCTCAGCACTTCTGCAGACCAAACGTTTCACTGTTCTGCCCGGCAACCCCCTCAGTGAAAACAATCAAAGAGACAGAAAAAGTTTTTAGTACTGTTCTTACAGCAAAGCACACAGATGTCTGATTACCCAAGTGCAACGCAACAGAAAGCACAGCAATAATAACAGAACAGCAAGATCCCAAGCTGCAGCGAGTGAGGATTTGCTCAAATGCAACAGCCGTGGCACAGAAATAAAGGAAAGAAGCTGCTTACCTTTAGAATAGCTTCAGCTATGCAAGGATCTCCAGCAAAATGCCCTCGCCTCCACTGCCAACCCTTAAATGAGGTTTGGGAAGGTGTGGATCCTGGCTCCAGACCTTCCGGTCATTCAGCTGCATTGCATGCACCTGAGCTCCCTTGGGTTGGCCCTGCCTTCCCACCAGGTGCTCCATCACTGGATGACTCAGCATCTCCACTACACCAAGTAACCCCTAATATGATTTTGTTTCAATAGAACTCTATTGCTAGAAATGTTTTTAATGAGTTGAAGTAAAAACGTGAAGTTGCTATAAAACAAACGCAAATGTATTTGATGGTAGGTATTTGTTACTACGCTTATTAATTTAAAGGATGTGAAAAATATCCCAGCAAACCTCTCCCTGAATAATGTCATAGGGTTTATAAAACTACTAAAGCCAAAATTAAGGAAGTGATGCCATTATAACTATCAAAAGTGGCAGAAGATAAGAAATTGCATCAATTTTTGGTGCTATTGCTGGCCAGGGCCATCTAGACTTGTATGTGCTTCCAACAAGTTTCATATGCTTTTTAGTTCATTTTAGAGTTTAGATTTATATAAAAGACTAGGATTTAAGAAATGTAGGTGTATAATTATTATAACAGCTGCAATTTTCCTAGAAATGTTCAGCTTCATTTGTAAACCATAGTCACAACTCTATTTCAGACCAAACAGTTGAGGTCCAGAAGCAGATATTTACATAACACCCAGAATGATCTACAGCAGTAGCTTTTACCTGAACAAAACACAAACACACAATTGGACTACTCACACATGTGTGCATGAACACGAAAATTACTTGAAAATACTCTTTGACAGCTGCTTCCCTCATTAACTAAGAGCTTATCTGGGACATGGAGTCTTTTCAAAAGCTTTGTTCCCTGGTTTTGGAATGGTTTTCCCATGAAACTCTTCCACAAAGACACACAGGAAAGGTTAAACTCCAATGGAAGTTGTATTTCCAAGAAAAAAAATAAATAAATAAAGCTTAAAGCTTATCTCACAAAAAGATCACGTTTTAAACATTTATATATGAAGAATGTGGACAAAAGAAACAACTCTGTCATTCATCTACTTTCAGCTTGACATATGTCTATCTCATAATAAGAAATGCAGCTCCCTTCAGCTGCTTTCTCATTTGCAATGCCTACATGTTCATAAATAACTCCTCTGGATTCAATACAACCTATGTTGTAGTACGAGTCTTTCAAGTTGACAGTGTATTTCTGCCAAATACAGATGTTTTTTTAGAGATGTTAACTATATTGGTAAGCACTGTAGATATCCCATCCATTTCTGATAAAAAATCTGATTTTCTGGTGTCCAATGTGCAATACCACTGCCAGCTATGGAAGTACTGAATTATTTACATATTATTTTGCACATTTGAGAAAGACATACTCAGGAGCCTGCTAATAAGCAACTACTATCAGACAGTGCTTACATTGCCATATAGCAGACAGTACATCAAAACAATTAATGATACTGCTTGGTACTTCTTAGTTTTTATTCAGTGGAGAAAAGTGGGTGTTTTTTTGTTTGTTTGTTTGTTTGTTTACTAAAAAGAAATGACAAATAGCTTTCCAAACATTACATGTTCAAACCCTCAAATATCTACATTTCCTTAATAATATGAAAAATGAAGCTATTAGAGCTATTTTATAACTTCTTTGATGCAGCTTCATGTGATTAAGCCCAACTTCAGATTAAACCATATTACTACATCACACAAAAAGTCACTTAGAACTCATTCAGCTGTGACATTTAACAGGATTTGGGGTATTTATCAATATCTTTAGAAATAGTCTTATGGGAAAATGCAATAAAACTACTCTTTGAAAAGAAAAGAGCCTTATTTCCAGAACTGCCACCTCAGCAGCACCGTATGTTTTTTACTGTAGAGGTTGGTATCCTTCTTATCTGTTTTGCCTGCCTCAACTCTCATTTGTGTGATCCAAAAATCACCCAAACAGCCTGAGATGAGAAGGAAGGAATCAATCACAGTGAACAGATACTGCTTATAAAACAAAGCCTGAAAAGACAGACCTCAAAAAGAGGGTTAAAGAAAGATGAAATGTGAAATAATTTTCATCTTGGAAATGTAATGAAGAATCTTGAAGCAACAGCTACAGCACATTACAGCTGCAAATCTGCAAAAATAACTTTCATACCATCTCTGTGCTACCAGTGTCCACGACCTCCAGCAGGATTCAATTTGGGTTATCTGGCAATAGGCTTCAGCTCTCCAGCTTCTCACACCACCACCCTCTGCCCTAACAGAGGAACCTTACAACATTCCCTTATGATCACTGCTATAAAAACAAGTCAGCTGAACGTGGTGAGTACTGCAGCCTGCGAATGTTATCCTTTCCTACTATATAGCATCACTTTGCCACAACGGTATTGATTTTTGAAATGCAAGAAGCAGCTCAGCTGGTTTTGATTACCATGTATAAACAGTGACAAAACAAAATAATCTCCAAATTAGAGAGAGAGATTTGATTAAACGCAGACTTCAAATACACTCACTAGCTGCACAAACAGAAAGAAAGTGTGCTGCAGCTTTCAAAATGCTTCTGAATATAGGAAGGAAATTATTCAAGTCCTACAGAAAAAGAAATGTTCAGTTGGAAACAAAGGTGCTACACTATCAGTAATACATCTCCATTTGGCAAAGCGTTTAAACTGTGTTCTTAGACATGTTCTTACACAGTCTTGTGTGCCAGCAGAAAATGCTAAAAAAAGAAAAACAATTAAAAAAACCCAACCTCTTTTAAGTAAAATATGGGAATTAAATAGACCTGCATAAAGGTGGTGGTGTAGCACTCATCGTTTCCTCCCATTTTATGAAACTGAAAGATAGTTATTGTTTAAAAAATAAAAAATAAAAGGCCTATGTAACAAGAACATACTGACATCTGCTGGCACGCTAGAAGAGCATTTCACTAGGAGGTGAGGATTTAATGTCCTCCCCCTTATTCTTATTTAACAGTGCTGCATAATAAATTTATATTGTCCATATTTTAATATAGTAAATGAATAAAATATTCTATACTTCCAAATGCTGAAGCATGCCTGACATCTGCAGTTCTGCAGTGCACATAAACGTGCTTCTCTTCCACATTTGATTCTCTAAAGTACCACAGGAAATAATTTGTGCCCATGTTGTATAAAAATGCTCAGCGATAAGCCTGAAAATTTACATTCTAATAATTATTTCCCTAATTTCTTCCTCAACAAAAGACTGGTGTTACCAATTCACTATCCAAGCATGTAACCACAGCCATCGTTCGGGCAGGTCTCACAACAGTACATGCTGTTTCACAGTAGCAGCTAGCAAATTAAGAGAACAGATTCTATTTGTATCAGCACCGTAACAAAAGATAGGAACATACATAACACACTCAGCACAGAATCACAGCATGGTTGGGTTGGAAGGGCCCTCCCAGCCCCCCAGCCCCAGCCCTGCCGTAGGCTGGCTGCCCCCCAGCTCAGGCTGCACAGAGCCCCTCAGTGGCCTCAGGCACCTCCAGGGATGGGGCAGCCACAGCTCCAGGCAGCAGTGCCAGCCCCTCACCGCCCCTCAGAGAAAAATGTACCCCTGACATCTCACCCAAATCTCCCACTTGGCCCTATCACTGCCTGCCAATGAAAAAAGTTTATTTCCCACCTGTTTATGAGCTCCCTGGGAAGGCTCCAAAAAGTGTCCCCAGGCTGAACACCCCCAGCTCCCTCAGCTTTTCTTTGTAGCAGAGGTGCTCCCGTCCCCCGATCATCCTATGGACCTGCTCCAACAGCTCCCCTCCTTTCTTGTGCTGGACACAGATTAGCAAATCACATCCTCAGAGTGGCACCTAAACATACTGGATAAGGTCCATTACCCACGTCGCTCACCACCATCCCTATGGGTATTCTCACAACCAGGACTGAGCAGGTTTCAGAACTGCACGTGAAAGCCAGAACTTCCAGTTAATGCAGTTCCTAAAGCAGCTGTAACTTGGCATCACTGTGAATATGGAATACTCTGTAAATCATCACATACTTTTGAATGTATTATCTGAAATATTTGCCGTTTATTCCTTTAATGCTTGCTGTTGGAATCACAGCTTAAAGTTTCCTCCCTCACGCGTGCTATAATGCAAAGTTATGGTTAATAATTTAAATGGAAAATAGAAGAAATTCAGAATTATGGTTCGTATTGACTGAACAACTCAGATGTGTCACAGATCCATACTGAGGCAAAGATTTAGTATTAGAAACAGTGATACACAGCACTGAACAATTGCTAAGCTGTGCTCAGTGGAAATGATATATACTGTCCTTAATATTTTGTGTTTCCAAATCAACCATCAGCTGCAAGGTCACTTCCTTTTATCAGCTAATTAGCTACGTACTTATTGAATTTCAGAGATGTGAAAGAACGAATGAAAACACCAAATTCACATCTCTAAACCATTACTTGTGTGTATTTTCACTGTATGCAATCAGGTATTTTACTGCATGCCCAAACCACCATCTTCATCTCCTAGGCTAGACATACTACCAGTGGCAGCAGTCTTTAAACATGAAAATATACACAAATCTCACCCTTGCGAATGTTTGATTAACCTTACAGCCCATTAGAGAACAAACACGTGATCCTGATGAGGAGAAGCAGCAGCAGTGCCAGCTTGCTCACATCTGCGTGTGGCAGCCATGGAGCAATAGGTCCTGCAACTTTCTGCCTGCAGCAGGAAGTCAGTATGCACCAACCTCTGAAGCAAAGCAAACACACAGCAATGCAAAACCAAAACTCAGGGACCCCATAGCTTGCCAGGGAACAGAGCTGACAGCCCCACTGACACACAGAGGGACCCAGAGATGTGGCCATTAATGCACCACACAGCATCAGTATGGGAGCAATCATTCATAATCTTCAGAACCAAACTACTCACACTCTCAGCAGCAGATGCTGTCCAATTCACACGTCCAGCTATCACAAAAAGCAGCAACAGGTCAGCTCGGGACATCAGTCATTCCTTCCCCTCCAGCCTGCCCATCTTCTGCAGGAGTGCAGATTCCACATCCTGAGATGAGGCACTTCTCGCTGTGGCAGCACCTTGTGCAGAAGGACCACCCAGCCTGAAGTGTCAAGCTTTAATAGCACTGCATTATAACATTCATTTGGAATTCCCTTTCAATTTCCTCATTTGAGACAGTTTTATTAAATTATTTAAACTTCTAATATATTAAACATCAGCAGAACAGATTATTAAAAAGAAAAAAAATAGAAGAAACAAAGAAAAGAAACAAAGGGGAACGTGGTAACTCCTACTCTTTAAAATGATCTAAACCAATATTTGATGGTTCCAGCTCACTACAAACTGCTCTTATGAATACTGGAAGACTTAAGGAGGGAGGTGACAAGAGGACTCCAAATAATGCAACATTAAGAGACACCAACAGTGTTCCTCTTTCCTGTTACAATCAATATTATTTCCATTTGTTTAAAGAAGAAAAGGTCTGGAGTTCTTCAGCTGCCTCGAGCATTATCTATGGACACTTTGGAGACCTTCAAAGAAGATTAAAATTGAGACCAAACTACAGTTTTGTAAAGGGCAAAATAAAGAGGGACTGCAGGGGGAGGTGTCGCTTCTACACAACGCGGGAAGCCTTCCTTAGGGCCATGGGTAAGTCCATGTTAGAAGGCAGCAATGCCATAACCCTAACAACTATTAGTAGGATAAGTGCAGCGATTTAAACACGTGAAAAGGAATAACAAAGCCAACTTACTGGAGAAGATTTACCTCAGTTCCAATAAGGATGCATTACTTATGCAACTGAAAGAGTTCATTCATTTATAGGCAAAGCATAACCCTCTGATAGCAAAGTGCAGACTGTAAGTGCTGAATAGTTTGATTTCCGTGAACAGAAGTCAGATATAAGTAGAAATGAAGAAGGTATCACTCATCTCACTTGTTCTCAGGTTCTGCTTTACTTGCATGTATTATTTTCTTGTGGTCAGTACTACCATGTACCATGAAAAATCACAAAACTATTCTGAGGACTACACCAATCCAAATTTCCATCTAATTTGTATTTTAATCAAGTTCCGAACAACAACAAAAACTGACCAGGCCAATGGAGGAGCACGTCAGGCATCCCGTGTCAGGCAGACACTGACAAGATAACCAGCATTTAATCTCTGTGGTGACCACTGTAAAATAAATTCACTACTCCAGTCCAGTTAACGGTTCTGGTTAGAATAATGAAGTGGTGTTGGAATGGACGCTGGACATTCTGCAGAAAGGACACAACATTTGGCACAATATACAGACAACCTGTTGGTGCTTTGTGCTCGTGTTGGTGCGTGCATGCAACCACAGCACCATATGATATTTTCACCCAGAGGGTGGTGATGCACTGGAACAGGTTGCCCAAGGAGGCTGTGGGTGCCCCATCCCTGCAGGCATTCGAGGCCAGGCTGGATGTGGCTCTGGGCAGCCTGGTCTGCTGGTTGGTGACCTGCAATAGCAGGGGGTTGGAATTAGATGAGCACTGTTGTCCTTTTTCAACCCAGGACATTCTATGATTGTATGATATGATTCTATGATGTTACCACCATGTGCAAATCATGCTCGTGGGCACTGCACTGATGTCCTTTCTGGAGGGATTTAGCCTTGCATGTCAAACTGTGGGTTCTATTATCCTTCATCTTTTATTTTCTGCTATAAAAGTACTGCTAAAGCCTAAAAAATAAAAAATAAAAATGCTTCTCAAAGTCAGTCCATCATGTACTGCACACATCTGTGATTTGTGGGTATAGCCCTTCCCCTGCAATTTCTGTCGCGGGCAAACTGAGAAAAACAAACCATGAAAAAGAAAGCTACAGAAGTCCAAAGCGTTCTGAATTCTCGTGTTCTCAGAACAATAGCTCTGTCACACCTCAATGTTATTACAATACCTCATGCAAACCTTCCCTTCCTACCCCTTTGCTAAATAGCAGTTTTAGCATAACGAGACAGCCGCAAGACTAGCAGAAATAAGACTCCTAATTGCTACTTTTACCTTGGTTGGTAGTTCCAGAACCAGCAGATAAGAACAAATAAGAAAATCAGAACTGGCAAAGTGCCACGTTTAGGAAATAGGCACATTGAAAAGGCTAGCATGACACGTCTGCAGAAATCCTTCTCCTTTTTTCTTCTATAAGTAGAAATAATTCAACTAGATTCAAAGAGAGAGCATAACATATGGCTAGTGCAACACTACCGCACTTTTTAGAAGAACAAAGAAAAATCTTTAAACTGACCAGTAAAGCCTTTCATTTCTCTTGATTGTAGCAGCAAAACTGACAGAGCTCTTCATGTAAGAATGTGATGCTAAGAAATGCAAAAGCAAAAGGATCTGACTCTTAAATGGGAACAGTAAGATGGATGCCCACAACAGAAAAGATAGGGAGCTGAGGATGACGTGTTGTAACAAGGCATTCTTATGGCTCAGCTGTGCCTAATTACGACTATTTCTTTTTATTTTATGCTTTTACTCTCTTGCTCCGTAGCATGTACCAGTGGTAAATTACATGTTGTTTATAGAATTCGTAAGGAAATTTTATTTTCCTAAATTTGATTGCTTTAAAATATTTTAAAAGAAGAACAACTGTTAAGCACAAACACAAATTACTGCTTTTCTCAAGAGGCAGCGCTCAGAAAAATCACAGCTCTGCAGAAGTCTGCACCACGGTACCACGGAGTTTGTGATGCCACACACTTGGATAAACTGAATTGGTTGGTATCAAATGGGATTTCCACCTCCCAATAAACATACAGAGCTTAAGGAGAGCTCCCTGGCTACGGTGAAATGGCAGGTTGGGTTACTTCAAGGGCAAGAATACAACCATGAGGAATGAAACAAGGCAAACAGGAAAAGTCATGTCAAGAGAACTGCGAGGAAAATGAATGTGTGTTATCACAAAAGTAGATTCCTTACTTTTGCTACAGTAAAATAACACCTACTGAAAATAAAACTATCCCCAAAGTGATAGAGGCCAAGCAACTTGTATGATTCCGTGCAACCAAACCACTGTGCCCCAACAGTGTAATTAAGTAATTAATCACCTGTTGATTGGATGCGTCAGCTCCCAAGGAGAGGAGGAAAGATCACACTGGCCCCAAAGCTGACTGATTTAAAGGCATTTTGCAATGGGAGGAGTAAAATGGGCCTTCAATACTAAAGGACGTATGATTTTTGAATAAGGCTCATAAAAAGCAAAATAATCTCTTGGTCTTGCAGAACCAAGTGCTCTTTGCATTCAGCCACCACATAAGTGCTGACCTGCTCCACCCGACCGCAGGGCTTTCATGGTGGTGTTTCCCATAATGCACAAAATCACCAGTTAAAATCTTTAAGTGATGCAGAACAGATTTGGGACTGAATCAAAATGAAAGAAATGAAAGAACCACTGTAAAAGATAAACAGCGAAATGAAAACATAAAAGCTTATGGGTAGGTATAGGGAACTGGAAAACAGTAATAATGAAAGAATCTATATGTAAGTTGAGGACATGCAGAATGAAGCAAGTGTGCACAACAGGCAAAACTGGGTATTTGGCGAGAGCTCATTACTTGCAACAACCAGGGGAAACCCAATCGTCTCCTGTGGAGGCAGCTGCAGACAACCACATTATCACGATGGCAATACAGAAGAGGTCATCATGAAGTGAAGAAGCCATTTGGAGTCTGTCCTAAATTAAGAAGTGGGAAAAGACGGTCTAACGCCATCGAAAGATCAGGAGGCTATCTAGATCCATTAATCTTCCTGCTGGGTAACTCTGTGTCGCTCAATTCAAATTGCACTCTGGGACTTCCTTAGCATTTATATTGTTGCGGTCTTAAAATGGATATCACCATGTGGTTGATGACATTTTAGGTAGTTCATCTTCGGAGCTGGAGGAAAGGACATTTAGGTAACTACTCACACACAGAGTGGACTGTCTGCAGTGCAGGGAGAATTTTTTTTATCCCAGTGCTTCCCGGTGGAGTTTCATCGTAACAGCAGATTTCATCATATTATTTCCTGTGCCACTGATCAAAGACAGCAACCCAGTAGCATGACTTGAAACTGAGGCTTCACCCAACAAAAAAGCAAGTTCTGTGCCCAAGGAATGCAGAGAGTGCATTCCCAAAGTGCTCACACAACCGCATAAATCTGAAGATGAAAGATTATTCTGCAACGGGTGTTTTATATTGTATTCCATATTTCCCTACAGAGATTGTTGACAGGATCTTCGTTTGCTCAATGAAATAACTGCATTACGATTGCATAATCCTTATTTTAGTAAGAAAGATTGCAAGTTTTATATGAAGTGTTTATTTTGCTACCCACTGCGATTATTATGCCATATTTTCAATTAGTGGCCAAAAAAGAAATCTATGAATTTTAGGCTCTACTATATCAAAAACCAATACTTGGGATGAAAGAGTTTGTTTTTTTGTTTTTGGGGTTTTTTTTGTGCCAGGGCAGACAAAGATATCAATATTGGCTCTCTCGCAGAACACCAAGCCTTTTCACTGGCACAGTACCATTCAATTTTGACTATTTCTGTCTTCCCAAACTTAAAATGTTGATCCCTTACAACATATGGTGGGGGGAGGGGGAACACAAAAATACAGACATTTAAGACCTATTTAATAAAACAACAAATTTAAGGGATAAAAGCAGAAGCCACAGAACTGGCGGTGCAGCAGAACAGTAACGATAGTTTTGTGAAAGAAGACTGTCTTTGTACAATGGACAGGAATACAGAAGGTAAGGGTCTTTTTCTAGACCAAAGTAAGACACGTTTCACTTTGAGATCTAGAGCCGGTTAAGGTTGTGAAAGGCTTGACATGAATTTTGCTAATAAAATAAGAAACTTCACAATATATTTCACTCGGAGGGTGGTGAGGCACTGGAACAGGTTGCCCAAGGAGGCTGTGGATGCCCCATCCCTGCAGGCATTCAAGGCCAGGCTGGATGTGGCTCTGGGCAGCCTGGTCTGCTGGTTGGTGACCCTGCAATAGCAGGGGGGGTGAAACCAGATGATCATTGTGGTCCTTTTCAACCCAGGCCATTCTATATGATTAAATGATATTGTCAGGTTTTGTAAAATTTTGTAAAGAAGCCACAAAACACCCCCAAAGACAGACTAGAGGGCAGCAAAGGTTCAAAGCAGCCAACTGCAACCACATTAGGCTTTCTCACCAGGGCAAAACACATAAATTCTCTGCTGTTTTATCTCAGCTGATGATGGCTTTGATCTCGATGAAACAAATCTTTTGTCCTTTTGTTTTTAGAACAACTGGTCAGTAAGACCGGATTTTGTTACACTTGTATCTTTCTCTGTAACTGCTCTATCTATAAGAATACTTTGAATTCAACAAGAATACTTCCTCAGTTAAACCTCTTAAATTTTCACATAGGCATGCCTCCAAAATAGTGCCCAGTTAGAGATGAAAAGTTTCTACCACAAGTTTTCATGAGAAATTCAAGAAACAAACTATAGGTATTTTCAGACTGGCTTCTTATTATTCTGATCATACAGTATTCACTCATGTCTAATAGGGCACCTGAATGCAGAGAGAATAAAATTCATAGAAATGCTATGGAACTTGCCAATGAGTAGAAGAGCAAGATTCTGTGAAGAGCACATAAAAATGTATTCACACTTTTATCTGATGCTAAAAAAAAATCCAGCAGAAAAGTTATTAATAAATGCCAAGAAGCAAAGGAAGAGTTATCAGTCACAACAAGCATCCTGATAGACTCAAGATCAGTGAACTACAAAACACAGCAGGAAGAGGGCATTCACTAACTCCAGCTCTCGCTACTACTTGCTCAGTGATGAGAACCTTTATAAACAGCAATTGCTTAAAATATATTATTGTTTTTTTTTTTTTTTTTTAATTTTTATTGCAACAACTGCTTTTTGTAGCCTATGTTTTCTTGGGGAGGGGCTGTATACAGCTGCTTTGCCAACCAAGAAAGTTTGCATCTTTCAGAGCACTTGTACAATTGGCCAGGATCAGCTGCGCCTGGCCCTACAGCCATCCTACAACACGTGCCGACTTCATTTTGCACGTTTGCCCTTTAACGCAATCCAAGACCTTCAGCTCTACCTGCCATAACAATACTCCCTCGTGCCTCTCCATCTGAAGCAGAATGGCAATTACTTTAATAGGTATGAGTTTGCTCAGCCGTTTTCATAAAATCTTGAGTGACTGCAGTCAGTCTCACACAGACACACCTCCCAGTCGGAGGTGCGGTGCTTCCCACTCTCAGGCAGTGCATTGCAGAGATGGGCGCGAGGGCACCCGTCCATCTAACTTCACCTTGTTCAGCTTCTTTACCTTGTTTCTTTCCAAGAATGAGCTGCAACCCCTTCTCTTGCTATTTGGATAGACAGGATTTTAGAACTGCATCCAAAGTCACAACAAATTTCAGAAACAATCAAGAAATATGTGTAAAGAACTCCAGTTATTCTTGTTTCTGGACAGGTTCTCTGCGAATTACTGGAACAGAAGAGAGGAATTTCAGATTGGGTATCAAGAAAGGTTCTTCCCCAGAGGGTGGTCAGGCATGGAACCCAGGGCATCGGTCATGGCCCCAGGCTGTTGGAGTGCATGAAGTTGGATAAACTCATAAGTTGCCCTGTGTTGAGCCAGGGGTCGGGTTCAACAGTCCATGCGGCTCCCTTCCAACTCAGAAATTTCTGAAGAAATTAAACCTACGTGATAAAAACTTTTAAGGTTTGACAAGCACATTTGTGGCATTCGATGCTGCTTGCTATCTAATTGTAATCCATACTGTGCATCAAACGCTACTGCTTTGTTGTGCTCTTCAGCATGTTACATGTGCTTCACTGCTGCTGCTATTTACCACTGTGAAATCCCAGCATCCCCAAAGTGGTTTCCCACGTCAAGTGAGATTTCCTTTCAGTTTACATTCATTTTCCAGCACATCAACTTAAAGGACACAAGTACAGTGATCTCATTTACAGTAAGTTGTTGTCTTTTTGCTATCTTACAATTTAGCCAAGCAACTTCATAAGCAATTTCCCATTTCGTCACCTGCAAACATTCAGAACAGGTGATAAAAGCAGCATCTATCTACTAATAACATATTCAAGAATACAGAATGTGAAGTTTCAGAGACAGCATTATGCTTTCAAGGAGGATTTGTATAGCAAAATAATTATGGGCACTAAAAATATCTAGTCCTTAGTTAAATAATTAAAAACAAGCAGCAACAACAACAAAAAATAAGAGTTCTCATTAATTACTTACAAAAAGATCCTCAGAGGTGGGAGCTTTCTGTTCTCAAGGATCATTGCAGTTCTTACCTGCACAAATTCTGCGCAATCAAGTCCACAGATCTGCCACTGACATCATTGATTTTGCACTCAAACCCACAGATAGTCAGGCTACCTAATACTGTGTTTGCTATTATAAGACCTGTCTGTTCACTGCTCTCCATACTCTTCAGTTTTACGCACATGCTACATTTACAAACACACGAGACAACAGCATCTCCAGATTTCTACATGGAATAGAACAAGTAAACACCCCAGAAAAAAAGTAGATCAGAGTTCTGCCAGGTGCACAAAATGGTTAAAAGGAAAATACTGCTGTATTCTCTCAAGCTGTAGTATTGTATATCAGTCTCAGTTAAGGTAGGTCCATCTTATTCAGTCTATTACAGCTTTTGGAAAAACGTATGTTAAACACACCCATGCCTTCCATAACTAAATAATAATACATCTTCTCGTGGTCAGTGCTCAGAGCTGTGTTGTTAGGGTATATATTGCAACAATTAGATCTAAGAATCAAATACTGCCATTTCAAAGCTACAGCTATTGGTAATATGAATTATTTAACTTAGCCCTTGGTCTCTTCCATCCTCTATTTCCAAACAGCTCAACTTCCCCCACTATAAAAGAATACCAAACAACAGCTCTTTTGTATTTAAATGATATATATTTGTAAGCACAAAGTGAGACTAAGGACAGAATTTCCATTAAACCCTTCTAAAAATTATCCAAGTATATAATTCCTGAAGATGCTTATAGTAATTTTTTCTTATTAATTGTTCTATTCTGGCCCTAGTATTTTTACCTCTACCACAACATTAAGCCCCACAGAACTGCAGTGAGCCTTTGGGGCCATGTCACATGCCGTGGTTCAAGTCATTCACAGACAAGAAAAGGAATGCTAACTTACCTTTTGAGTTAGGAATGCATTAACCAGCCATACTTAATCCAAATATTAAAGCAGAGGTTGGCTAAATACAGAAAACACATTTCAGGCATACATCACCACTACACTGTCCGTGCTCTGACTGCAATGTCACGTTAAAGTGAGCGTTGGTGATACAGCCTGAGGATGCTCCAGTACAGCCCCTCCACCACCATGCACCCCAGCTCAGTGACTGCAGGAACTCCCATCTCAGTGCACACACGGATCTGCTCTCAGGTCGGTCACTTGCTGGCAGCAACTGCAAGACCACTGCATTTTTCCCATTTTATTAGCAGAGTTAGTAAATATTGTTATACACAAACGTAAACACTTCATTGCTGCAGTGCCTCTCAAATGTACCTACAATAATGAATTAAGTGCTTTTTTATTTTAAAGAAGTCTCTCCAAAGGTCTTGAAGTGCACATCCACTCAGTTTATTTCTCATTAGAGCCAATTTTGTGATCTCACCCAAACCCAACGACACTAAATCCAAAAATAGCTAGATATGGTTCTACCATTTCTTCCACTACACTATTCCTAAAATTATAGCAATAATAATCAACATTTACAAAGAAATTATTGGTAATATGAATGTCCACACCACATACATTTACTGCATCCTCACCAACCTCTGGGGAACACAAAAGCGTGGGGAGATGAAAGCAAAACAACGTTTTTGAAGAAGGAATTCCCCAGCCTTCCTCAGTGCCATCACAGCTCATCCCAGGACTGCTGCTGTGCTGGTACAGAGGCAGCAGTGCCAGGTGTGGGGCACAGTGCAAAGGCAGGGAGTGCGTGGCACTGTCAGAGAAGCACGAGGTCCCACAGAGAGCAGCAAGAAGAGCTGACAGAGGGATTAACTGGGCACAGCAGGGGAGAGACCATTTGGAGGGAATGAGAAAAAAAAAATGAAGGAAGAGCATATAGTGAGGGAAAAAAAAAAAAAAAAAAAAAAACACGAGATGAAATAAACAAGCAAATAGCAAAAGCAGGAGTAGCAAAAGCAGAGAGAGGGGAATAAGAAAAGCTACACAAACATCCATCAGAGATGACACGGGTACAAAGTGATCCTGCCCGGGGCGCAGGGCTGGCTGTGCGAGGGCTGAGCCCCCTTCAGTTTTGCTATTCCATGTTTAACTTCAAAGGGGCTTTGTGGAGGGCTGCAGCTTGTGAAGCAAGAAGAAACTTCAAAACCCACCTCCTGGCAGCCGTGGCCTAAGGCCATCACGTTCTCCTTGGCAGCAGGAAGCAGTGCATGCCAGGCAGTGTGCAGGCAGTGTGTAGGTGTCACCGCAACAGTGCTCTGTGCTGGGGATCAGACGTGTAGCCCTACGTTTGTACTCACACTTCAGGCAGGGAAAGCATCACATTATGCATCCAGGAATTAACAATTCCACGCTCTTCCTCAACACTTGGCTCCTGCCAGTATTCTGTCACTTCAGGATGTTTTTATGAAGCCAGAAGAGCATTCTCGTCACCTCAAGGACACAAGTACCGCAATTACAAGAACTATAAAAATCATCAGCATTCTGCAAATTTCATTCATTCCATTTGTCAGCTAAGTACCGACAGCTAAGTACCAATAGAAAAAAGGAAATACAGCCCTGACAACTATAAACAGAAACTCCATTTCAGGAAATGCCAAATCCTTTGTCTAACGTATCAACCAAAGAATGAATTGCAAATGCAACCTGAGCAGCCAAGCCTCCAAAGTCACCGTGACACAATAATCTTGGTGATTCTGGACCTATAATCAGAAATACCACAGAGCTTCCCAAAACCTTAGGAACTCAAAGCTGTTCAAGTGAAAGAACATCAAGGTAAAGCTGCCATAGTCTGAGCTATACTAAGCCACTGCTACAGCCCTGGCAACTGGAGCACGTGGTGCCATATGCTGTCCTAAAAGCCAAGTGATCAGTTGAGATACGCATTGGAAATCTACTTTTCCTCCAGCTCATCACCATTCTCAACATATATTTTGCCAAGTGGCTGCTGTGACTTTTTGGTCTATAAAAAAAGAGTTATTTGACTGTGAAGCAAATACAATTTTCATTTTAGATTGCAATCCATCCACAATCATCAATCTCCACCACAGAACGCAAAAACCTTGCTTCTACTGCTGTATCCCACATATACCATGATGAACGTAACCTACAGTGCCTGTGTTCTCTTCATTATCACGTGCAGAGTGAGAAGTGAGAGAAGGGACTTTACATCTCGGGACATCATCCACTGTATTTTAAAATTCAATTCACAATTGAACAAACTGGATTTCTGTACAGAAGTACATAAGAATCAAACACCTTATGCCCCATCTGCGAGCCAGGGAGCAGAACAATAGAAGTTAGGACAAGATCTTTCACACCTCAGCGCTGTGAATCACTTCAAACATTAGCCCGCATTTGTTTCACCATCTGTGTGAACCATGTCACGTTGGCAGCGCGATCTTCACCAACAGCCATATTACAAATTTTGGAAACGCGAGGAAATGTGCCGCTGTCACACGGCCAAACCGGACCTCTGGCGGAGGGCGGCAGCTCCAGGTGGAACCACCCGGACACGCAAACCGCGCTCAGCGCTGCCTCACCTGAGGAGAGCGCGCAGCCAGGGAACGCGCATCCCTGTTCACTGATAGAAACGTGCAGGAGAAAATGAAATGATGAATAGCCTACCATGGAAGTAAATAGCGACGACTTACAGGCAAGTAGTTCTCCAGCAGCTAAACATCTCCACTCTCTCAGCCAGTAACTCGGCTGACCCCCGCTTGGCCATTTTCCTCGTCCTTCCTTACGGTTTCCCGAGTCTCCGCGGTGCCGCTCTGCCCGTCACTCCTCCCGCGGCGCTCGGCAGAGCCGAACCGGAGCCCCGCGCCCGCAGCTCAGCGCCCTGAGGGCTCCCCGCCGCCCCGCCGCCCCCGGCCCCGCAGCCCTCGGGCGGTCCCGGGAACTTCCCGGCCGCGGCGGGAGCGCCGCCTCCATCCCTCCATCCCTCCATCCCTCCATCCGCCGCTCCGGGACGCCCCGCCGCCGCCGCCCCCCTACCGGCCCCGGCCAAACTCACCATAAAGAGGCGGGCGGCGGCCGAAGGACGCGGCGCCTCTCCCGTCCGAAGGCAGCGGGCACGCCGGGCAAGTCGCAGCGGGACGCGGCTCCCCGCCGCCGCCGCAGCCCTTCCCCGCCCTCACGGCCGCACGCCGCGCCCCCGCCGCCGCCGCCCGGCTCCCCTCGGGCTCGCCGCCCGCCCCCGAGCTCCGGGACCCCGGGGCCGTCCCCGCCGCAGCGGGCGGTGGAGGGGGCGAGCGGCCGCCTTTCTTCCCTTCCCGCTCCGCTCCGCCGCGGCCAGCGGGAGCCCCGCACCGCTCGGACCGGGACCTTCGCGGAGCGGGCTGAGGCGATGCCGCTCTGTAGCGCGCCCTAAGTGGCTCCGGGAGCGGGCAGAGGTGACCTTCAAGCCCGGCGGGGTGGGCTGAGCTGGGGGCAGAGCGGCGTGGGTCGGTGCGCCGAGGGAGGCGGCGGCGGCGGCGGCACTCGGGGCCGCACGGGAGCGGCGGCGGAGGCGGGCGGCACGGCGGCGGCGGCGCGGAGCCCGGGCAGCGCCGGGCGGGGGAGCGGGGCTCCGCGGCACGCCCGAGCCCGGGATTGGCGGCCGCGCGGCGGCGCCCGGCTGCCCCGCGGGGCTCCGAAGCGCGGCCCGCAGCGCCCCGCCGAGCGTCGCCCCCCGCCCGGCATCGCCCCCCACCCGGCGCCGCCCCGCAGTGCCGGCAGCCGGAGCGCCGCGCGGTCCCAACTTTTGGTCCGCGGTTGCACGGCCACGGGGCTCGTCCCAGAAAGCTGTGGGTATCGATGGGAGAGCGGGGCACGGGCTGTCAGTGCTGCGTGCGAGAAGCCGATGGTAACTGAATAAATAGACACCAAGCGGCACTTGGGAATCCGCTGGTTAAAACCGTGCCCTTAGCGTTACTCGAGCATCTCTGCTTGCTTCCTCCCCTTCCTCCTGCCCGTAGGAAACCAAGTCTTACTCGAATCCTCCGCTCAGCTAATGAGAAGAGCAGCGCACAGCCCCGCACGCAGGGATTGCTCTCGCACCACGCTGATGGCAGCTCCTTGTAAGAAAGTTCGAAAGAAAACAAACCACCGGGACCTGCCAGAGCACTGCCTTGTTCTTTTCAGTACATTAATTCTGTAATGATTAAATATTTTTTGCGCTGCTCGACCTCCAGTTGATAAATTAATGCCATTGGGATTAAATTCAACATGTAAACCAGTGTCAGTCATAGATGGATACTCTGAGGGCAAGACAGATAGCGAGCTGTTTTAAATACATGGATTTAAAATGGAAAACAGTAACAACAGAACAGGTGATGAAAGGAAGCAAGCTTTAAATCCTATGCATATGGTTCTTTAAGAAAAGCTTTCCATGAATAATACCCTTATGAATTCTTTCATCTGCACAGAAAATAAATGCAGCCACGGTATTTCTGAGCTCAACTGTCAATTGCACATACATCCCACACAGAAGGGCCTCCAATGCAAACATCCATAACCCAATGCTTCTACCTGTGTGTGCCTTGGGTGCTCAGCCTGTTTCTTTTGCTGTCTCAAGGCTCAGGCTGTGCTCTTGGGTCCCCTACACACCAAACTCGGTGGAGCTGCTGAAGAAAGGTGCCACATCACATTAATTTATGGAGCAGGGTTGCTTTCACTGACAGGCTCAGCATGTTTTATTGCTCATCATCGACAGTGTTACACTAATGGCTGGAAACCTTTAGCTCCACATTGTTTAGTCTGTCAGATTACCCAGATGTATATAGAATTAGTCATGCACATTTTCAGGATCAAAATGTAATATCAAGTTATTACTACAGCTTCTCTCATAATGTATGCCCCGCTCTGTGACCCAAGCAGGCTGATCCCTATTTATTTCATTTGAAGACCTCAAAATGGATCTTTAAATCCACCTCTGTGGGTTTCCCGTGTTTCTTATCTCACCCTTCTAATTCAATCTAAAGTCAAAACAAAACTCATGCGTCCAACTCATGGAAGTTGGAGACCAAAATTGTAGCCTGAAGTCCTTTAAGCTACTACAAAATGGTTTCACCATTATTCTTGGCAGTAGAAGATATCTAAATCCATATTTGCTAATATGCATGTGAGAAAGCAGAATTACACAAGTCGAGGAAATCTCAATTCAACACAAAGCTCAGGAATGGCATGGGAGGTTCACAGCAAAACCTCGGTGTGTTCTTGAGATGTCACCTTGTCCCTTCGTGCTCCAGACTGTGACTGTGCCATTCTTAATTCATTCCTGAAGATCTTTGGTAATGAAGATTCAGCAACTCAGAAAGCAATGTACTTCCTATTGTTCAGAGAGTTTATCTTCTAATGTGAGCCTTTCTTATGTCTTTTAAGCTCGTTTCCATCTGTTCTGTCCCTCAGGTACAGAGAACAGTTGTTTCATTCCCATTTGCAAGATTCTTTAATGAAAAGAAAACAAGTTATCATGTCATCCTTTTTCCTCTTCCTTCCCTGAAAAGTATTTCTTTCTCCTCTATGCAATTCCTCAGTTCTTTTTTAAAAAATTTCCTCAGCTTTTCTCCATTTCTGATCGTTGCCTTATTCTGCTCTTTTCTGAAGATTCTCTCCCATCTTCTTTTGAAACACAGTGACCAACCCAGGAAACAATACATCCATCAGAGGCTCTGACAACACTGATAAGGGGATAGCTTAATTTTGATCTCTCCAAGGCTGTACTCCTAGTTCTAGAATTTAGCTAGGTATTTAGTGCATGCACTAGATTTAAACTATGAATCTCTGCACTCAGATATACTTATGAAATGCAACAGCTTCTGCATTTTTGGAAGAAATGAGTTGGTCAGCAGAAGATAAACTGTTGGCTGCTGAACTCTGGAATAGAGGGAATGTCTGGGAGAAAAATTACACTGCCAAAGGTTGTGGTAGAGCTGGTTTATCCTGGGGATCCATAGAGCTGGTCACAAGAAGCAGATCAAAGAGGTCAGCGAGGCCGTGTAACACTTAGTCAATCTAATCAGCTGTTGGAAGTTTCTGGACTAAAGACATATAGTTAGAGATGAGATTACTTAAGGAAATTATTCAAAGAGAAGAAATTTCCCAAACTGTACCAAAATATTTCGGTCTTCCTGCCTCTTCTACCAGGCGCCACTTTGATCTTCTGAATTTGCAGCAATGAAGGTTCCTCCAGCTTCCACCCAGGCCATTTGTTTTGCCTGCTTTCAGCCTGCTTTGGTGTCTTCAGTGTCTTCAAACTCATTTGTGGATGTACACCTCAGACTTCTACTGGCCTTTCTGCCATTTTTTTTTTTTTTCAAAACAGACACGTGGCATCCTTACTTCCAACCACCCCGATCACTGAGCATCCTCCTCACGAATCCATCTTCAGTGGGAGGAAATAAAACAACTGTAAATGGTGCAGGAGACAATTTGGTACCTAAAAACATTTGGGAAGAGCACAGTCATGAGAGTGATTTGCTGCTGATCTGAGCATCACCAGAAGGCAAGAAGACAGTCTTTCTCCTCTGTATAACTCATGAAATCTAAGGGTGAAGCAGATTATCACTGACTGCCTGCTGAGTAAGGGCAGTGTTACTCACAACAGAACATGTGTCAACAATCACTCAGCATTACCTAAGCTGTATTTCAGACTGGGAACGCCATCCCATTTGTAATACAAGACCAAAATGGTCATCTACGTACAATGAAGGATCATTAGACTCAGTGCCTGGTGCCACGTCTTCACAGCTAATTTGTTCTTCAACACTGCAATTACATGGGGTAAACAGATAAGTAGGATTATTGCTGTAGAAGATGAAGTGGTTTCATTGCTAATCAAAAAAAAAGGCAACATGATTGATAACATAGCAGGTCTACAGTACGTGGGTGAGGAACTAGAGGTCAAAAAAGGTCATTTCTTGGATAAAAGAATTGTTTGGAACAATGAAGTGCCTCAATGCTGTCAGAAAGGGGATAAAATTCAAGAAAAAAACTGTAAAATTATTTTTTATGCCCTCAAAAACATAAAAATCCTGCGTATTTGTAGAAGAATTATATTAATATACATACATTCAGTGCTTTATGAATTCATCATGTGCTCGCAGCAAAGGACATCTACAACACAACAACCACCACTGTGAATTTATTGCTTTATTTTAAGGGCTGTTCATTTCACTACCAGTGGGTACGAGAACATACTAGCTGTTTGCAGTGAAATACTAACACATTTGTGGTGGTTGCTGATGTATTATAAATTTTGGTGCCACAAACACTTCATGAATCATCTTCAACTCGAAAACAATTATGCATTACCGCCTTCTTTGGTAATAATCTGTTGATAGCTAACCCTTCAAACATCAGGAAGGGCAGCTGTGAATGATCCTTTATGACAAAACACTGAATTCCTGCCACAGGTCATAAAGGAATTGATGAATCAACTTCCACATAAAAAGACATGGAAAAAAGAAGTTGACCATTCTGGACATGTACCATTCTGATGTGGCTGTTTTTGCTGTTGTAGATTTGTTTAACCTCAGGTTTCTTCAGCACTTTTTACTTCTTGACAATTTATAGCAACTTCAGCACTTGTTTTCCGGATAAGGTGTTGAGCTGAATAAGGATAATGATTATAGCTGTAGAGTTCTGGATAGATTGGATTTGTCATTTGCTCATTCTTCGGAGAGAAAGGACTATTTGGTTTGCATCAAGTACTTGTAATTAATACTATTTTTAATAGTTTTGTCTTGATATCAGAAGGCAGCACGAAGCTAAGGGTGCCCCATGACCACTGGTTTTGTTCAAAGTTCTGTTTAGGAAAATAATTCTGGAATATTTGTCTCACAGTTTTAAGTTGTTATGACATTTAGGTTTCAGACTTCAGCCCCACAGAACAAAATGAACTGTGCTATCGTACAGTTTTAACATCTGTTCAATTAGCAATATGTTGTTATTTAGTACAGTCTTTAAGCAGAAGGCTAAAAGTCTTATTTTTAATGGCCTCACAGCAGTATCTTGATGCATTTATGTCTAAATATCTATAAATGAGAAGATGTCCAATTTATTAGTCTTTGATAACATATTAATTTTCACTTATCCAGGGAATAGTTACTCTGCAGTAACATTTTTTTTCTCTCCTTACTTTAACTTATGGCATATGTAAATTTTCTCTTGGTACATCTTGCAGAAACAACTGCATGCCCAACTCATCAGCATCCACTGGGTTTTATCTCCGATCTTTATTTTAATGGTCTCGAGATTGGAGACTTCAGATAAGGCTGATAGTTTATTTGCTTTATATATGGAAAAAGGTCAAGCTGGTTTAAATTATCTCCCTTGCAGGGAAATTAGGGGTTTGTGCGTTGCCTTTTTGTTGTCCTGCATGGATGAATTGGTTCACAGGTTAAACATTAGCACGTGAGTTCTGTGCTTCCCTTTCCACTTCCATTTATACGTCAGCAGGGCTACAGAGGTGTGGAAAATAATTGTTAAAAGCAATGATTTAAGCTTTTTTTTTTTTTTTTTTAATGTTATTTTTAGTTTGAGGCATTTCTAAAGGAGGAAGCACACCCAGGAAATTTTCATTCAATCCCATCACCATCTGGCTCCCGATGACAGCACTGCCACAAGCGACTTCCCTTTTCTCTTCAGCTCTCAAAAGATTTTCTTCCCTGACTTTCTTTGTAAAACTCCAAAAGCTACCAAACCATTTAGGTGTAAGCACGTAGAATCCAATATTAGCCTTGTGCTGCCATTGGTTCAAGGAACACACACTTTTTTATGCAAAATATATACTGCAGGTGCCTTGTAATTCTCATCATAAATACCATAAATACCTTAGCAGAGGGCATCCTCATCTTCTCAACACTCAGAAATTCATGTGAAAAGTATTGGAACCAGAGAGTCTAGTTAAGAAATCTTGAAATATATTCAAGATGTGTCTGGTGTTGTGATATGTTGTCTTCAATTCTTGTATTGCCACGGCAGAGTTCAGAGCAATTGAAGGACTGACAGTTTTTGTGACTTCCTGAAGTATAACTTCTTGTTGTTATGCATCTTTACTGTAGAGTCATCTGTACGAGTTTGGAAGTCCTGTTTCTACACTCACAGATTATGCAGTTTACTCTTTCCAGAGCTGTCCAAACAAGCTGGCATCTATGAAATCTTCAGAATGTGAAGATTTTTCATCACATCCTCTGACTTCTTCCACCCAGGGAGCTAATACATAGAAACATACAAGTCGAGCTGGAAGTACTTATTTAAAGATACTTAAAGCCATTTGAATTTAAATAAAAACTTATTAAAATAAAAAAAATCTTATGTAAATGCTTGAGCTCAAAAACAGAATTTGAAAAAATCTTTTGGAAAACTGCTTGACTCTCAGTGCTCCAAAGCATCATTTTCTAGCTAGCCTTTGTAGTTTATGACATACTGGATCTTAAAATTATCACCTGCCCTCAGCCTAGCAATATGGTTTGGCATTACTCTACAACCAAAGACAGCAAACCCTGGAGTGTGCACTAGTGTAATTGACAACAACTTACCCAACATCACACTGCATTCTATGTTTGAAAGGAGAGAAACGATTTAAAATAGCTTTATCAGCAACAAATATGGAGAAGCTTTTTTTTTTTTTTTTTTTTTTTTTTTAAAGCCAAGAGAGAGAAAGAAATCCCCTGGAAATAATGAAATATTTTCCAAAACATTTAGCTGTGGATCCATATTGCTCTAGAAATAGAATCAAGCTGAAAAAATAGCCCACTATAAATAAGAAATCACAGAGCAAAAATCTGCAGAGATGTATTCACTCACTCCTGAGGGGAGAAAGCCCCAGAAAATCCAAGAGCTGCAAAAAGTCAGATCTGCCACCATTTCTGGCTCAACGTCTTTGAGAATTAAACTGAAGTTACAGAAAGAGTTCGTTTCTTACTAGTATTTTTATCTCTAATGTATTCACATCTCTGCTCTCGTATGCTGAATATATATTAGATTCATAAAAATGAATTGAAATTTACTATTTCCTGGATTATCTTATTCCAGTTAAATCCTCAATTCATAATGCAATTGCTGAAGATAAATAGAAGTTCATGAATTGTTCATGAACAGCAAAAATTCACAAGTTAAGGATGAAGAATAGACGACACAGCACCATTCAACTATAGGCCACAAATTCAAGTCCTGGTTTCAAATCAGCAGTGACCAAGATCCGCTTTTATCTTATCACCTGAAAGCTTTCTGGAAGCATTTGTGAGCCCAGTCTGTACCATCAGCTCAATCTTTTTTGGATAAGTGGCTGCATACATAATTGACTAGAATTCAGAACTTGTCAGAAATAAGTTGAGAAATGCAAAGCCTCCTTCATCCATCCGAATGTATAAGACAGCACATACGAGCTAACTGTCTAGCCTTCTCCTAAACTTTACGTCAAACTTGATACAAAGGAGTTCTTGTACTTTTTTTTTCTTTAATTTTAAATAAAGCTCCTCAAATATTAGTTATTTCTAATCATATCCCCTTCTGACAATACCACCTTTGAGGTTTTTATGTTCATTATTGGACAATGATTAGGAAAGCCTTCTCATCAGGGACTTTTGACGATGCGACTGAAGGAGAAAAAAGCTTCTAAACCGACTAATTTCTACCTTCTGTTGTTAGATGGGAGCACTTCAGAGTCAAACTTGAAAGAAAAAGGGACACACCGCTCTTTATTTTAGGTTTTTCATGTCTTGTAGCGTGGGTTAGATTAATGGGACTATTAATGGAATGTGATGATGTGTGGAATCTCAAACATTTTTTTTAATACACATGAGAGAGAAGACTTGCAGATTGATCCCTACCTTTCTCTAGGCAGAAGGCAAATAGTATTCTTGAAGCAATTACTATCATAGCACTTTCAGTCTTTGTAGTGCAGTGCAACTTCTCTCCAATGTTGTCTGAGATGAAGAGATACTGAAGGCCACTAATAGAGCCTGTAATAAAAAGTGTACATTCATTATTTCTGTAAATGCACACATCAATGACACAAGAGTGTAAAATAAACCCAAATTTTATAAGATTTTACGCAAATGTAAATGCTTTGCCCATGCTTAGTCTCTTAGAAGAGTTGTCATGAGAAAGCAATTGAGAGTAGGTGTTTAGTTTTTTTCTTACAGAGCTGATTATATCATTATCTTGAACTCAAGCAAAACGGATGTTTAATTTGTACTTGACCAACACAGAATGGTGCTGGGGAGCTGTGCCCAGTGCCTTCCATTAGACACCATTCATTATACTACATTCATATTTTTCAAAACTGAAAATGACAACTGACCCATAAATTTCGACTGCTCTTCTTAGAGCAAGTGATTTTTTTTTTCCAGATGCAGTAATAGGATATTTTTTAAAGGATATTTTTTCCCCCAGAAGATTAAGGTGCAAATTTTAATTTGTGCATTTCTTAACTTCCTGTACTGTTCTTTTAAGGCTTATATTTGCCAAATGCCTGTTATTTTTTTAATATTAAAAAAAGAAAGACGTCTGTACATTGAAGGACAATAATAATATTAATGTGAACATCTACAAGGGAATTTGGGAGGAGACTGTACTGGACGTTCACTATTTCTAAAATGGCTTTAAATTCCTTCCCTTTGAATCTGAATATTGTGAGATGGTTATCATTAAAACAAGTCACAACTTTCCATGAACACTTTTGCAAAAACAAAACAAAACAAAACCCAACCTCTTCAGAGTATTTTACCTTTGTGATGCAATGGCTGACGATGGCGAGCAATACTTTGGTTGCATTGCAAAAAGCCTTTCTACCTGCAACAATCCTACTTGCCTTCAGCTTGCAACTCCCTGTTTGTCCCCAGACGTGCCATGGCAATGATTTTCACAGCCTCCATGGCAGTATTTTTCCTATGGTGCTCTCATACTGATGTTCTTGAGTAGTTATTTTCATAGCATTGCACATGCCAATCTTGATACTGCTGTTATGGTGGGTTGCAGTGGCACTGGTAGGAGAATCAGCCCTTCTTTATGCCCTTTTCCTACCATTTGGTTTTAGCCTCTGGTTTACCATAGAGGATTATTTAGGCATCAGAAATAATTCACCATTTTGCTTGCGTCCTGAGTTCAGAAGATCATTGTTTCTTTGAAAGGGTTAAGAAGGAACACAGGTAATCCACTAAGTGAAAGAAAAAAGATTTGAAAACTCATCCCCATCTGTAGCCCACGCCTCTCCTTCAGAGACACCTGTGCTTCCAAAAGTCAACACAAAAATATACCACATCAGATACTATTATGTAACTCTGTTTCAGCCATACTCGTCTTAATAAGGACTTTTTTTAGTAGGAATGGCACTGAAATTACCAGCTAGAAGTGATGATAGTCGTACTACAACAACATGTCAGTCACTTCAATACTTTAATACATGCCAAAGATTTTCTAACGTGTATTTACAGCCAGATTTTGGATATAAAAATCCCATATCAGTGCACATCTGAAAAAGAAGCTTAATGCAAATCACATGTGCAAACTGCCTCTTTGCAAAGGAAGACCACATGTGTACTGGAGGACTGCCTTAAATATTGTAACAGATTAAGAAAGTATGGATTTTATAGGCTAGGGTCAATTAAAAAAAAAAAACAACAACTATACTTTCAACCTACTGCATACATTGAATCATGAATTCAAGTGTTAACCAACCTACAGTAATTTTACACTGACGATAAGAAGGATTGCAGTAGGCCAATAAAAGTATCAGTGACATCCATGTCAGTGGGAGATAAACTCAGCAGCTACAACTTTAGAGAAACCCCATGGGTTACAATTTATTCCTCGAGGAAACAAACTTTAAAAATCTGCCATGGCAGTGAGAGCAAGGCTTCTAGAGGGGGTCTGGTCCTCTTCAAAAGGAGGGATGATCCTAAAACACTTGAGATTCTATACATTTTGTAGCATGATAACTTGTTTCTCAATTAACATTAATCCCTTGAAAATATTTCTAGTGGCTCTTGAATTAATGTGTTATTGTAAAAAAATTATGTACTACTGCCAAGTATGATAATACCTTTTACATACTTTCTTATTTTTTTTAATCCTATCTTTAAAAGAATGCTCTCTTGAAAAAAAAAAAAAGAAAAGCATTTCACAATTTTATTTTTCATGGGCAAGATTCTGACTGTAGGGATTTCTAGATAAAAGAAACCTATAGAACTGGGTGTGTTCTATTTTTACACCAAATGCAGTTAATGTCTTCCAGCAGAAGGAAAAATGTAAATGCTCAATAGGTAGATAATATTTTCCTTGTAACTGGAGAGCAGTACATATCTGCAACACGATTTCTCTTTCCCTTATTGCATACTGTTGGGCTCGTGCTTCCATAATAGTAATGGAAAATACCCACTTGGTGTGATTTGGTAACTTTGGGGACACGATGGTGTAAAAATGCAGTTCAGTATAAAAGCAGATGTGACACATCTTAAGTGTGTGTGAGGAAAACAGATCTTTCCTAAATCCATTGGTTTCTGCACGTTTTGGGGACTTTGCATCAGTTTCCTTTGAAAGTCAGCAGTAAAACCATTGATTTAATTAAGTAGAAAACAGCGATAAAGGCATTGAAAATGCTTTAGTATGTAGAAAGTACACAATTTTTTGTGTGAGATTTTTTCCCTGAATTGGTCATTAGCAGGTCAATTAACACCGTTATCTAAGTACTATATCTAAATTCCCACGTTAAAGCTCAGAAAAACTGGAAAACTTCATTTATCTATGGATGGTTATTACGGCTTCCTGCAGGTAATCAATAGCAGAAACTTGAGTGGCCAGGTTCTCCAGCCTCTTGGCAAAGCTGTGAAAACTGACAGTACAAGGCCTGATCTCTTGTTGCTCTGTGCATTATATACTTCTTTCCACCTGCCCCAAAATACTGCATAAAGCACATGAAACCCAAGGCAGGGCATCCCTGTTTTACATGGGCATTGTTGTTATCAGCATAAATGGCTACATGAAGGGAAGTGGAAAGAGCATATCAGACCCCAATGTTTTTTCAGAGATAAAATATCTATTTCTGAAGATCAGACCTGTTGAAAAATTCCGTGCCTTTGTGGTAAGCTACTCCTGGCTATAAGTTAAATATCCACTCAGCTCTTCATTCCCTGCCTCCCACTGGACAGGAAAACCAAAGCTCATGAGTCCAGACAGTGACATGAAGATCACTTACCAGCAGCACATGTATTCCTCCCTTTCCCATCTCAGCTTCACTGTGGAGTCTTTCAGCCCTAATGGCACAGGAGGTGAGGTCAATACACAGTAGTTTCTTATTCCACTCCTTACTTCTCTGCTCCTTCACAGGCTCTCCCTCCATAGGCTGCAGTCCTTTGGGATAAATGTAAAGTGCGTGAACTAATTAAAACAGACACAGAAAGCTCATCCTTTATTGACACTTTCTGCAGTATGTACACTATCCACTGTGTTTATCACCCACAGTGGAACTTCAGTTGTCCTTTGGCTATGGATAAACAAGACACCTTTGCTCCTGTCTGTCACTTATCTGCTTCTCTGTTGCCCAACTGGAACTGGCACAAAACTATGACATACAGACCCTCCTTCACCTCTTTGTTGCCTAGAACCAAACACAGTTCATTCGACTACAGCTCTTTATGTAAACACTGATACGTTTTGAACAATTTTATGTTCTGATCCTGTACTTTATTGAGGTACTAAATCTGTGTTTGGAAAATACACTTGATAGCATACCAAAAAAGTAAAAGAAATTTCACAATCAAAAGCATTTATCCATTGCAATCAAAAATCTATGTGGAAAATATAAATAATCCAAAACTTTGACAAAATACCCCCCCCTTTACCCTTTTGTTTACAATTCATCTTTTAGTGTTTTAAATATAGAATTCTCACGCTCGTCCTCCTGCTGTCATTCCAGTATCTACACTTTTCCCCATTTCATAGCATTATCTTTATTTTCTTGTATTATAATCTATTTTATATTTTTCCTTTAATACAACAACCACTGGTGATGTGAGTGCTAAGAGTGAGCAAAAGCTCCACCACTTCAGCACTTCAGAGCAGCAAAGGGGACAGGAAGGTCTGGATGGGTCTCATGATTTATGTATTCTCATTTGCCATTCTTCACTTTCACCTGAAATGTCTGTGAAACAGCAAGTGAAAGGCCATGATATACTGTGCTACAACAGTGCACGTACAAATCCTCTTTGTATTCTGTGTTAGGTAGGTTGCTCTGAAAGTAATGCCTCCTATTTATTTCCATGGAAATTACAACAGAAGCAAGGAGCACAATAACACTAGTTGAGAGAGCAGATTCTCAGCTACAAACCACTGTTTTTCAACACATTAGCTATGCATTTGCATCAGTGATGAACAAGAGCCTGCCTGCTTATAAAAATCTGCACTAGTAGAGGTGACCCACTGTCCATATCACTGCTGCTGAAGCACACCACCACTGCCTCACTGTGCTCACACCCACTCCTTGGTCTACATAAACATCTATCAAGCATCAATGAATGTAAGTGGGTGCACTTCTTCCCTATGGAGGAATTCAATGACATACCTTTGTCTAAATGCACTTCCATATCAGACACCATTCTGTCAGGCTGCCCCTCTGCTGCCATCTGTTGCCCAGCAAGAAAATGCAATGGAATATTGATGGGAGGGAAGATTCAACCTCTACCGCCATCCCACCGACATCTACTTCTAACATTGGGGGACAACATAATAAAACAGGAGGCATTACTTTCAGAGAAACTCTCTTAAGTCAAAGAATTCCAGTGTTTTTAACAAAAGGATCATCTTACTAGAACACCAGACTTTACTACAGTAAATGAACAACAGTTTGATGTGAATAAGGTTTGTTGACATTTTTGGTTCTTGTCATCTTTGTTGCTGGAATAGAATTAATTTTCTTCATAGAGCTTTGTACAATGCAGTGCTTTGGATCTGCTCGTTAACAGTTTACACCTCCTCTAAGGATTGCATTTGTGAGACGCAAGGAAAAAATACTGCTATAAGTTTTAAAGGAGTTAAAAATTATGTTTATTTTACTACAGCATGTTAATAATAGAAAGACCCGTTTGAAAGTAACAGAGCAGAAAAATAAGGCTAGATCTTGTCTCAGGTCATATAAACCATCACTTAAAGACTATCAGTGTATTGTGGTTGTTAGAGGCAGTGACACAAAACTAATTTATGGTGGCCATGCAGAAGGCATCCAGCTGGATAAAAACTCCCCGAGAATCAATGACAAAAGAGTCACCTCTGTTGGGTTTTCACTGCCAACTGAGACAGCTTCAGTATGCACTGCTTATCCAGCCACTAACCTCTGTCAAAAAGAAGGTTTGGAAAACGTATTAAGCCTCAAATTATATAGCATCATAGATAAATATTCCGTGATGCTACATTTTTAAAGGATAAGATTAGGTGCTGGCTAAAATGAGACTGAGATTCATTAAATCATGCATTACATCAGCTACTGTAATATCCCTCAGCCATTCTAATATCTGTCTGCTGGTAGAGTATTCTTACTGGTTTAACTTGCTTTTAGATTTACATAAAAAACAGAGTGGTGGGAGATTACTTAGGAGAAAGGCGTACTATATGGAAACAAGAGATGAAATAGCTGCTGGCTCATACAGGGAAAAAGGAGCCCAATTTGTTAACACTGTGGTGTGAGAATCTGATCAGTTTGACCCAATACTTCTTTTCAGAAGGTCCACAGGTGACTCTTCTCGTACAGAACTGGCATTCCTTTTTGTTCATATACATACCTGTCCTTCAAGGGAGGAAAGAAGGCAGACAAGGAAGAAAGATGACAGACAGAAAGGGAGAGGCAACAAGAGGCTGGGAATTGGTGGGTCCTCCCAGACTGGAGCCTTCATTCTTATTAGCTTTTCATTTGTTCACTCCTTTACAAAACAGATTGCACACCTTTGTTTTAAAGGTGGGCAGCTGGAAACAGAATAACTCGCTAACAACACAGAAGGGCAAACATTAGATATATATAGTCATGTAAAGTACTTCTTCAAATAACCTACATCATAATATAGAGGAAAAAAATTCTTGTAAGATATATTTTGTCAATATTTCAGCAAGGTTCACATTTCTAGTAATGGCTGGAAGTTGGATAAAATTTATTCATGTCACATTCTTCCAATATATATTCTACACGCTTTCATAATAATAAATGCACTTTGCAGGCACACTGCTATACAAAGATGCACAATGTGCAATTTAATCCTTTAAAAGCTAAATCTCTATCATGACTATGAACTGCTTATTCATTCTTATAAATATATAGGTAAATTATTACTTCACTTTTTTCATTATTCATATTTAAATAATTTATCTTTGATTTCTGCCATGGATGTTAAAAGATCCAAGGAAAAAAAAAAACAGTGAGGGACTTCAAAATCCTGTATTCAGTAGTGAATGCTGCCTATATACTTCCCTGTTGTCCTTCCCATCTATTACCAGATTCAACTACAGGTCAGCTTTAGCTTTCCTAACCATAACCTGGAAAGGCTCTACACGTCTGCATCACTTACCTCTGCTTGCACCTCTTGTACCTTTCCTTTTAATGTCTGAAATAAGATGTGCAGACATGCAGAACAATGACCAAGCTCAGGCAGCAGCCAAACTCCCACTGCATGGCCCATGGAGCTCTCACACCACAGCACAGCTTAGAGAGGAAAGGATATCAAAGTCATGAAATATTTGATTTCCGAATTCATTTCAGTTAGTTTGTGTTTAGGATCAAATTCTACATATAGACAAAGTATTAAATTCATCCACTGAGCTCCCGGCAGAGCCACCATTTGGCATCGCATGGACAAAAGTTTATCTATTTCCCTGGGTGTCTTTAAGAGTTGGTTTTGGCAAGATCTCCTTTTCATTGGAAGCTTTTCCTGCCCTTTGTGGTTACTTTACCTTTGTAACTTTCTTAACTAGAAATGCTCATTTACATTTACACCTTACTGGGAGTAAGCCAGCAGCTGTGCAGGAAGCAGCCATTTAATGAAAAAAACATCTGAGCAGCCTTTTGAATTATGATGAAACAATGCTGATGAGCTTTATTTTCTATCTTTGAAGCTTTTACTTGCTTTGACATATTTAAATATGTCTTCATTCATTTAAATATTTTATTTCTCTAGCACACAGTGCCAACTGTACACAAGCACAAAACATCCACGTAAGCAGAAATATTGACACACCACATTTTAAATGAAATAAGGTATTAACTTGGAGGAATTTTTATGCATTGTTTTCTCAAATACCTCTATTTCACCATGCCCTAAACAAAAGAAAAAAGCTTAAGAACAGCCATTTGCCTTCCAAGTTTCCCAAACGACTGAGTTCTTTCTTTTACTACAGAAATATATTCTCAAATCCGCATTAAAACACAGGATGCAACTTATATTAATTGATGGGCGACATAGAGAACAATATTCCAGCTATCAATTCAATTTCATGACATTGCTTATGGAAAAAAATGCTATATGTCTTTCCACACAAATACGAAGGTCAAATGGTATTAATTAGAACAGCTACACAATTCACTGAAATTGAATGGATATTCTCAAGCAGTTCCTTGATTGAGGGCTAATGCCTCATTAATCTTAAACATACCAACCCGAGAGCATCAGTAAAGTCAAACAGAATTATGACTGACATAACAGCAAACACAGCTTGCTGCATGCAGAAATTCATGTTAGAAATCCTTCAGAAATATCTTCTGACACCTTAACAGAATCAGGTACAAGAATTATGTACAAATGCACACTAAATCTGTAGCTTGTACAGTTTATTACGCAATTATTTGCTAAATTTTACTCCTACATATCGGGGCTGAGAAGTGACTGCTTTTTTACTCTTGGGAAAGAAGAAATAGTGTATCATTGCTAGTGATAGAGAAGAGCGAAGTGTTAATATATAGGTAGAGCAACATTCCTGCTCTGATAAGACAGAGAAATCACTTCAATATTCATTTCCTCCCGTCAGATACTTGGTCACGGCTACTGTCATAACACATACCACTTTTCATAGCACTAAATTGTTTCTGTTTATTTTCTATTATCACAGCATACTATAAATGCCCGTGAACATGATGATTATTCTAGTTTGCAGCATGCAATCACAACTGTTTTTCAAGGTAATGTTGGAAAGAAGCCTAAAACAACAATTACAATAATCTCTTATAAATATCAAGAAGATAAACTAATACGATGCTATAGAGAGAAATCAAGTTTTTACAATTGATTTGAAGGAAGCATCCTGCTAGACAAATGCTGAAAATATTTAGGAGCAAATATTAAAAATAGAAATGCGTCACAAATATTTTTGCACGTTATGGCTGAGTTTTGTGCAAGGAATTTTATGCTTTGTCACATCACTTTCAAATACAAGTTACACGTTAGGGAACTGAACCCAGATACAGACTGCTAGATATATCTGAATAGACAACAGATGTAGTCTGATAGGTAAAACAAGGCTGTTTAGGTACTGCTCTAGACTTAGCTGACTTAAATAACACCCATGCTACCTCGCTGTGTGCTGTAATTAAATACCTAAGATGAAACTTGCTTAGCTTACCATCTACAAAGGAATATGCATTTGATGACTCAGTATGTTCCAGCAATTGAAGCTTGCAAGCTATGAATTTCCCAGTCACTGCACACTTTCAGCTGATTTGCAGGCCTGGAAGATAAGTCATTTTTATAAACACATCCAATCGGATTTCGTTCAATATGCCAGGCAAATTGAAGGTAGACAAATATATTCAGAACAGGCATTTGAAATGAAATTCACACGTGAAATCAATCTAGGAACCAAAAAAAAAAAAAAAAAAAAAAAGCATTGGTGACTCATCTGAATATCAGAACATCAAGAACTAAGAAAGAGGAAGACTGGAAATAACTGAATCCTGAGAAGAGCATGACATGAGAGTACAAACAGCTAAAGGATTTCTCCTATCTTGCCTGGCACGTAGGACAAGTAGGAAGGAAAACAACAACAAAAAAAAAAACCACAAAAAAAACATCAAAGCCTTAATAGTGCAGATGGACACCCAGGAAGGGGTAAGAAATAAAAAAGCCTTTGTGCAAATGCTTACAATGTTTTCACAACAATTTCCTGTAATTTTCCCAATTGTCCCCCAAAATTTTGAATAATATGAGAGCGAAAATAGATGAGAAAAGTATTCACTATATTTCTAAGATATGTAATCATTGAAATATAGTACATATATATGAGATATGTTAAATAGCATCATGGTTTAGATTCTTTTCAGAGGACTGTTCCTGAGATTCAGCCTTGCTCTAACACACTTGCCATCTGTTCCATACAATGATCACATCTTCTCCTATCATTGAATGGCAAAAATGACTTTATAATAAAACCTACCTAGCAGGATGCCCTAACAGGAAAATGACAAAAAGCCCTCCTAGGAAAAAACGCCTTCACATTAGACAGACCATTCTGGTACCTGGATAGGTGCCTCCTTCATAAATTCAAAATATGACCACAAAGACAGATTTCCAAAGATGGAGCCTTACTTTAGATCCAGGGACACAGAGCAGTCCTCAGGGTTAAAAGATACAGCTGTCCTTGCTAAACTTCTGAGTGTTAGCATTCAGCCCTAAATCCTCCTCCTGTACTCAGAAAAGACATCTCCTCCAAAAAGGTGAATATTAACTCATACGCGTCATTTCTTCAGTTCTTGTTTTGACAGATTTATGAGCCCATTAACTGCAAAGAAAATAACTGAATGTGAAAAAAAGCCTGAATACTTCTAGCTGAAAATCATTCTACTAAATAAAAGTGAGCTCTGACTGACTGAAGCTTGAGATTATGTTATTTCTTTCTGATTTAAAAAAAGGAAAACTGAAAATTACAAACGGAGGTCAGGCAGAGAAGAGTAATGGAGCCACACCTGTAGACGTCTTCATGTGGCAGAGAAGGAAGATGTCTCCAGTTAATGGTTATGGTGGGTGACAATGGCCAGCCTCAAGACATCCCCCAGCTGCTCTATCATTCCTCAGCAGGACAGCTGGAGATGGCTGGGACATCTGAGTTACTGTTTTTGTCTTCCCAGTAACATATAAGGCAAAGATTCGCTTTCTTGGAAATGGGTAAACATCTGCCTGCTCGTGTGAAAGAGTGAATGAATTGCTTATCTTGCTTTGCTAGCAAGTGGCACTTTGCTCAACTTAACTTTCTTTACTTTGACTCACGCGTTGGATTTTCTTTGCTTTTGTCCTCCCAGTCTTCTCCCCCATCCTTCTGTGGGGAGTGAGCAAGCAGCTGGGTTGGAGCTGAGAAGCCAGCTGGGATCAATGCACTAAACAGTTCTGCTCAGATCTCTGAAGAAACAGGCTCTTCTGTCTAATGTTCCGATGCCTCATCTTCTTCCTTTCACTACCATCCATCACTTTTTTGTTTTCTTTTTTATTATTTTTGTTACCGTACTTGAGAGCTAGAAAATACAGCACCGTCAGTTTAAATGCAGGCTAACTTGCACAGATCTGACCTTCACCATCAATTCACTCACTTAATGTAAATGCAGATTCTCTGTGAAACCACTTATTTCGGTCGCTCTTCCTCCTACCCTGCTCTGGCATATTGCTAATGTCCCTCATTCTTCTGTTAGCCACCACAGAGTGTGCCTTTTTTGCATTAAGGAGCTCTTAGGCGGACCTGGCACAATTTTAGCACTGAGCAGTAATATTATTCTCCGAAGTGTTCTTCCATTTTCTTTATTTCTTCTTTGCACTTCTTCAAGAAAACAAAGGAACTGCAGGGCAGTGATGAATGAGGACCGAAATTTTAATTCTCATTCTTAGTTTTCGAATGATTTTATTCCACTGGAGGAAAGCTCTCAAGTTATATACAGAATTAAAGGCAAGCTATATTTCAATTACAAAATGAGACATTTTGCTGAAAGGAAAAGCATCCATCGAGATGCAAAATTCCTTTTAGATACTTTCTTTTATTACTTCACTATTTATAATCCAAAACTCAAGGGAAGTACTATCACATATCAATTTGGACCACTGAATCAAGTTATCAGAGTAACCTAATTTAATCTCTGGCTGAGGAGGACATTTCATTGAAAGATCACTGATCTCCAATGGTTTAACTTGGATTAGTCCATTAAAGAAAGAAAATTAACCGATCACATTTTGGGAAGTTCCTAAAATATCTTCATTTTAAATAATTTTTTAAAACCCTAATTGATTTGAATATTAAGAAATATTTTACAGCTTGAACGACTTTATAGGACAAGTCTTTATCCAAGACCACTAAATTCACTGTAAAAATAATACTTATCCAATCCATGATATTCTTCAGAGCCCCCACAACAGCCATCACTGCAGTCTCACAGGTTTTTTTATGCTGCCTCTGAAGTCTATTTTTCCTGATGTTGATATAATTCTGTGTTTGACTATTTTGACAAAACCCTAGAACATAAAATACATAAGTTGCTTTGCAAGTAATGCCTCCTATTTATTTCCATGTAAACTACAACAGAAACAAAGGGCAAAATAACACCAGCTGATAGAGCAAATTCTCAGCTACAAACCACTATTTTTCAGCACAGTCACCACCACTAGCTATGCTTTTTCTCCAGTGATAAACAGGAGTCTGCATACCATGCTTGTAAATTTGTACCAGTGTCCCACTGCCACCACTGCTGAAGCACACCACCACTGCCTCACTGTGCTCACATCCACTCTTTGGTCTCTGTAAGTGTTCTACAAGCATCAATGAATGTCAATGGGTGCCATTTTTTCCCCATGGAGAACTATGACGACGCACCTTTGCTTTACACACACTTCCATGTCAGACACCCCCTCTGCTGCCATCTGTCACACAGCATCAAAACATAATAAAATACTGAGGGCAAGGTTCAACCTCTACTGCCATCCCACCAGTATCTGTCTCTGACATCAGGGCCAACACAATAAAATAGGAAACATTATTTTCAGAGGAACTCTCATACCGTAATCTCTACGTGCACTGTAATTTGCACAATCTTATTTTACAGGTTATATGAACACAGACAGACACATCACTACTCTAAAGAGTTTGCATAGTGCAAAAATACACCACCACAGTGTAGAAGCAGTAGTACATTTTCAGCAACCTTAAAACTGCAGAAAATAAAGGTTGGATGTGGGTTCTCAACCTTCTTTAATGAGCTACTATATGCCTTTTAACCTTGATTTAATTCATTATTGATTCAACCAATTGTTTTCAAGGAAATAATTTTGAATTTTACCAAAATTCAGGGAGTTATCAGTGAAAAAAATTTAACTTACATTAATTAACTCCAAAAAAGTTGTTGTAAGTGCTTCACTTCAATATTAAGTGTTAATGGTTGCAATAAGAACCATCACCTTACACAAAAGAACAATTTTGCTATCACTACACTTTTATCCTTCTAGATGGTCTTGTATAAAAACAACAATTTGATAGAGATTATTGAAGCACACAATCTGTAGAAATTTTCTCTAAATTTGACTCACGGCTTTACGTTATGCTTCACATAATGCTATCCTGCTTGGTATCAACAAGAACGCTCTAAATACAACGAAAGACGACACGCATACATAGACATAAAAGGAAGATTAGGCAAGAATCCAGAAAAGCAAAATTCTATACTCCAATGGAATGGATGACTCCATAAATACCATATTAGATAATCAAATGCTAGAGCCAGTCAGTCACTTTGAATACCTTGGCAAAGCTTTCACAAATCATAATGACAACTCTGCAATACTGCAGAGAATATATTTCACACGGACAGCATATAACAGAAAAAAATTACTGAGGTTTTCATTGAGGGCCTCAATGAGGTTAATAAGAAATCCTTTAATCACATAAATCATCTACTACATGTTGCTATAACTGGATCGGTAGTGCAGAAAGGCAACTTCCACCAGTAGCTTGAATTTTTCAACTGATGAGGCCTAAGAAAAAGGAAACATGGATTTCACTGATACCTCATAAACAAGAACTACTACAATGGATTTATTGAGTATTTTAGTACAAGAAAAGTGAAGTTGCCTCAAGGGAAGGAACTCTAGAATTACGATGAGGCCAAATTGGACAACATGTCAAAAAATATACTTTTATGATAAACTTTTCAGGCTTGATTCTCTGGGACTTGCATAACAGAAAACAAAACCATCCAGAGATGGCCAGTGCAGTTTTCTGCGTGCTGACACTTTCTGCTGTTTGCATTTCTTCCTATACTTAGACTCCTGCTACCACATGCAGGGGAAAGAGATTCCCTGGGAGAAGAGCGGGGAAGGAGACATCAGACATCATCTGTGTACTCTGGAGAGGCTTAGAAGCATATGATGGAGGAGGAGATCGAAGGAAGAAGATAAGAGAGGAGCAGAACCATTTGCTAAAAGCAGTAGTTCCACTTCCCCTCCTTCCACTCTCACATTATAGCGAAGGAAGAAAATGAATACATAGAAAAGGGAAAGTAATTGCTTAGTAGGTGGATCCTGTATATTTTCTATGACTGCACTTTTTTTAAGAATCTGATACGTGCATTTGGATGATGTTTTCTAGATGGAGTTATCTGTGTATTATTAACACATACACACCAAAGTAGCTATGCACTATAATCAGTGTAAAAATTGGGTTGAATGGCTGCCAACGTGCAATTAAAAGCATTTTAGTTGACCAAGCTTGCAATTTAAATTCATTTGAAGGCATTCCCACTACATGCTCTGACAGAATTAAAGTCTGTTGCAGATGCTCCTTTGGATGTAAACAGGACAAGCATTTGTTTTCTTGTCTGATTTGTGAGAAGTTGTTTTACTTTGCTGGTACCATAAAACCCAACTAACCAGAATTATTAGAAGTTGATGGAACATTAGACTCTAGACAGTCCCTCCAATGAGTTATTCAGATGGAAGGTAATTGAAACCTGCCTAACTGTGCATGGAATTAAATCTCGTATCATAAAACTGGGGAAAACTCTTATTTTTATCTAGAATATCAACAAGAGTGTAGAAAACCCTTTGCCAGAAAGTAGTGTTTGCTCTCAGGAAGTGATCTTAATAGCTCATCTGCAAAAAAAATAAAAGTGAAAGGTGAAACATTCAGTAGTGGTGCCTTGAGCTACCAGCAATTGTCCTATAAAAGGGTACTGATATTAAACTGACACAAACTCACTCAATTGCTTTCTAGCACATTGATGGCATGTAGTGTCCATAAAGGTGATACAGAGATTCATGGGGAGAATTCCTTCAGGGAAATACGTCTGAAATCACTGTTTCATAGCTTCCAAACCAGTGCAGGAGGTTATAAGCACGTGCTGCTGCATAGTGGGGAAGTCGTGGGCCACACAGAAATCCCCATCTAATTCTATAACTTCTCCTGTAGATGGCTATGTCTAAATAATATTTATCGGTGTTCCCATAGTTATTAAATAAAGTGAAATACCAGCAGAATTAATGTAACAGTTAAACAGAAATTCAGATCCCAGAGACAGGAAGAAAACAGCACTGCTGTTGGTAAAGTGTGACGGTCGAAGCCACCGAGGTGATCTTTTATAGATGAACGATCTTTCTTGCTGTCAAGTGATTTTATGAATGCTCCAGCTGGCACATGATGCTTTGCCCACCTTTGAGCCAGATCATTTTTGAAATACTTAACAAGTTGAAACATAAGTAAACGACAACTCCGCATTTAAACTGACCAGCCTGAAGAAACACACTGAAGCAAACAGTAGTTTACGAAGGCAATCATTTTTTTCTGTGCTTTTAAGAAAAAATGTATTCAACTGGATGAATTCAGTGAAAAGCAGATAGCCCTGCTCTAGTTTTTATTTTTTTATTTCTTGCACTGAAGTGGTGATCCTTTGATAAGAGTGATTGATAGTGTCTGGCTAAGTTTGCTTAATATTTGCTGTGGACACTGCCTTGACTGAGGCACAATCAATCACTTTGAACAGGAAATAAGGGCTAATGCACTAAAACAATATCAGTTATGCACTCAGTTAATCCATCACAATTCTCTTGTGGAGTGTTGGGAAGTAGTCTTTTGACTTAAAATCAATCTTTGAACTTCTTTTATTAAAAAAAAAAGGAAGATTTCTTGTTCAACTGTTTGTAAAATATTAAATGTTCTGGAATCAAACTCCTTCCCCATACATGTAGGCATGCAGACTAGGAAATCTGAGATGAGCTACATTTGCTGTATGAAAATTTGTGAGAGATTTTAAGGTAAAAAAAAACATGTTAAAACCTACAAAGTCTGATACAGCCAAATTTTAGAGCAATGCTTCAATGGAGTTCAAATAAGGCCACATTTTCTATTACATTATGTAGGTTTTAATTCCCATTTTTCACCATAATAAACCTGTTGTTGGTGTTGTTAGTAAAACTGACTGTTCAGTTGTTGTGTATTGGACAAGTGAAGTAGAAAGTCCCATTGTTTCTTGTAGTTCCTCATTATTCATAGATTATCTTGCACACAAAGTAAATAAATATCTTAAACAAGCAAAAATGCATAGAGGATTTCTACATTTAGATTCTAGGTGCTGTTTAAATACCTGGCCCAGAAGGATAAAGCTCTTGTTTATCACAAATTCAGCATTACAATGAGGGGAAAAGAAAAAGAAAAGAAAGACAAAAACACAACATAAACCTCTCCATTTGTGAACCAGAAAACATACAACAGATTTGAATTATTTTCATAAATCATTTCGTTTCTTATATATGGTTGATTAATCTTTGAAAAAGAACACCAGGAATGTTTAAACCCTGATGATGAGCATTCACTGCAAGCAGGAAGCTATAGGTAAAAGTCATCTCAAGGACAGATATGCTTCTGCAAAATTTGTTAGAGTGTTACTATCTGGTTTTGGACAGAGACAATCAAATAGCTTAAATTAATGATCTGGTTATTTCTTCTTCTTCCTTTTTTTTTTTTTTTTTGTCTTTTAAATTAAAAGTTCCATAAATAATAATATCATTAGTTCCCCTTCCTCCTCTTTTATAGAATTTCTGTTGTAAAAAGGGAGCATTTAAAAATTTCTAATTAATTCCAAAGCAGAGACACGCATCAACATCTCTACAGTAGCGGGCAATGAGGTAACACTGGCCCATGCAGCAGCAGAAGAAATCTTCACATTACTGGAACATTACTTATTTCTTTTAAGACTTCAGGATATGTATGGTAACTGAAGACTTACCTGTCCATACTACTGTCTGCTTTCAAAATCATGTCTGTTAATCATGACCGTGACGTAATAAATTCAGTAATTCTCTTTCATTCATATCTATTTCCTTTAAACTACCTACCTGCCTGTTGCTAGTCATCAATGGGAAACTCAAGTTTTCCTTGCTTTTTTGTTAGATTTTGAGTTGAAGGACATAATATTGGAGAGTTTTTGCAGTTAGTTTTCTTCGGTCACGTACTGTTAAGCCAGATAATTATTTTATGCTATAGCAATTAGAGGCATTTGAGAATGATTTTTATTTTGGTTCTATTTACTTTTCTTCTAAATAACGTGTTGTCAATAGCCCACTGACTTCATTGAGCTACACATTCCATGAGATAATCGGCAGTTGTGAATGGATTTGTGTATTGTTTTGTATAAGTTGATCGGCTAAGCAACATCAATGGAGCTCATGAACACTGACAGATTTGGAGGAGACAACTATAATGAAATTGAGAAATATCACATATCTTAAGAGTCAACGTCAAATCAGAAATGCATTTTCAGTTATGCATAAATAATTCCGAAAATACAAATATTAAACACCAAATGTACAGGAAATTAAATATTTTTATTAACTCACTGAACGTGCACAGGATAAAGATTAAAGACTTAAATTTTTCTTTTACTGTATCACTGCTATTCTTGTCAATTTAACACAATTGCTTTATTGTTCAAACTTGAGGTGCCATAGGACATGCATTTAATCTTGTCTTAGAGGAGACTTCTTTATGCCAGTAATCAAATGTTAGGCTTTATGTCAACTTACTGTTTGTCTACGCCACGCACTACCATTAGCTGTGCCCATAACAATGGCTTCTTTTGTGACACAGATGTCACTCTCTCCTCGAGGAGTTTGTCCAAGGCCAACAATTCACTTCAAATGGTTATTCTGAAAACGACAAGAATTGAAGTGCTTTGAAATACTATTACCATAGGACAGAAATGTTGTACTGATTTATCTATGTGCACTTTCATCCATACCCCCATCTCTTTATATCTGAATAGAATTCAGCCACGATCATGGATTTACAGCTGTGACCAGAAGAGAATTCACAAGACGGTAATGGGAAAAGGAACCTTTCATTCTATCATATAATTAATATCCTTACTATTATTTAACATCATTGTATGGTATTTGGTGATATTTCATTTTTATTCTATGATTGATACCAAAAGTTTCATCTCTCTCTTTGTACATCCAGAAATGAAGCCACAAAAAGTATATTTACTCTATGTCCTTCACCTTATATAGTAACATTGGTCTGAACGTAACATCAGGCCTAAGAGCTCCAATGCTGAAAAGGACCATTGGTTAAAGAATTCCATTTTCAGCTCTGCCCAAGGGGAAAAAACTGCCTGACTGCTTTTGTTCTTAACATAATATCTAGTCAGTGTTTTTCCCTACCACACATAATTTGGGCAGACAGGTAGCTTCAGAACAACCTCATTCAAGATGGTGATGAGATTTGAGAATACAGAGAGCTGGAGTTTTACATGTATTGCTCAATAAACATTTAGTGATTTTCAGTGCATTTAAAATAAATTAATGCAAAATAATATTAAACATACATGTTTGCTTTACACAATGTAATAAAATTATGTATAATAATGCATAACTTCTCAGTGCTGCTAGAATTTCATTTTATAACATACTAAGAATGACGAGAGAAAAGATTACTATTCATAGAATGCCAAGCAATGAATACCACATGCAATGAATATATTGGTACTCCTATTGTCAAAATGAAACACTGTCCGAAAAAGCTTTTGCACAATGTAGACTTTAATGCAATTTAATGAAATTTCAAAATCAATATTATCAGTACAGATCCTCAAAACAAATTATTTTTACCTCTTGAAAGAAAGGATGAGAGAGCTTTTTAATTATAACACCTATATCGTTAGGTATGGATATAAAACACATGACTTTTCCCATATTGGTATAATAACTCCTTCGAGCCCCTCTCTCCCCACTCCCATATAGACATACATTATTCAGCATGTTAGAGACCATCTGGAACTTGCTCCTGAAATAGCTCAGGACTTGATGACCTTCCAGATATGCTGCAAAAACCATTTGTTTGACAAGGGTTTGGGGGAAGGTTGAGGGTGTGTTGTTCCTGAAAGGATTAAACAGGCTATTTTACAGTTTTGATTAATGCCCGATTTAATTTACTATTTGCATGTGACTGTTTTTGATGCTAAAAGGTCAACCACTTTTACTGTTGAGCTTAATGACTGCTTGCGGTGTTTACTGCTTAAATATAAATATATACATGAACAGTCACTGGCACCAGGCCTGATTAATGCCCATTAAAGTCAATGAGAAGACTCTCATTGCTGAAGGTGATGGACTTTTTGTAGCACAGTACCTTTCCTCTTAAAAGTGAGCAATACTTGCACAGAGCAGTTGTAACTGCACACCTGCAGTTCACTTTTAGGACAGCTAAGTGAAAGGCAGATTGAAGTCTAGCTAAATGCTGGTTTCTACCATGTGATAAGTGATATATATATAAATAATGCATGCTCTGAAGATCCACAGCTTGTGTAAGCACCTGAGGAATAAAATCATAAGCACAACTACATATAATTAATGATAGGCAACTGCAAAATATTCATTCTGCTTTTTTTTTTTTTTTAAACATTTCCTTATAGTTTTTCATGCTTTTACGAGCAGAGTTTAGAATCTATTTATATCCTTTGTGGCAACAACAAAACTTTTGAATATGGTGTAAAGAATGATGAAAGATCAATGATGTGGTTAAAAGAACAGTGCACGGAGAAGAGGGTATGTTTATAGTGCTAGAATGAAGTTAATGCTTTGGTTATTTATTAAAAAAAAAAAAAAAATCAAAAAATCCTCAGCATTACATAGTTTTTAATTTACCTGGTGAGAGTTAAATAGTCCAGTCCCTCATATGGCCATAAACAGGGTCAATGGATTGTTATCCCAGCAAATATCACTATAAGCAAAATATACATTTACAGGGAGGAATGGTAGAAATTTAGAAAGGTATTACATAGATGGGCCTTAGAAGAATAATCCATGCAAGCCTATAGAACAATTACATTTCTTTGTATCACTCAAGTCAGGTATTTGCATTTGGAGGCACAGAAAAACGTTGTGCACTTCTCCCCTCGCACCAAAAATAATTTCTGTGGGGTAGGAAACAAAGAAGATTCTGTATTAAACTGGAATAACAAAACACAAAGAAAGTGAATGAATGAGTGAATGAGGAGTGCGTTCTTTACTGAGATGATGAGGAACCCGTTGAGTAATGCACCTCTGAAATAGCTGATTTTCAGTGCACTACAAGGAATTATTTTATCAGCGTGCTGTACATATTCCTTTCAACTTCCTGAAATGCAGTCATAATGAATTACTATGTATATGTTTAGAAGTCACAGACAGCTTATTCCTTCAATATTCTCCTTGTTTTCAATCAGAAAATAATAGCTGGATCCAGTTTGCTGAACAACCCACTGTATCAAATTCATCGCATTTCCCTCAATTTCTGTCCCCCACAAAATCTCGCCATTTCAGAAATTGAGTTCTATGAAGAGTTGAAAGGAAGACGACTTCTTCCCGTGATAGCTTCCTGCATGAAATCCAAGGTAAGCTATAAAGTCGCACACAAACTTAAGCCAGCACAATTCCTCTAAGAAATAAATCCATCTTTAAGTAGTCCAGATCTAGAAACGTTCTCAGCTTTAAGGAAAACATATTACACTGCTCTGTAAATCTCACACGATCAAAAACCTGATTTTTCTGAAGAGGGATGTGGCAGACTTTATTTCTGCCATCCAAGAAGGGTACATTAGAACACAAGTTGGATAAAGCCATAATCTAAGAAGGAGGCTACTTTTTTCTAAGCACTGTTCATGAATCGCTGCAGGTCAGACTGCTGTCAAATCTTTCAATTTAGGGCACAGAATCCTTTGTCTTTCATATCTACATGAAAATCCAGTACGTGGAGCAGAGACAACCTTTAAGTTCTGATGCAGATGGACACATGAATAATAGTCTTCTATATTCAAGTGAATCACCTGAAACAGAGAGGCACCTGCCTGCAGATAGGCAGCAGTGAGCAAATTCTTTACTTTGCTTTGCTCACATTCCAAGCTTTTGCTTTGTTTACTTAACTGTCTTTAACTCAACCCCTGAGCTCCCTCATACTTCTGCCCTTCCAATTCTCTCTCCCATCCCTTCAGAGAGGAGGGATGAGCAGCTGATGGGGCCCAGATCCCTGCTGGAGCCACCCATGACAGCTGCCAACGATACTTCAGACGTGTGAATCTCAGATGTAAATAGCACATATACTCACATACATAAAGACACACTTCCTGAGTTCAAAATGTATATAACTAGCAGAGCTAGCTTTGTAGGCTTTTAAGATAAAAAAATGCTCTGTATTTTAATGCTCACTAACATAGCAAACTCCAATGTTCCCAAATTTTGGTGCCAGAGACACATCTCAAGTAACTTGTACATGTAGACATTGATTTTAAAGCCGAAATTCAACGAAAAGACTCCTCTAAATGTATTTTCAGCTCCACCAAGAAGGCAAGGTACTTTAAATGCAACAAGCTCACTAGCCACAGCTTTGAGTTAGCTCAGGGAAAAGCATCTTACAGCACTGGCCACATTTCAAAATTGAACACAATGAGAAATACGTCCCCTAAAACTTCATCTCAGTCAAAATACATTCCTTATAGTTCACTGCGCTGAACTCTGACCACTGAGTCAGTACAATTTAAACACTATGGACTTAGCAAGAAAATAACGAGATTTGTTTTTTTCTCATAGAGCTCAGTGAGAAGCCATCAGAGGGCAGAATGTGAGGGTGGCGGTGACTTCAGGCACTGCTGGTGTGACGCTGCCAGCAGTTCGCTGTCAGAGTCCTTGGGGCTGAGAAATGATAAGAGGCTGCACAGTCCTGTGGGGTTAAGCAGCTTGACAAGGTGAGCAGAGTGCAGGAAAGGAGCTGTTAAAATCCTCGAATCAATTCTCTGGAAATATGGGAAAGTTCTTCACACAAGCCATGCCAAGCTTTTCTTTTCTTTTTTTTTTTTCTTTTTCTTTTTCACTGTAAAGATTAAAGTCTGAGCAAATAGGAAGGCTATGAGAATGCAACTTTTATTTTAACATAACTCAAAAGCATTTGACATTACAAACGGCTCTCAGTTAACTCCCACAAGAAGTCCAACCATACAAGAGTATTAAAATAGTCAGAGAGGGAGGAAATACACACTGCATGATCCTGAATTTGCCGTGAACAAGATGATGCTCTGATTTAGACTTTATATAAGTAGGATAATCCACTGTCACTATAGATGTGATGATAAATGCACTGCATTATTACAGTACAGACACGAAGCTGAAGAATGCTAAGAATTTGAGCATATCCAAACTATGTGAAAATGAGCTTGGTGGCATTCGCTTCAACATGTCAAGGCAATTCCAGATATGTGGGAAAAGATTCAAAAATATAAAGGATTTCTGGCACGTCACATTGACTGCTCTGACTTTGACAGATGCCATTCTTTTGACAGTAGCAGAGCTGATTTGGGTGGAAGCAGAATTCTAAATAACAGGAGAGGAGTCTGGAGAAGACAGTGGACTTGAGCTCTTCATTTAGTATTACAACTTTTTTTTTTTTTAGCCCTTCTCATAACTCAGCTCTCTGAAAATCTGCAAAATGAAAAACTTGGAGTTTCTTCTATCTTATGGAAGATACCTACTTTGTTTTCTAACGGGCAAATGCAGAATTAACTCCAAAGAACAGGAAAATTCTCTTCTATGAAAGCTGGTACTGTAATTACAGAGTTCCATACTTGCAGAGCCAATAAAACTGGCTTTCCTTTAACAATTGCTCACAGTTGTTTATCATAAATGAATCTAAGTTACACCACCTTATTTTTCATTGAAGTTAGCAAGGCAGATATTTACAGTTGTTGGTGGGTCTCTATTGCTTGTTTTTGAACAGTTGTAAGCGTGAACAGTTTTCAACTGAGCAGCAAATTTATGTAAAGATTTTATTTTTTGGAAATTCAGATGTTCAAATAGCATGATATTTCATATGATTAGCCCAACACTGTTGTTACAACTCAATTTCTTTGTATTTTATTCTTTCTTTGAACTTAGTTAAGTACACAGCCTCATCTCATGACACCGTATTCTATAACATTTTTGCCTTCATGTACTGTAAAAATGCAATAAAGCAGAAAACTACAGGGCAGAATGGGAACAAGAATCACACTGGTAGGACTGCTGAATTAAGGGGAAAAACAACCGTATTTTGAGGTTTTTTTTTTTCTCTTAGAAAAGAAGAAAAACTCCATTTTCCAACTCACCCTTTGCATGAGTTATATGATTTCCCAATCAACATCACCACGTAAATTTTTAGTCAAGGACTGAAAATACTGTTCTTGAAGACTATTAACTGCATCTATTCTGGAGCGATGACTTCCAAATTAAAGGTCATGACAGTTATGAATGAGGTTATGAGCTTTTTTACCCTACTACTTGGACTTATGTCTTCAACAGAAGTGGAAATTTAAACCAGAAATAGGATTGCAACATGACAAATGAATGAAACTCTAAACTACAGAAAGCAGGGCTAAGAGGAGGTCATCCGTAAGGCAATGCAATGAATCTGTGATGTTGATGTTTTGACAAGCGAATAGATCACTCAGGTCCAACGCCTGATGCAAGCAATGCAGCATTTTCTGCAAAGCTTTATCTTAAGAAAACAACAACAAGCCTTCCTTCACAGAATTTAGATTGGATGATTGAACAAGTATTTTTAACCAATATCACTGACCTTGCTTCTCCCCTACAAGTTGAATTATTCTCTCACTTTTCTGATCTTTCTCGATTCTTTCCTTGCCTTTCTTCTCCACCAACTGGACATCAGTGTTTCTTTCCCTACCCCTCATTCTTTATGTATAAAGGTTGGCTGTCAGTTTTACTGGCTTCAAAGTAATGCAGAATGAAGTAGGACTTCGTCATCGTACCAAGAAATCAATGATAAACTGAAGAACTTTTTAATTAGACCACTGCGGTCCTGAACTAAACCTGAGATACAAAGATTAAATAATTGCTTACAGCATTTTCAATGTGCGGCTCACCATAGTGAAAAGATTATTGAATCAACTGCTGAGTTATGAAAACTGATGAAGTCTTGCTGAGCGCAGAAATTTACTTTAGCACAACAAAACAATGAAGTTTTATGACCCAATTCCTTTGAACTGAACCACTTTAATTAAGGACTATTATGATAAGAAAGGACTTGAAAAGCTATCCGGTAGGAAGACAGACTTGCATTTATATGTTGACATATGAAGTCAGCATTTTCAAGGATATTACTGTACTTCAGTGTTATATTTTCAAAGCCATTAACTTCACCAAACACAATTGTATCTAGAGATCTACATGCAAAATTCTCATCAGTCTTCATGACTTAGAAGCATGCAAAAGCCAATATTCCTTAGACACCTGTTTTATCTGAGCGACTTCTTGATGTTTTCCCTCTCTGCTGAAATTTAGACATAAAAATTAACATAAACAATTGTTTTCAGTTTTACATCCAGATTTTCAGAAGTCAGCACAAATCCCTGGATCTCACTGAAGACACACTGCTGTACAACTAGAAAATCTGGCCTTCAGAGCTCATTATGTTTAAAAGCGTAACTAATTCCACAAGACGATCTGTCAAAATGGTCATCTTTACATTCACTTTAAGACCAAAAATGCATGGGGAACATGCTAAGGGAAAAAATGCACTTAAATGATAATAGCATTATACTGGTAATAATCTTATTGAAGCACAATAGAATTACATAGCATATTCATCAAAACATGTATGCAGATGTATGAAGAGTGAATATTTGTGAACATGCAGTCTGCAGTCTGCATATCTGCAGTCTTCTACATAATCTTTCAACATTTGAAACAAGTGGAACTATGTACACTTGTATTTAACAATACCGTAGTTCAACTGCCAAAATTATACCATCTGTGCAGAAAAACAATTATTTCTCTTCAAATTACTGTGTGACACAAAAGTCAAGAGAACACTCTGGGCTTGCTGTTTTTTAAGAGGTATCTGGACTACAGCACGAGTTCTAAAATGCCACTTGGCTTCTCACTCTATTGCTCGGGATCTAAATTCCTTCACAGAGCTCACACTTCTCCCAGTCCCTCCAGACAGCCCTAGCAGAAGTGGAGGCTGTCAGGACACATAAACTGTGCCATTGTTATTCTCGCTCTATCAGTCATTATCAGTCAAGGAAAAAGCAAGCTTAGGCACTGAGATACAGACCACGCAGCATAGCTGGCAGAAAAGTAAAAATGGAAAACTTTGTTCTATGGATAAATGCATGGGAAGCAGCAGCAGCAATCAAGAAGTGCACAGGGCCTCATGGTGGAACGTTGGACAGGTTAAGCAGCAACAATAAGCACAAGAGATGCGTGCACATAACAAGACTCATGCTTAGCTGTGCGTAAGTTTCAGTTTTAAAATGTTAACGCTGGCCTTTAAGTTGTATATGAAGCACCAACCATAAGATAGAGACATCCAGAAGAACCCTCTGAGCAGGGAGGTCACTCACAGCAGTGTGGTGCTGTTGCAGCTCACGTGTCTTTCAGCACTGGACAACCTGCAGGCACTCACCACATTTTCTTTGCCCTGCTCCAAGTAGTATCTTAATACCTTCTCACAGTACCCAGCATTAAAATACTCCAAAAAAAAAAAAAAACCACCAAAAAACCAACCATACAACCTATGTGCTATTCTGGGATACCAGTAGGGTGTATGAAAGGCAATTTTTTTCTTTTAATTGGGATTAACTAACTGAATGAAACTTTTGAGCTTATATATTGACCATAATTAGGAAGTTCCTCCAGACCTCTTTGAGCCACACATTTTTAAGCCCTTTTCTAGCAGCTATACCCCAGTTCACTTTGTAACTCTGCAGAATGACTTCATAAGCTGACGTAAAAGCGTTCATTTCCTTGAAATAATAAATGCATAAGCACAGCTAGGTATTTGTATTAAAAATGTGCGTGCAAAAAAGGCATAGACGTGCAACTTGCAGTTGTATTTCTAAGAAAATGTATTCTACACAAACTATTTTCTTAAGGAATCTCAAATCTAAAATATTTTACTGAGAGACTGAACATGGACAGTTACAGTTGACTGTAACTGTGCACGTGTAAATACCAGCATGCACTAAAAAGTTTGGGAAATTCTGTTGCATACCAATAATCCGAGACATGAAAATGTATGCTTCTTCCTCAGTGATCCAAAGGTAAGCAGATCAAGGATCTGACTACATGTTTTCTAAATTAAAAATTCAAATCAGAATGTGTAAACTAGTTTATCATAATAATTACATGAATTCCAACTAAGTATTACATGGTAATTACAAGGAGCGCTATTAGCAAGTTCCAAATACAATTTCAGTTAAATCTACTATCATGAAACACAGCAACAGACAGGTGCATCCAAACACCAACAAGTGGCAGGGAAATTACAGACGCTTGCCATTGGGAAAAAATGACATTAACTCACTTCTGTGTTTCACGCTATGTCAGTCAACAAGAAAGTCACAGTTTATATGCCTTACAGGTTAAAGTGTTCTTGAAGAATGGATGCAGTGAACAATTTGGGAAAATTTACAATGCAAAAACTGTGCAGCACCAAAGAAGTCTCTGTGTGCACTTGTCACTAACAAAAAAATAGGTTTATGCCTACCTACAGTTTTGCTTTTCTTTTTTCATTATGTGCACCAGGTGCCGTGGAGAACAATACGAGAGATGTTCTCATTTTAATACGTGTAACCTAGTTTAAGAACATTTTATGTCTTATTTTTTAAAAAAGGTAACAAAAGTGAAAGAAATAGAGCACACTTTAGATTTAGCTCTCTGTGATTGAAAAATTAGCAGTCCGCAGCTAAAAAAGCATGATTACATGTTGTGAAAACTGTCTTTGAAAAATTAAGCATCACTGGAAATATTTAAGTTGGAGAAGCTGCAATTTCGGGGACATCATTTTGTTTGTTCTGTGGTTAGTAAAAAAAAATACGCTAAAAACAAAATATGTATAACTGAAGTACACAGAAAAACATATATTCCATGAGCTCAGTTCATTGTGATGCAACACTGAGGAGCATCTCAATGCAGGTCAGACTCTACGAAATTCCAACTGTATGTAAATAATGAATTGTACATTAGATGCCCATCAGTAAAACAAATTCAATTGCTGGTGTGTCCCTCCTCTAAATCAATACACTGATGTGGCCACTAGATTGTGTTCTGATGCTTGAATATTTGGTGTTACCTTTTCCCATAAAGCGTTCCACCAAATTCTTCTGAAACTTCCTTCCTTAGTTTACCCCCTAGTTTACCAAGATTTCATTCAGTGTCCTTAGAAATTCAATTAACACCACATTGCCCTCTGATGCAACAAGTAGTGAATCAGCTCTTCAGAACAGAATAAATGAAGTTTCCCAGAAAGTATCCAATCTGGGGATACTTTCTATTTCCTATAGGAAACAGTCTGTTCAATCTCCTAAAGCTACATTTATAATTAACCCATTTTTAAATACCAACATTTTTCAGATATCTGATTCCAAAGCCTTTCTTCCACAAAGGCCTAAGACCGTCCCAGTGCTACAATGGTGGGGTCCAACTCCCGTATCTGCTGGGACAACAGGAGCCAGGCTGCCACATGAAGGAAGCTTTGAGAGAGGACCGAGTGCACCGAACTACATTTTCCCAAATCCCGGGTCTCCTCTTGCTTCCTCCATGCACACGTTTGTGAATACAAGTAAACCAAAGGCCTACCAACATCTTACTAAAGCATACTGCAGAAGAGTGCTCCTACATCGCCAAAACTATGAAATCTAGTGCTTTCCATTGTAGTAATTAACACCCAATTTAAAAATCAGAGATTCAATACCAGCACAGCAGTGAAAAGCATTATTTCACTGAGTCATCTGAACTTGAAGGAGAGGACAACTACTTTAGTTCACTCAGCTTTCTAATACTAACCAAGCTTTGCATCTTTGTAAGAGCATATTTTATACAAGTGAATTCCCACACCCATGATAGAAGCCCTCTAAATCTAAATAATGCATTTCTAATTAAGGTTCAATGCTTTTTAGACTTGGGATTTTCACTTTTTTTCCAGTAAAACTGCAGAAAACAGAAAACTGTACGGTCGGGAACAAGCTGAAGAGAACACGCCAACTTCTACAGTCATCAAGTATATTAAGAAATAGAATAAACTACGTAGTGCTGAATACGTGGTCACTGAAAAGATGAAGGAGGATCTATTTTTGTCTTGACCTCAGCTCTCTCTAAAGGCAAAGAAAAATATGTTCTCTTTTAATGACAGATGCACATTACTCAAGGACCTCCTTCAGTCTTATAACACAAATACCATTTCGCTCATTCCTGTTATTAACAGAGAGCAGGAGTGGCTATCTACTATCTCTACCTTCCTCACAAGACCACCTAAGACTTTATTGCCTGGAGTCAATGTGCTTCTTTTCTCTGTCCTTTCCAGTAACAAATAGCTCCTACCTATCGACATCTAACAGGTAGCTCGTATACCTTCCTTTTTGTTTCCCTTTCTCTTCCTCCCTTTTTTTTTTTCCCTCCTTTTTCACCTTTTCCGGTTCCTTTTCCTGTGTGTAAGTGCACATATGTGCATGTACACATGTGGATCTTTGAAGGCTTCAGACTTGGAAGTTACCTCATGATGAAATTTAATTCCTCTTGGCACACACTGTCTTGGTTCTCCCTAAAATCATGACAGTAGATTTGCTACCTTCATCTTAGCTATGCATAATATTAGAGACTCAACCAGAACATTGTTTCACCTTGCTAGAAAAACGTATTTCTTGTGCTGCAGAGAAAGGACAAAATTGGAGCCATCTTGATGCTGCTCCCAATGCAATGACTCTGGAGAAGTATCACGTAAGTATTCACACCTCTTCCCCAGAGTTCTAACTTAAGCCAAACGTAAGGGCTTAGCACAGAATAGCAAGTCTATACAATCTTACTTCCACCGTTTATCATGACCACATACATACATGCAACCTCTCTGATGCTCTCATCCATGCAAATAATGGCTACAGGTGGTAGGTTGTCTCTTCCTATCTGAAAACTGAGATTTACTGCCAAGGAAACGCCTCCAGACACATACAAGTAGAGCAGCTTCCTTGGTGGTTCAGCAGAGGGACCGAGAGCAGCAGGACAGCACCTGCACCAAGCCCAGGAATTCAGTCACTCATATCATTCACACCTACGTACTCTGGCATTTGTTCCATTTATCAGCAATCCAACATACCCAGTGCCTTATTCAATACAAGTCACAAACGAGTTTCCAATGAGCTACATTAATTTTTTCCAGATATGGAGATGACCACTGTTCTAGGGAAGAGTAACGTCATCTGTTCTATTTTATCACTAAATTGTATATCTTCACCACCCTGTTTCATTTTCCAGTGTAGTCATAAACAACGGTAATTTCAAAGGCTTTCCCACAATACATGACTGAAATTAAATTATATCTCGTCTTTCATTTCCTGAGGTTTAAGCAGGGTTATTATTTTTTCCATATTTTCAGTCCTTTACTCCAAGGTGTTTCAATATGGGCATCCGAAGGTGTTTTTCATTCATTTAAAATTATGTTTACATGCAGAACTGTTTTGCCTTTACACTAAAGCCCTTCACAGTGCTACAGTGATTAAAAAACAAGTGAAAAATAGAGCCTATTGAAAAACAAGCCTGTGGATTTTATCACGCACAGAATCTAAGCTGCAAAACAGCAGATTTTTGTATTCACCAAGCATAGTGAACAATGAAGTCGAGATTTCTCAGTTTTTCTCACAGTTTTGACTTTGATTTGCAGAGTAATAAGAACGTGTTCCGGGATGTTAATTTACTGACCTACATCTGCTGATACTTGTCTGCTACTTTGAGTGCTTTCACTCATGGCAACATATACTTCAAACTGACATTTCACAAGGGAGAATAAAAGATTATTCTGAAACGCTGTTATTTATAACAAATATAAACCTGTAATTAAACTGAACAAAGTTAGACAAATATGAAGTTGTGTGAGCCTGGTAAAACAAAAAGGAGAATGATGAATTAGGGAGAGGAGAGAAGTATGCAAAGTATTACGCATGGACGTATTCCATGCTTCAAGAACACAACTGTATTAATTGCAGTCAGTGTTATCTCACACTTAGAGAGATTAGAGAAATATTTTAAGGAATTTAGATTACGGATTATTACTGATGCTAAATAAGTTGATCCTGATATAGACTCATAGACTCCCGCAAAGTCATTAAGTATTTATTTATGCCAATGCCTGTTTTTTGCCTTTGGTTTTATGTTGTATAGAGTATTGGTTCCTTAATAAGCCAGAAGAAATAACAGCAGTTACAATGAAATTTGTGGGGTTGTGTTTTTTTTTTTAGACAATTTATGTACATTAGGATAAGAAAGGCAAATGTACATAATTTACATGTTTGGTTAAAAAGCAAATATGAAAATGTTAAACATCTTTCTGTCCACTCACTTTGTTTGAAAGCAATTTAGAAGTTTCAGTGAGAAGCAATTTTCACGAGGCAAGTAGAAGTAGCATTTATCTGCAATATTATAAACCACAATCACTTTAAATCCCATATTTCCACATTCATTTAATCACTAAGAAGAGAAGTCATGCTGCTAAAATATTAGGTAGCTCTTTTAGAGCAATATCATTACCTAGTCATTTTGAAATAACCTTATTTTTCAAAGTGAGATGGAAAGAAACGTCTATCGCCTTGACTTGCACACAGTAGCTTGGAAAAGTGAGTCCCATCTGTTCTATGGGCACCAAGAATGGGAAAGGATAATGAGTACACTTTGATAAGGCTATTGATTATGGTAGAAATACTAAATTAAATAGCCACAATCCTGAGCTGGAGGATTTACTCACTCACTGAATTCCCAGCAGAGACTCTGGGACATTCTTCTGCCCCAACCATTCTATCCTAAGCAATTCAATTTCATTTTCCAATACTTTCCCAAATGTTCTCAGATGCCTGCCTTTCCTCCTGCCATTAACTTCATAAGAGTTAGCTGATGCAGCTCAGTTGCTACTGTACTGTTCCTGGCATTCATTGAAAATAATGCCCACAGCTGCTGTGGTTCAATCAGCAGTTACATTTAAATCCAAATTGTGGAATCACAGATTCATTTGGGTTTGAAGGGACCTTTAAGGATCATCTAGTTCCAGCCTCCCTGCATAGAAAAGTAGCATTTCCTATTTCTGAGCAGAAAATACCGTTGCTGCTAAAATTTGTATTTATACTACTTTAACACATAACGCTGACAGTACTGCGACAGTGCAACACAGCATGGGTTTTGTACTCCTTTTTAGAAGAATAACTGAGAGATCTGATACCTTGTTATAGCTTCATCAAGAACTAGAAAAAATACTACCTAAAATCCTAAGTGGCCTTCTAAGCATAGAGCTTTTTGAAACATAGAAATACTTAAGAGTTCTGAAATGGGCCTTATGCAGCCCAAATTCCCTTCGCAGAGAGTAAACTCGAGACATTTCTTCATGAATTCCATCCCTTGGGAAAACTGCAAATCAGGTGAAACACAGCCAACTGTTTGTGCTCTAACGAAGACAAGCATGTAAATTTAAAGTAAACACACATTTTAGTTTAATTGCTGTTAAATTCTGATGATTGAAGTTAAAGAACATCCCAAGTTGAATGAGATGCACAGTGACTATCAAATTCATCTCCTCCTTACTGGCTTTTTTTTTTTGTTGATGTTTCCCATGGAATCACTTCGTTACAGCCAAAGTGCATGCAAATATCAAACAGCATTCATAGAACTTTGCATGAATGCAGAACTGGCACCCAGAAAATGAGATATACAATTATAGTAGCCAATCTAGGCTACTATATCAACCCACAAAAACAACTGCCCTAAGCCAGATAGATGAAACTGCTCAAATATCCAAGTTATCTGCCATGTCAGTACAAAATTACACTTTTTTTAAACATACCAAAGGAAGGTGAGGCCAAGAAGCCTAGGAAATAAATCCATTATATGTACATGTTTATTTACAATCTCTGGGAGTTTATAAGCCTGAGCAACTAAAGCAACAATAAATAAAAGGAAGCACTCAGAAAGCTGTCATTATGACCTACTACAAGCATCAACTGCACAGGAAAAATTTAGAGTTACCCACTCCTTGCGCTCACTTCAGGAAATTGAAACTCTTTGAAAACTTGTCTTCCACAATGGGATAAATCAACATTTAACTTAGAAAAGAGAAAAATAAGACTGAACACGATGTAAGTGTACGAAAAGGAATGATAAAGAGCCTGTTGCTCTTTGTACTTCCATTTGGTGCAGCCATCGAAGTCTGAATGACCATTTTGGAAAAAGAAATGTTAATTATTAATTCCAGCAGCATCCGATGTGGGGTTAGGCACAACACATTGTGGCCAGAGATAGAGGATGGGTTTAAGTATATCCAAGATTTAAGTCCTGATTCTACAGCATTTATATTAAAGACTATATACTGTTGTTTTCTGTTTTTTTTTTTTATTATTAATATTTTATTTTTAATTAAACTATCAGCCTTCTCTTTAATGAATACCTAGAGAATATGATTTCACAGAAAATAAGCTAGGATTTCCTGCTCTTCATAGGTATTTTAAAGTACTCTTTAAATTGCACATCAAAGTGATCTACCATTACTGTAGAAAGGGCACCTCTACGTAAGTGCATCAAATTGGCTGATGACACATTTATTGATAAGATGGATGTAGATAATGTCTGTGCGTTCAATAATCTGTGTTGGCTATTATTGCATCTGTAGCACGGAATCGTGGTTAGAAGAAGAATAGATTCAGTCCATGATTGTTTAATAGCAGATGAAAATTACATAGCTGAAGGCAAAAATCACAAAGCAGACATGACAAAATGAGACTCCCTTCTTAACATGCATTTAGAAATTAATTTTCTGGAAGAGTACATTGGCAGCAGCCATTTACTGTATCTGTTCATTTGGGAGCACATTGAGAAGCAGCTTCTCAATCTGAAGGATCAAATTTGACACAATTCATCAGACAATAACAGTGAAATCAAAAAGACAGTAACTGGAAAATGTAATCCTCCCCTGAAATTTCCTTCAGCTCACCATCTGCTTCCATTCTATTACATCCCACTGGGGACTCACTGCCTTGCAGCACGTCCTCTGGGTAGGCTTGCCACAAACGTACACGCAATCCCTGCAGCATAAGGACAATCACAACATGCTGAGGCTTTATCAGTGCCTGCAGTGGAGAGACCTGGGCCAGCTACACTCACACAAGCCCCTCATCAGGAAATAGAGAGGAAATACAAAGGAAGAATCTCCTGGGTGAGATGGGGAGAGGGAGGTAGCTGTCTTGTTACAGCAAGGCAGGCTTGGTGCTGCCCAGTTGTTAGTGGCTGCTACTCTTGGGGTAAATCAGAGATCTACACAGCAAGAACAACCTGCAATGGTTCTTCTCTGCTTCATGTTCTCTGCACATAAGAGATGTGCACTAAGCAGCATTTCTAATGCTCTGCCCATCACATCAGCTTCAAAGCCCCAAGTACTGCAAAGCTAGTGACACACTTGGGATTCCATATTAGGAGAAACTTTTCTCACATAACAAATAAAAATGCTTCTCAGAAGTGCTGCTAAAGAGCTTTAAAAGGAGTTTGCTTAAGTTTTCGCAGGTTTGGTTCCTCATTTTGTCAAGTTTCAGCTATTATTATTCAGTTTTGTTAAGTTTCAGTTATTATTTCCTTGATCTCCCACGGTCAGTTCAAAACACACAGACAAATTTCAAGCCAAGCGAGAGAAAACAATTTGCATTTCTATTTACATTTCAAGAGCCATTATGCGTTAAGCTCAGGTGCTTTCTTACAACAATGCCAGAACATCCAAATGCTGAACTGCTTGCACCTGATTTTCACAAAAGGTCATGTTGATTTTCCTCGATGAAAAGTTCATACCTTTCTACTTAGCAAAAATGAGAAATATTTTAAAAGGAAACAAAGTACGCATAATGACTTGCTGCTGATTTACTGAATTGTTGTTGTCTCAGACAGGTAAACTAAATCAGAGGACAGACTGTTCTCTGCAACAGCTGGCAGGAATCATAATATGTAAGAACAGGGCTCTCCTGAAAGCTTAAAAGCCCTTCTGAACACCTCTACCTCAATTTCACTTCAGTTGAAGCCTGAAAGCCTCACGGGACTTCAGGCCCAATGGAAGCCTGTGACAGCACAGCAGCTTGGACAGAAGTGGCTTGAACACAATTCCTTTTTTTTTTTTAAATCTATTCTGTCTTTAGTTTCTTACCAAGTGATTCACACATACCCACTGAGCCTTCTAGCTTGTGATATAACAGACCCTTTTAACTACTGTAATCCAAACTTTATAACAGAAGTGAAAAATACAAACAGACTGCTTTAAATATATTTATTTCTTCTTTTTTTCTGTTTACTTTTTTTCTGATCAAATCATCACCCCCTTGGTTCTATGCCAAGCATACTTACATTCAATTAAATCAAAAGTTATTCATGTTTTTCATTTTGCAGATTTTCAGGACATTTTCTTCCAAAATCCTTACAAACTAAGATACTTTACTGAGTGATTTAAAAAAATAGCACCCTCATGAAGACAGCTCTTACCTACATTCAGAAGCAACTATTTAGGACTTTTACAAAGGTGACTTTATCTTTCAGAATCCACTGTGCTGGTTTTTCCTGCCCTTCTTTCCAAATGAGTAACTTGGCCCACAACACCATTCACTGAGAGATATGGTGAAGACAAGGGCCAAATGAAGCACTTAGCTTGCTGTTGTTTCCTAAGGCACAACGGAACATCATCCCAAAAACATACGTTGACTCCAAGTAGGAATGGGGAGATATCTGGAATGCAAACTGTGCTTTGGCAAGGCAGTCAAATTTTAGGGTCACAGAGAGCTGACTCTACAAGGAGTGCAGGTTTGTGTCACAGATCCCTCATGACTCCTTACAACATAGGTATGAACATACTTTTGCAAATATACCACCTGAGGACAGAAAGATTGCCACGTTTGTTAGGGCAAATCACGCTGTCTGGGGCTTGAAATAATCATTTGTAACACTGTTTATAACCCATTTTAGTAGCAGATTTCTGTGACCACATCATTAGTTTATGTAAATCTCTATTTTAATGAGCCCCACCTTTCCAGAAAAGGTCAGAGATGTAGCTGACAGATACTACAGACTTTTACTTTGTACGTGCTAAGTATCTTGTACAGTCTATGTTACATTAAGGATTACAAGGCTATTCAAAACATTTGATAATTACTGAGTACAGTGCCGTTCTCTGGTCACGCTGTTCAGATGCATCACCAGACATCTCCACCATGGCTGCCAACAACTCACTTTTAATAAGCTGCTTATGCCAGTCACCAGAAAGATCCCTGAGATCTCAGAGCTCAAAAACTCTAACAATATTTATAGCTTAGTAGATGGTAGGTGACCTATGTCAGATCAGTGAATGGTATCAACGGTCACTGTCCCAGAAGGAACCCTATTACAATGTCTTTCATGCCTGCAATAATGAAAAATAAAGCCTATCAACCTCACTCCTTTTTCCCCTTAAAGTTCACCTCTGTCATAACGCCCTGCTCCTTCCCTTGAGTTAATAAAGCTTAGATTGTTGATATATTATGGCTGTTGCCACTTCTTGTTGTCATCTCTTGTTTTATGCTTACTTAGGTCATGAGCTTTGTCAAGTAAGAACAGGGTTTGGTTTGATTTTACACTGCAGCTAATGTATACACTTACATCCATGGCTCCTAGCAATCGTCACTAATAAGGGAAGTGTCAGTAGTTAAAACAATGTGTATGAATTACCAAAAGTACTGCTATTCTCTAATAATTTTCCTAGTTCGAAAATCAGCATGTCAAGCAATTATTTTAAACTACCAATTGGGTGCATTATTTTCTCATAACCATCACAATGCATTTCTTGGTTAAAGAGATAAATTCAACTAAGCATGAGATATTCTGTAATGTCTTCATTATGAGGTTACATACTGGGGTTGCTCATTAGAGTAAATAAGCTGACAATAAATAAAAAAAAATGAGAAAGATAAATGTTCAAGACATCAATGTAAGCTCAGCAGAGCTCCCAGTTCTCCTTTGATAATCACCCTTTGGAACCTCTCTGCTTTCTGAGCACGAGGAGAGCGCTATTCCCCT